>NC_054482.1:56226373-56528456 GCF_017639515.1 Carcharodon carcharias | reverse complement strand
TTGTCTGTTAGTACAGTTTTAGTACGTGATATATGCCACATTCATAGAATATTAATATAATTTGCTATGACTTCAAAACTCATATAAAGGTACCCTCTCTGCTAATGTAGTGAAGGTGATATCCTACAGATGAAGGCTTTATTGGAACAACAAAGGAATTACAAACAAATTCATTAATGTTTTTTGTTATTATGTAGCTTTTACAATTTTACCTCACTTTGTTTTCTACAGTATGGATTCTGTAGTGAATTGCATAGATACAGGATGGAAACAACTTTGTTTCACAGCCAAGAATAAGGTGCTCAGGTGAGACTTGTATTTCACTATTTGATATTCTGAAGTTCTTTCAAGTACCAAGCTGAACAAACTAAGGGTTACTTTTTAGCTAAGTAAACTAGGAAGGCCTTCGCTTGTCACATACATTTTGTAAAAAACTTAAAACAGATTCACAATCTGTAGCAGTTTAATTGAAGTAAATAAGATTGTTCTGAATTTAACAGTTGTTTAAAGGCACGAAACTATTTGGTGCAGAAAGAAAACATCAGAGTACCAACCTGATTTTGTTAGACAGGCGAGCTCGTTTAATATCTTCCTCGCTGAAGGAAAAATGAACTTCAGTGGGACGCTTTACAGGAAAGTCCCAAGAATCAGAATGAAGAATCATTTTTGCAAACAGTATTTGTCCCACATTTCAGTATTGTGTAATCTGACTATACTGAAATACATACGCACAAAAAGTTTCTTAGCAAATCCTGTTACTGTGAACTGAAAAGGAATGTGCATGTCCAACATCCTGAAGCGGACTTTCTATTGTTTGGAATGGACTGACGGTTGGCCATAATACACAGCATGAATTGTTTGAGTGATTTCCGGCAAGTCAAATCAGCATTACTGGAGTTGCAATGGGCTCAAAATGGAATTGTAAGACTTACTGCCCCATTAATGCTGACAGTCTGGCTGTTGCCATTTTAAAGGGATGTTCTCTTGACTGGCAGGAGCACCTGTGAGTTGTAGGTCCTCTGATTATGCAATAAGTGGTTCTGTGACTAGATTATGACTCTGATTGTAATTGGGTATCAGGAGCACTCATTCATAAAAGGATTACCTCGCCAAATAGTCAAGTAGCCTGTCATAAGGGCTTTGGAAAGTCTTCAAGGGCACTTCATTAAAAGGGACAAGGCACCTTCACCCCTAATCATTGTGGCATGCATGAGCTCATATGGGGCAAGTTTCCATGCCATTCACTGGTCTGTAACATTATCTTCCTTCTCTCCAACAGAAAAAAAATGGTCACAGAAGGAAAACTAGGGAATATCAACCAACCATGTGAACCCTGAATATAAGGAAGAGAGGCAATGGCCCAGAATAGCAGATATGAAATGCTCATTGTTTGAATACAATTTGGCCTCCTGAGCCTTCAATATGGTGGGCAGAAACCATATGCTCATTACAAGCTTGAAGTGTGCCGCCTACTATATAGATAAAGGCCAGAAAATTGGCAGTGCTCATGCCTCAAGTAGGCTTTTGTTCTTTTGCATATGCAAATAAGGGACCTTATGCCTGTTTAAGGCACCCATTGCAAAAGATGAGTATGTCCTGGGGAAGCCAGCCCCAGCTGACTCAGGAAAACCAGTCCTTAGGCTGCAACCAAGGTGGTAATTTTTTTGAGTGTACAAACCTGAACACGGAGCTGTGAAGAGCTGCAGTGCTCCAGGATCCCACATCTAAAGAACCTAAACAGTTGATGAACACCAACCCTCTTCTCCAAATACCACTGCTCCCTCCTCCGATTTACATATATTCTCCTCTGAAATTGCTACTGTTGCTTGGTCCTCCACCAGAGCCACTGATACCTCCTAACCCAAATGCCACCCTTCCCAGTCACACCCTTCCTTGGGTTTCAGAGGATCACTATGATACCAGCAGCAAGCAATTTTCCATTGCACTTTACTAGTGAGTTGTCTATTGCTCTGCATAGTTTGTTGACTTTATGGAAATGAGATTAAGACCTAGTCCCAATATCAGAGCCATCGAGGGCCTTACCATCTAGTTGCAGGGAATGATGCCTCTGCACCACCTCACCTGCCCCCACCCCAAGCTAACACCAACATTTGGCCACTAGAATTTCTTTCTTTCCCTTCCTTTATTTCTCTATCTATATCTAATTGACTTTAAATTAGCCTATTTCCTTCTCTATCATTCCTCTTCTCCATCCTTAAATCTCATTGGTTACGGTGATAGACACCAAAGTCCCAGATATGGTCATTTTTTTCCACGTGAAGAGTGAGGAAACAATCTAACAAACTGGGCACACTGCAAGAATTATTATTACCAATAACTGTGGCATATTCATGTGAAGTGATTGCAATGGAAACCAACTAATTATATTATACAGTGCCGTTAAGGTAATAAAATGTCCCAAGGAGTATTCTAGAGCAACACTTAACTCCACATAAGGCGATATTAAGGCAGCCACAAACCAAAATGACAGTTATAACATAAACAGTTATAAATTCTGCATAAAAGTGGAATATAGGACCAACTGCACCGAAGTACATTTTAGTTTCAGGCCTTAAATAAGTATGAAGATTTCTGGCTTAATATACATACTGGTAGCATGAAATTTGTGAAGATTTCAATGACAATAATATTGCATTAAAAATGAATAAGCAATTGAGGTAAATAAAACAGTTGATAATGCCAGTATTGTCATGAGGGTTACAGTCAAATATGTGCTTGCGCCAATTCTTCATGCTACATCACTTGTACCATGAAAATCAATGGGGGTAATCTTAACCTAACCTGCCTGGCAGGAAAGCAAATGACCCAATTGGCTTCCCTTCTTTGCTTTCTACAGTTTCTACACAGCCTGACTTCAATAACCATGCCATGCACAAACTTAGGTTCAAAGAAGGATCTGTTACAATGTCGCTAGGAAATTTGAATCCTTAGCAAGGACTTTTCATAGAACAAGATTAGTAAGTTAGGAAGCTGTTTTTCTTCAGAAACTGAAATTATAACAGGCAGAATTGAAAAAAATAGAGGCCCAGATCTTCTGGTCAGCAGAATGCTGGGTG
Source organism: Carcharodon carcharias (assembly GCF_017639515.1). Taxonomy (NCBI): domain Eukaryota; kingdom Metazoa; phylum Chordata; class Chondrichthyes; order Lamniformes; family Lamnidae; genus Carcharodon; species Carcharodon carcharias. The sequence continues at coordinate 56,525,379 of NC_054482.1, read as the reverse complement.
CATTCACTCTGCCTGTGAGGTTTTCTGCACCACATCTATGTAGCACATTTTCAGCTGGAGTTTCCAATCTCAGATTTCCAATTGGAAATCCCAGCTGTAGCATAAATGGACCAGCATAGCCTCTCCAGGGCAATTCCAGTGAGTGTACAAGATGGCAGATGAAGGGAGGACACACCTCTTTTTTATGACAGCAGCTTTCATATTCAGGTAAGTTTTTAAAAGTCTCAAGTCTTTCAATGAGTGAATGGGTGAGTGGGCAGGTGAATGAGTAGGTGAGTGAGTGCACGGGAAGTGAATGAGTGAATGTGGGTAGGTGAAAGAGTGGGTGGGTGAATGAATGAGTGGTTGGGTAAGTGGGTGGGCAGTCGAGTCGGTGGGGGGTAGTTGATTTGGATTTGGATCGGGGGTAGTCATGTCAGGTGGCATTGGTGGGGGAGGATTTGGGTCGAGGGTAGTTGGGTTGGGTCAGGGGAAGAAATTTGTTGTCGTGCTCAGTTTAGTTATGCTGGCTAATCTCTGAATTACTCCAGAGATTAAACTGTGTAACATTCTCAGGATAATTATCCAGGTAAGTCCCATGTATCTAGCCCAAGTCTCTGATCCTGAGCTCGGCATTGGAGACTTTTGTTGAGTGTCCCAGATAATGCAAATCAGCCCATAGGGAGTTTAAACTTCCTCGGCAATTATAGCATGTGTGTGTGTGTGACAGGACTTCTGCGGAATCATAGGGCAGAATTTTCTAGCTGACGTGCAGGTTGTGGAGCCCGCACATCAGTGCTTAAAATGTCGCACGCTGCGTCCCGACGTCAGCACGCGGCATCGCGATATTTCGGTCGGCAGGCACGCACAGCAGCGGGACACACGCGCGCTATAAATTAAAGGCCTCGTTAAGGCCCTTAACTTGCCAATTGTCCAGAATTTTGAGGTGCCTGTGCGAACTTCAGGTCGGCGCACGGGCCCAACGGGTAGGCGGGTAGGAGATTTTTTAATAAAACTCATGCATTGGCGGGATATGTGGACTCAGAGGGGTTGTTCATGTTTTCCACTAAGTTTTAATTGCAGAAAGTGTTTTAAAGTTGCCTGTTTGGCTGTTAGCAGTCCACATCGATTTCCAAGAGCTTTTTGTGTTCTTTGAAACCAGTCTGCAGACAGTAATCTTTATCGGGCCTGCAGCTTTCCGGAGGCCTCCATTTAGCCTGGGGGTATGGGTTCTGACATTACTGGAGGCAGCTCCTCTGAGGAGGAAGGGAGGGATAGAATAAGGAGGAGGCCAGGACTGGACAATCAGCCTCCAGAGGAGCCACCTTTGGGAGGCCAGGCGCAGGCACAAGGGGCACAGGGCCAAGAGGTTGTACAAGGTGGAAGGGCCCGCAGAAGACGCCACTATCCTGCTGCCAGGGTATACAGGCGGCGAAGCAGCTACCTCAACATGACTAAGGTGCAGTGCCGAAGGAGGCTCCAACTGTCAAGGGAGACAGTCAACTATATCTGTCAGATGATTGGCCCTGAAATATCTCCTGTGTGGGTGGACACCCCATGCCAGCGGCTCTGAAGCTCACAGTTGCCCGCCACTTCTATGCCTCTGGCTCCTTCCAGGGCTCGGTGGATGATCTTTGTGGTGTCTCCCAATCAGCTGTCCACACTTGTGTCAAGCAGGTTACAAAGGCTTTGTTCAAATGGGTATTGACCTTCATCCACTTCCGCTGCGACCAGGCAAGTCATACACACTGAGCCAGAGGCTTCGTGGCCATTGCTGGCTTCCCCCACGTCCAGGGTGCTATAGACTGCACACATGTGGCCATCAAGGTGCCAGCAGGTGAGCCCGGTACCTTCGTCAACAGGAAGGGCTTCCACTCCATGAACATGCAGATAGTGTGTGATCACAGGATGCAGATTCTGCAAGTTTGTGCAAGGTACCCAGGCAGCTCCCATGATGCCTACATCCTCGGACACTCCCAGGTGCCGGGGCTCTTCAGTGCTCCGGCTCAACTGCATGGTTGGCTGCTGGGTGAGAAGGGCTATCCCCTCTGAAGGTAGCTCATGACGCCACTCCGCATTCCAAGAAGCTGAGCAATGATACAGTAGGAGCCATGGCACCACAAGGGCTGAGGTGGAGACAGCCATCAGTCTTCTCAAGATGCACTTCCATTGCCTGGACCGCTCAGGGGGCGTTCTCCAGTACCCCCCAGATTGTGTCTCTCTGATAGTGGTAGCATGCTGCGCTCTGCACAATCTTGTGCTGGAAAGGGGGGATGCAATTGACGATGAAGACCTTGATGCCCTGGATGAGGCCACACATGATGAATCCAGCAGTGGCTCAGAGATGAGGAAGCACAGGGTGATGATGAGGGGCAGCATGCTGACCCACTACTACACCAAGGAGGCAGGGACACCCGGGACCATCTAATCCGATGAACCTTCAGCTAGCTTCACGCACATGGATGAGCAGGACCAGTGTTGCCTGGCGCTTCCACATGTGGCACTTAGGTGCTACATCTTCCACCTTATCAGCTGCAACTAAGGGCTTAGTACAGAAACATTAATGTCCATTCAAACACTCATGATATGTGTGTGAAAAAGACAAATGCAATACAAAGGAAACACCCTCTGCCATGGTCAGAAAAGTGGACTTCGTTATGTCCAAAATATAACAGAAACGTTTCCATTGCAAACATAAGTACATTTTTCGCTATTCTAAGGCCAACACAAAATCACCAGTGACATACCCATTGAGTGCCTAACGTGCCTTATGCTTTTGTTTGCGGGTGCTACGTCTAGGTGCCGTCCCGTTGCTCAGAGTGGCTTGTGAGACAGCCTGCTGACTCTGCTGTCCTGTTGGTGTCGATGACCTTGGTGTAGTCCTCTGGCCCATGGAGCCTGTGATGGCCCCGCCTGAGAGGGAGTGGCCAGTTCCAGAACTGGCACCTCCCCAGTTGTCGCAGCCTCAACAGAAGCAACATTGACTGGCAGAGGGGCGGAGGAGCTGCTGCCCTCCTCCGGGGCGCCCTGAGAGGAGCTTACAGTGATGACAGGCAGCTGCTGCGCCGACGTGAGGTCCCATTGGACCTCCCTGCTCACCACAGATGCATAGGCACCGAGCACTGATGCTTGGTGCCCACAACATCTCCCACATTGGGAAAGACCACCCGTGGCCAGTACCGCTGTGAGGGCTTGCAGGTCAGAGCGTAACCCAATCAGAAGATTCTTCATCCAATCGAACCCCCTCTCCATTAAAGTCGCCAATCTCTCAGTAGAGGAAGCATGAAGCTCTGCCCTGAGGTTCATGCCTTCATGTGCACTCTGCCTAGACTCGTCCATCGCAGAAACCAACTGAAGTATACCCTCATGCAACCCTGTCAGATGCAAACGTGATTCCTGCCTCTTGTCCTGCGACTGCTGCATTGGTGACAACTCCAGAGGCATATCATCAGTGCCGGACTCAGCATGTGCCTGGTCCCCTGCAGCCCTCCGGCTGCTGGCGCCATCGGCACTCTCATCCGTGCCATCTCCTCCAGCGATTGTGAAGTGCCCTCTCCACTGTGACCCGGGACACTAGCTGACGGTAAATTACCCACCAAGGTGGTTGTGTCTGCACTGGTGCCTGGCTGGCTGAAATGATGTGCCACAAGTTGCACGTCTTGGGCCTCAGGTGTGGAGGGGGGGCTGCAGTATCTTTGGGTGCGGCCATGTGGTGGTGATGCTGAAATTAACAACAAGGGCAGTGCATCAGTTAGCGTACAGTCCGTTAAACCTTTCATCCCTTTTCCCCCCAGCCTCATAAGTTGCTCACCCTTCAAGACCCTAAGGGTACGAACATTGCTGGGGTGGAAAAGAGTCAAGAGGAGGCCCAAACATTAGATGCGCATACAGACAGGCTGGTTAGATGGCCTCAGGGATGCCACATGGCATGTTATGTGCCATTGGAATGGGGAGAGTGCAGAGGTACCTGACCTGGACGCATGCTGGCCTGGATAGTTGCGGTGCTGAGGAAACATCGTAAACAATTGCGACATTTGCCGTGGATCACAGCAGATTGACAGGTCACATTATGGACCTTCATACCATTACAAGGGGCATAGACCAGGTGGGCAGAAGGCAACATTTCCCCTTGTGCAGGGATGACTAACGTGGTGGCATTTATTTAAGTTGAGTGGCATAAGGTTGACAGGTGAGGTGCTGAGGACCTTTTGGACAGAGTAACGTGGGATACACTGGTTGAAAGGGTGGTGGAGGTACAAACCCTCCTAAGATGCAATAAGTCTTTGGCTGTATAGCAACGAAGCCATGGCACGTTAGGACATTGGGATAGTGGGCACAAATGGGATGAGGTGACTTTGGAAGGTGGTGGAGACGCGATTCCTCAAGGGGACGAGGGACCTTTGCGTATGACCCACACATCAGAGTGTCTCAGTCTATGAATGAGCATTGTTGCAGCATTAACGATTGCAGCAGCCATCAGTGGTTTGGATGAAGGGCAGACAGCAATGGATGGGACTGTGGATCTCAAATACCTGGCCGCTGGACCTCAGCCTTGCCGCCACCTGCTGCCCTGGCTGCCTGCCTCCTCCCCAGCTCCATGGCCTACTCCTCAAAGGCTGTGGGGCGATGGAGCAGGGTGTGCCCACCTCCAGTCTTCTGGCGCTCCCGCTAATTGTGTTTACTTTTTGCCTGCAGAACTGAGAAGAGGATTTATTGGGGCAGATCGCTCATGACTCTGCATGCGCACGCCAACACAGTGGCCCATCTGAGGCCTCCAGAGGCTCCTGTCCACACTACTGGTGATCAGTCCCCAGAAGATAGTATGGCTGGTCCCAACCCCCTCCCCCAACGGACACCTTGGACACATTCGGCATCCATCACTTTGAATAAGACACGGGCCTTAGCGCCCATGGCAAGGAGGCGCAACTAGGTGCAGCGCCGAGGCCAGCAGATGGCATGTGGTCATGCACGACACCTTGAGGCTCCCCTTCCACCATCTCATTACCATCAATAAGACATGTGTTGGAGTTCTGAGTATGTGTCTAGCTGCCTCCCCTGCAGGTTGCCCCCAAACTACTCAAATACGAGAAACACCAACATATGCTGCAAGGAGAACCCATCTTGTCCTCAACCACTAAGGCTGATGTAAGCATGGTCAGTACCCATTTGCCCACCCAGTGTGTGCCAAATGCCCAAAGCAGTAACGACAGCAAGATGTTGGTGGCAGGGGTGGGGGGGTGAATTCTGCCCATAGCATCATAGGCCTGAATTTTGAGCTCGTCGGGCATGCGTGATCGGCAGGCTTGGGAGCAGATGGGAAACCATCCCTTGACCTCGATTGGCCTATGACCACAATTTCAAGCTGGCTGGCCAATTAACAGCCAGCCAATGTGAAACGTGCCCTGAGAAAGGCTCAGCACTGCCAGTGGGGACGGGAAGATGATAGATGCCGATGTCACCTCGGATTCTGGTGAGCGCTTCCACTGTGCTCCCTGAAGGCAGACAGCTGTCTCAGGAAGCTGCAAATCACCAAATAACAAAATAAAGCACAATAATGTTGCAAAAAATGTCCATGCAGCACAATCAAGCACCGGAAAGCATACCTCATAAAAAAAAGTCCCCAGATCTTTATTTTTATTTTAAGTCCTAAGGGAGATTTTATCCCGCCCTTGGATGGGTTTCATCAAAAATGTAAAGCTCGCCTGGCTGATTGGCCCGTCCGCCAACCGCAAGGTTGATTGAGCCATGAAAAATTGCTTACAATTGGGCCATTATCTAGCTTAATTGCCTGCTTAAATGTTGGCGGGTGCTCTTCTGACTTTTGTGCGTGACCGCCAAGTGAAATATTGACTTTGGGACACTTGCCCGATGTCATCTCACGCAATTTGATGCCCGTCTGGGTCGGGCACATGCCCGCCCACCCGCAGGACATAAAATTCTGGCCATAGAATGATTTCGGCACAGGAGGAGGCCGGGTACCAATGCACAACACAGACTTAAGTCCAGATTTCATTGCTCTGGACATCGGAAGATTGAGGCCAGATTGTTATTCCTCAAATACTACTAAGCCCATCAAATGCAAACCTGCCTTCTCAACTCAGGAGAAAAATTGTTTCTAATAAAATTATTTGACTCAACAAAATTTGTATTTATATTCCTAGTCCTGTTTTCACACTGGGATAGCTTGTGTAGCTTTTTCCAGTGAGAAGTTTTGATTCTCTTAAAGACTTTGATGAAACTACAACTAGAAATCCTGTATTTAAAGAACGACTGTTGCAATTTAAATACTAGTTTGACTGCAAATGTTTAGCAAGTGTCTGCTAGTTACATAGTACAGCACAGAAACTGGCAATTTGGCTCAATCAGTCCATGCTGGTGTTTATGCTCCACTTGAGTCTCCTCCCAGCTTTCCTGATCTCATGCTATCAACATAACAGTCTCCTCCCTTCTCCCTCATATGTTTATCTAGCCTCCCCTTAAATGCATCCGTATTATTTATATCAACCACTGCCTCTGGTAGCGAGTTCCATATTCTCACTAGTCTCTGAATAAGGAAGATTGTTTTGGTGACTATCTTAACATGATGTATTTAGTTTTCCTCTTTTCCACAAGCAGAAAAGCTCTACGCCTACTCTATCAAAACCTATCAGAATCTTGAGACCTCTATTAGGTTACCCCTCAACCTTCCCTTTAAAGAGAAAAAGGACCTGGCCTGTTCATTATTTCAGATAGATATGATTTTACATTTCTGGTACCACCCTTGCAACTATTTTTTGCACCCTCTCCATTGCCACTATAACAGTTTTATAATATGGCAACCAGCATTGTACATTGTGCTGCAAGTGAGGTCTAACCAAGGTTTGACACAGGTTTGCATAACTTCTCTACATTTCAGTCCTATCCCTCTAGAAATAAAGCCTAGTGCTTGGCTTGCTTTCTTATGGCCTTAATAACCTCCATCTCCCTGACAACTGTCCGAGGCTGAAGCAACAACATTGGGAGTCATTCTTGACCTGAATATGAGCTCCCAAACACATATTCATGCTATCACTACAATCAACTATTTCCACCTCCCTAACATCACCAGACTTGGTCCCTGCCTCAGCTAATTTGCTGATATACTCTGTGACTGTTTAGTTTTCCTCTTTCCCACAAGCTGTAAGGGGCTGGTAGGAAAGAAGATGTGGGCTCTGGTGACTTTGAGAGTCACAGGGTATATATGATCTCCTGGCCCAGAAGGCAAAGGTTGCCAAGATCTACAACAGCCAGCTTGGAGAACCACAGCTTGTTCTTCACTACTCCTCAAGCAGCCTGTGCTATATTGATAGGCTCAGCAGCAACTGCTGGAGGTGACTGCTGAGACTGCTTCTGTTACTGCTCCTTCTCTTTCTAAGTGTGTATCTCCAAAATAAAGTAGCAATTATAGCGCTCATAAAAAGCACTAAAACTTATTGAAGATGAAAAGGCAAAAAAATGTGCAAGAAGTAATCTGGCAGTTGGAAATTCTCCTGGCAAACCGGGCAAAAAAATAATTCAATGAGCAGGATTTTCCCATCGGTGAGTGGGGGAGGGGCGGGCCCTGCTCGCTGATGCGTAAAATGACGCGCGGTGACATTGGGCGGAACTCCCGATGTCACCGCGCCCCATTTAAATTTTCCAGTAGGCTGGTGTGCAGCAAAATCACCTTAAGGTTGGCGGGCAGGCCAGGAGCCCCGGCGGGAATTAGAAAAAGCATGAAACTTCATGTAAGGGTGGGATGAGGTGTCATGTAGGTTTTTAAAAATTTTATTAAAGTTTCTGTAAAAATTGTGGACATGTCCCAACTCATGTGACAGTGTCAGGAATTTTTTTCTATTTTTAATCTTTGTCACAGAACAGCCAATTTCCCTGAGGCAGCACTTAGCCTCAGGGAGATGAGTGCGCTCTTTTGTGCAAAAGAGCACATTCTCAATTTTACGATTCCTCCCCCACCGCCCGCAAAGGGAGCGCACAGCGCTTCTGTGCGGACATTGCGCTGGGCGGGCCTTAATTGGCCCGCCCACATAAAATGGCACCATGCCCCCAATCGGGGTTGCCAATCGGAAGCGTGCTTGTACGCGCCCACCCTTTAACTTTGCCCCCGATGGGGGAAAAATACTGCCCAATGAGTCACTGATGAGAACTGCAGATGAGAAGCCCATATAATGCAGTGTCAGTAGCTCTCTCATACCAATCCTGTCAGGTTTTAACTGGCATGTCTGGGACTGGATGGGGCTTCCCTAATTCTGGCAGGTAGTATTAACATCAGGCCTTTGGTTTGTGATTGGAAGGAACATTTTGAGCCAGAAATACCAAGGTGAAGATGGCAGTGAAAGAAAATTTTGGAATAATTAGTTTAAGTATGAATTTTCCTATATTGTCTGTTGTGGCTCAAAGATAGCATGCTTACCTCTCAATCTATTATTGTTGATTCAGGTCCTACTCTGGAGACATGAGCGCATAATCTAGGCTGCTGCTCCAGTGAAGTACTGAGGGAGTGCTATCTTTCAGATGAAAGGTCCCATCTTGCCTCATGAAGCTATTTTGAAGATGAGCAGGGGAGCTCACTCTGATGTCCTGGCCATTATTTATTCATCAACCAACCAAAAAAAATCCAGATTATCTGGTCATTATTTCCAGATTGCTTGTGGAGCTTTACCATGTGCAGATTGAGTGCTGCATTTCCTACATTGCAACAATGACTACACTTTAAAAATAATTCATTGGCTGCAAAATGATTTGGCACACACAAGTTGTGAAAGACACAAAATAAATGAAAGACTTTCTTTCCTTTGGTACCAATATGTTAAATGCATGCCTAAAACACAGCAAGTATCAACTTGTTAGATTAATGAGTAATTACATTAGTTATTCAGATACATTCCAGGCATAGACACCTTCATCCACGTGACTCCACAGAGGCACAATGAAATTTTTCCTTTCTATCATAAAGTGGGTACAATTTTAAATGTCAAACACCATAATAGGTTTCAGAAGTTATTTCACTGCAAGGCATGTAATTCAATAGTAAATTCCATCAGAGTTACACTCTTTAAATAGCCTAGAACAGGCTATTGCTTGAAGGCAAATTGGACAGCTACATAATGGCATCAACTTTTCATGTTTTGAATATATATTTTAAGACAGTTATTTAATTCACTTAATTACTGTCCAACGAAGCATTAAGGTCGTAGAAAGACTCACATATTTTGATTCACAACTACCCTTTTAAGATAATTCAATAAGTTGTGAAAATTTGAAGCAGGAATATATTGGATAAAGGTTAATCCTCCTGCAGGTGCAGTTTATTTAAGGCCATCATGGCTACACAAACAGATTAAGTAATTCTCGTGAGGAAAAGAGTCTGAATTCATGTGACAATATGACGCACTGAGGAATCAACAAATGTTTGGAAAATAGCCCATTAATTGCAATACTCTTTGATAGAAATGATGTCAGAAAGCTTAGCCCAAAACTGAGGAACAGGAAAAAAAAAAGGGACTAACAACTAGATTTAGGAAAATGTAAAAGGGAGAAAAGCTAAGAAAGTTGGATTTGTTTCCTTTGGAAAGGAGAACCCAGCAAGATGACCTAATTAAAGTTTCCAAGATTGTGAGCAGGAATTACAAGGTTAATCCACAGACAATGCTCACTATAAAGGAAGGCACAGATACAACGTGACACAAATTGAAAGCTGGAATTAAAAAGGGAGATCAGGTGGATAGAATTGTGGCAATTCCCTGACTTCACTGTCCCTGCTCAGGGCTATTATCAGAAATTCAACATTCATGTGCATGATTTTATGACCATTTAAAGTAATGGTCAGAAAATTGTGCACCATGCTTGCCTGAATTTTTGATTTTTGTTTCTGAATGATGAGGTCTCCTGTTCCCAAAAGTTCATTTTATAGGCAAATATAGATTATAAGCAGTCATTTGGTAGTATAGAACTTGACTACTGCTGAAAAGAGAACATAAGAACATTAGAAATAGGAACAGGAGTAGACTATTTGGCCCCTCAAGCCTGCTCTGACATTCAATAAGATCATGGCTGATCTTCTTGTGTTTTGATTTCCACATTCCCATCTAACCCTGATAACCTTTGATTCCCTTATCTAACAAGAATCTATCTACCTCTGCCTTAAAAACATTCAATGACCCCACCTCCACCACCTGCTGAGGCAGAGAATTCCAAAGGCGCACAATCCCTCAGAGAAAGAAATTCTCCTCATCTCTGTCCTAAAAGTGCGACCCCTAATTTTAAAACTGTGCCCCCTAGTTCTGGACTCACCCACAATAGGAAACATCCTTTCGACGTCCAACTTGACAAGGCCGTTCAGGGTCTTGTATACTTCAGTCAAATCACCCTTCACTCTTCTAAGCCCCAGTGGAAACAATCCCAATCTGTCCAATATTTCCTCATAAGACAACCCACTCATTCCAGGTATCAATCTAGTAAACCTCCTTTGAACCGCCTCCGATGCATTTCCACCCTTCCTTAAATAAGGAAATCAAAACTGCACACAGTATTCAAGGTGTGGTCTCACCAATGTCCTGTATAATTGAAGCATAACATCCTTACTTTTATAAATATAAAAACAAAAAAACTGCGGATGCTGGAAATCCAAAACAAAAACGAAAACAGAATTACCTGGAAAAACTCAGCAGGTCTGGCAGCATCGGCGGAGAAGAAAAGAGTTGACGTTTCGAGTCCTCATGACCCTTCGACAAAACTTGAGTTCGAGTCCAAGAAAGAGTTGAAATATAAGCTGGTTTAAGGTGTGTGTGTGGGGGGCGGAGAGAGAGAGAGAGAGAGAGGTGGAGTGGGGGTGTGGTTGTAGGGACAAACAAGCAGTGATAGAAGCAGATCATCAAAAGATGTCAACAACAATAATACAAAAGAACACATAGGTGTTAAAGTTAAAGTTGGTGATATTATCTAAACGAATGTGCTAATTAAGAATGGATGGTAGGGCACTCAAGGTATAGCTCTAGTGGGGGTGGGGAGAGCATAAAAGATGTAAAAATAAATAAATAATTTTTTTTTTCTCTTTTTATAATGGAAATAGGTGGGAAAAGGAAAATCTATATAATTTATTGGAAAAAAAGAAAAGGAAGGGGGAAACAGAAAGGGGGTGGGGATGGGGGAGGGAGCTCACCACCTAAAGTTGTTGAATTCAATATTCAGTCCGGATGGCTGTAAAGTGCCTAGTCGGAAGATGAGGTGTTGTTCCTCCAGTTTGCGTTGGGCTTCACTGGAACAATGCAGCAAGCCAAGGACAGACATGTGGGCAAGAGAGCAGGGTGGAGTGTTAAAATGGCAAGCGACAGGGAGGTTTGGGTCATTCTTGCGGACAGACCGCAGGTGTTCTGCAAAGCGGTCACCCAGTTTACATTTGGTCTCTCCAATGTAGAGGAGACCACATTGGGAGCAACGAATGCAGTAGACTAAGTTGGGGGAAATGCAAGTGAAATGCTGCTTCACTTGAAAGGAGTGTTTGGGTCCTTGGACAGTGAGGAGAGAGGAAGTGAAGGGGCAGGTATTGCATCTTTTGCGTGGGCATGGGGTGGTGCCATAGGAGGGGGTTGAGGAGTAGGGGGTGATGGAGGAGTGGACCAGGGTGTCTCGGAGGGAGCGATCCCTACGGAATGCCAATAGGGGGGGGGTGAAGGGAAGATGTGTTTGGTGGTGGCATCATGCTGGAGTTGGCGGAAATGGCGGAGGATGATCCTTTGAATGCGGAGGCTGGTGGGGTGATAAGTGAGGACAAGGGCGACCCTATCATGTTTCTGGGAGGGAGGAGAAGGCGTGAGGGCGGATGCGAGGGAGATGGGCCGGACACGGTTGAGGGCCCTGTCGAAGGGTCATGAGGACTCGAAACGTCAACTCTTTTCTTCTCCGCCGATGCTGCCAGACCTGCTGAGTTTTTCCAGGTAATTCTGTTTTCGTTTTTGTTTTGGATTTCCAGCATCCGCAGTTTTTTTGTTTTTATCTCTGTGTTTAATTGACTGCCACTGCTCTTCAAGAAATGCCTACCTCCTTGAAGAAGTTCTGTTCCTCTCTGCGACAAGATTTCCGGATCTCTCTTTTGCCCTGCTCACCTTCCTTGCTTTCCATTTCCCTCCTGGTGTTTGACAAGGTGTTTACTAAAACCCGCTTTCACAGCCACATCTCCTTTCTCAGTGACTGTCTCCATCTCCGACTTACCCCACGTGGATTTCAACTGAAATTCCACCCCTCATGTTTCGAACCCACCCAGGATTACAGGTATCTCCGGGACATAAAACGTTTCTCGGACTGCTGTTCCCGTCACATTCTGAAATCCACACTCAGTGCCATGTGCCGCCATATCAACACACTCGACCTCTCCCTCCAGCAGCACCGCCGTACCCTTTTTCAAAGCTGCACGTGCCCCCAGTTTCATTTTATCCTTCGGCTCATCCGACGCCTCAAAAAGAAACATTTTCTCTTTCTCTCAAGTGCTAAGGAACGCAAGCTCCAACAACTCATCGACACCAACACCCATCTAGGACCCTCCACCCCGGCCTGTCCCTCCGTCCCCACCCCATCTTCCAATCCCAACCCCAGCCGTGTATTCACTATACCCCCTGACCTTCCCCTCTCCGATGCTGAACGTTCAGTGCTCAGCAAAGGACTTAGTTTCATACCCTTCCGCCCTCACCTCAATGAATTTTGGGCTCGGCATGATGCTGAACTCTTCTTCCGCCGTCTTCGTCTCCGGGCTCACTTCTTTGGGCAGGAGTCCTCTCCCAGTTCAACGGACCCTTTAACCCATCTCCAATATTCTCCCTCCACCTGGACCCCTCCCTCTGGATTCTTACCTTCTCTTGATCTTTTCACTGAGAACTGTCGGCGCGACATTAGTCGTCTCAATTTCTCTGCTCCTCTCACCCATTCTAACCTCTCTCTCTCTGAACTTACTGCACTCCATTCTCTCAGGTCCAACCCTGACATTGTCATCAAACCCGCTGACAAGGGTGGTGCTGTTGTTGTCTGGCGCACTGACCTCTACCTCGCGGAGGCTGAGCGTCAACTCGCAGACACTTCCTCCTACCTCTCCCTGGACCATGACCCCACCACTGAACATCAAGCCATTGTTTCCAGGACTGTCACTGACCTCATCTCCTCTGGGGATCTCCCTCCCACAGCTTCCAACCTGATAGTCGCCCAACCTCGGACAGCCCGCTTCTATCTCCTACCCAAAATCCACAAACAGAACTGCCCCGGTAGACCGATTGTCTCAGCTTGCTCCTGCCCCACAGAACTCATTTCTCGTTATCTTGACTCCCTTCTCTCTCCCCTTGTCCAGTCCCTTCCCACCTACATCCGTGATTCCTCTGACACCTTACGTCACATCAACAATTTTCAGTTCCCTGGCCCCAACCGCTTCCTCTTCCCCATGGACGTCCAATCCCTCTACACCTCCATCCCCCACCAGGATGGTCTGAGGGCCCTTAGCTTCTTCCTCGAACAGAGGCCCGAATAATCCCCATCCACCACTACTCTCCTCCGTCTGGCTGAACTTGTTCTCACGCTGAACAATTTCTCCTTCAACTCCTCTCACTTCCTCCAAATAAAAGGTGTGGCTATGGGTACCCGCATGGGCCCCAGCTATGCCTGTCTCTTTATGGGGTATGTGGAACATTCCTTGTTGCAGTCCTACTCCGGACCCCTTCCACAACTCTTTCTCCGGTACATCGATGATTACTTCGGTGCCGCTTCATGCTCTCGTCGGGACTTGGAAAAATTTATTAATTTTGCTTCCAATCTCCACCCCTCCATCATTTTCACATGGTCCATCTCTGACACTTCCCTTCCCTTCCTTGACCTCTCTGTCTCAATCTCTGGTGATAGACTGTCCACCAATATCCATTACAAACCCACCGACTCCCACAGCTATCTCGACTACAGCTCCTCACACCCCGCTTCCTGTAAGGACTCCATCCCATTCTTTCAGTTCCTTTGCCTCCGTCGCATCTGTTCTGATGATGCTACCTTCAAAAACAGTTCCTCTGACATGTCCTCCTTCTTCCTTAACCGAGGTTTTCCACCCACGGTCGTCGACAGGGCCCTCAACCGTGTCCGGCCCATCTCCCGCGCATCCGCCCTCACGCCTTCTCCTCCCTCCCAGAAACATGATAGGGTCCCCCTTGTCCTCACTTATCACCCCACCAGCCTCCACATTCAAAGGATCATCCTCCGCCATTTCCGCCAACTCCAGCATGATGCCACCACCAAACACATCTTCCCTTCACCCCCCCTATTGGCATTCCGTAGGGATCGCTCCCTCCGGGACACCCTGGTCCACTCCTCCATCACCCCCTACTCCTCAACCCCCTCCCATGGCACCACCCCATGCCCACGCAAAAGATGCAATACCTGCCCCTTCACTTCCTCTCTCCTCACTGTCCAAGGACCCAAACACTCCTTTCAAGTGAAGCAGCATTTCACTTGCATTTCCCCCAACTTAGTCTACTGCATTCGTTGCTCCCAACGTGGTCTCCTCTACATTGGAGAGACCAAATGTAAACTGGGCGACTGCTTTGCAGAACACCTGCGGTCTGTCCGCAAGAATGACCCAAACCTCCCTGTCGCTTGCCATTTTAACACTCCACCCTGCTCTCTTGCCCACATGTCTGTCCTTGGCTTGCTGCATTGTTCCAGTGAAGCCCAACGCAAACTGGAGGAACAACACCTCATCTTCCGACTAGGCACTTTACAGCCATCCGGACTGAATATTGAAATCAACAACTTTAGGTGGTGAGCTCCCTCCCCCATCCCCACCCCCTTTCTGTTTCCCCCTTCCTTTTCTTTTTTTCCAATAAATTATATAGATTTTCCTTTTCCCACCTATTTCCGTTATAAAAAGAGAAAAAAAAATATTTATTTATTTATTTATTTTTACATCTTTTATGCTCTCCCCACCCCCACTAGAGCTATACCTTGAGTGCCCTACCATCCATTCTTAATTAGCACATTCGTTTAGATAATATCACCAACTTTAACTTTAACACCTATGTGTTCTTTTGTATTATTGTTGTTGACATCTTTTGATGATCTGCTTCTATCACTGCTTGTTTGTCCCTACAACCACACCCCCACTCCACCTCTCTCTCTCTCTCTCTCCGCCCCCCACACACACACCTTAAACCAGCTTATATTTCAACTCTTTCTTGGACTCGAACTCAAGTTTTGTCGAAGGGTCATGAGGACTTGAAACGTCAACTCTTTTCTTCTCCGCCGATGCTGCCAGACCTGCTGAGTTTTTCCAGGTAATCCTTACTTTTATGTTCAATCCCTCTTGTAATAAAGGACAGCATTACATTAGCCTTCTTAATTACTTGTTGTACCAGCATACTAACTGAGATGGGAAGTTGTCAGTTTGAATTAAGCTTTCAGTCTGAAGACACAACTAGAGGCTTTTAGCAGCAAATCAGATTAGTTGGATAAGAATTGAAGGCTACGAGAACTAATTTTGTCTTCTACTAATCCTGTTGAAAACCTAAATGTCAATTTGTTTTCCCTTTTTATGAATTGCACATATGATCAAACTGACCAAAATGATTATCTTTAACCTAAAAATCCTACATTTCCTGAAAGGAGGGTGAGGATATTTCTGCAGTCATATTTGGGTTTCATCTAATTTTTATCCACAGTACAAGTAATGATTTATTTTGTGTATACCTGCATCTCAAGTTATCAAACTCAGGTAATGAATTTATTCATATCTTACATTTGTTTTGGCCATTTTATGAGAGATCTTTGAGTAAGTAACAAATACTATGGATAATGGGGAACATGTAGACGTGGTATACATGGATTTCCAAAGGTGTTTGATAAGGTATCACATAAAAGGTTACTATACAAATAGGAGCTCATGGTGTATAGGGTAACATATTAGCATGGATAGAGGATTGTTTAGCTAACAGGAAGCAGAGAGTAGGCATAAATGAGTCATTTTCAGGTTGGCAACCAGTGGAGTGCCACAGGGATCCATGCAGGGGCCTCAACTATTTGTAATCTATATAAATGACTTGAAAGAGGGACTGAATTTATGGTTGCTTAATTTGCTGATGACACAAAGACAGGTATAGGGGTGGGCATAAAGAGTCTACAAAGGAATTTAGATAGGTTAAATGAGTGGGCAAAAAATTGCCAGGTGGAGTATAATGTAGGAAAATATGCACTTGCCCACTTTGGCAAGAAGAATGGAAAAGCAGCATACTACTTAAATTTAGAAAGATTGCAGAACTCTGTGGCACAGAGAGATCTGGATATCCTAGTATACAAATCATAGAAAGTTAGTATGCAGGTACAGCAAGTGATTAGGAAGCAAACTGAATGTTGTCATTTATTGCAAGGAGAGTAGAATATTAAAGTAGGGAAGTTTTGCTACAATTGTATAGGGCGTTGGTGAGACCACATCTGGAGTACTGTGTACAGTTTTGGTCTCTTTACTTGAGAAAGGATATAATAGCATTAGAAGCAATTCAGAGAAGATTCACTCAACTGATTTTTGGGATGAAAGGGTTATCTTATGAGGAAAGGTTGGACAGCTTGGGCCTATATCCATTGGAGTTTAGAGGAATGAGAGGTAATCTCATTGAAATATACAGGACCCTGAGGGAACTTGACAGAGTGGATGTTGAGAGGATGTTTCCCTTGTGAGAGAGACTTGAGATGCAGGTATACACAAAATAAATCATCACTTGTACTGTGGACACAGTTAAAAAATAAGAGGTCTCCCATTTAAGACAGGAATAAAGAGAGCTCTCAGAGGGCCATTGGTCTGTGGAATTCTCTTGCCCAGAGAGCAGTGGAGGCTGGGTCATTGAATATTTTTAAGGCTGAGTTAGATAGACTCTTGATTGATAAGGGCATCAAAGGGTATAACTGGTAGACAGGAAAGTGAAGTTGAGCCGCAATCAGATCAGCCATGATCTTATCAAATGGCAGAGCAGGCTCGAGGGGCTTCCTCGATTCTAATTCCTGCTTCTAATTTGTATGTTTGTATGTTCGTATGTTCTCGAACGATCTGATTTTTTTTTTAAGTGGTTTATTAGCTTCTACTAGTTTTTTAGGTTGGCATATATATTCAGGCTCACAGACGTGTAATGGTCATTAGACTATTAATTGGGGGCAGAACTGTCAGCACCTAGGAACAAAAACTTGTCTTCAGGAGAGGAGAAAATCAGAGCAAAAACTGGAGAGAGAAATATTAAAAAAGACAAGGGTGAAACACAGGTGTTGATTTCAGTATTCACACAGCTGGAAAGCAGCTGTATCCCTTATTTAAAACCTTGCACATTGTTTCTGCTATTAACTATATACTTGTCCTTAGTCAGAACATTTATTCATTGTTGCTAAGAAATGCATTTTCCTTTAATGAAGCAGGTTAATTATAGAATCATTGCACTGTGAGGAAATAAAGCTTATTATAACCTTCTGAGCTCTTGAATTTCCTTTGCAGCTTTTCTTTTTAAAGGTGAGGTTGTTTAAATTTCTCACTTCCATGAGTCACACACTAAGTGCGTGTGTACAGGCAGGTGTCATTGCTAAACCAGTTGCTCACTCGTCCAGGAGCTGCACCCAAAAATATTCCCCCTATCTGCCCTCCTCGCTGACGATGTGGATGGAACCTAAGCAATTTTGGGAACTGAAACGGGTTCTGTAATCAATTCATTGGAAATATTAATGAAGCATTTGTCAATAACCTCAGGGATTCAAGGATGAATTCAAGCTATATATGATTATCTCCTGTATGAAATGCATCTTTGCTTAACTGTATAGGTCCAGGGCATGTCCAGAATGAATCAACCAGAAATTCAGTGCATCTCATGGATTTGCAACCATCTGTGTAACAATACATACTATCATTCATATGGCCCTGGGATTATCCTAGGTGCCCCCTCGACAAGTTTCAGATCCTTCAGGGTGGGTGAAATTATGAAATGGGTGTTAGTGTAGTATGTCAACTTTTGATATCACCAATAATAAATTGAACAGTTCCTTGCTTTTGTATTAGTGGGAGAGAACAGAGGGAAGATACTGACCTGAAGCTGAATTGGACTGTTTGCAACCTCGCGTCCTATTTGTCCTTGAGCTGTGTTTCCAACACGTTATCCTCACCACCACAAATACTGCTTACTTTGTCTCTGTAATTTTATGCTTCTCTACCCCTGCCTCAGCTCTTCTGCTGCTGGAACCCTCACCAATGTCTTTGTTCACTCTAGGTTCAATTATTCCAATGTTATCCTGGTCAGCCTCCTCTGTAAATTTGAGGCCATGCCTGTGTCCTAACTTGTACCAAGTCTTGTTCACCTATCACCCTTGTGCTTGCTGACCTCCTTTGGCTTCTGGATCAGCAATACCTTGATTTTAAAATTCTCATCCTTAAGTTAGAATCCTTACATGGCTTCTCCCTTCTCTAGCTCTACAACCTTCCAAGATCTCTGTGCTTCTCCAGTGCTCTCACATATCCCAGAATTTAATTGCTCCATCATTGGCAGCTCAACCTTCAGCTGCCATTCCTAAACTATAGAATTTTCTTCCTAAACACCCCCGCTTCTCTACGTCCCTCTCCTCCTTCAGGATGCTCCTTAAAACCTACCTCTTTAACAAAGTTTTGTTCATCTATCCTAATATCACTTTATGTAGCTCGTTGTCATATTTTGCTTGGAAATGCTCTTGTGAAGTGCTTTGGGACATTTTGACTATGTTGGTGGAGCCATATAAATGTCAGTTGCTGTTTTGATATCACTCTAGGCCTGTTTTTAGGCCTAGACTTGGCATTGTGCACTCCAACTGAGAGAGCATTAATGTACTTGGTATCTGCTGGCACTCGTCACACCACACCCTCCTGAGTGATCAATGTCAAGCATCTGTATTGCTGGAAGAGGCTTACCTCAGGTAAGTTTTGGGACTGGAATTCAAAGGGGAGGAAGCTACACTTCATTTCTTCAGGTTATGATGTGGCTGGCATGGATTGCTTCATTTTTAAGGAATTTGTGAACGATACTGAAAACTGTGGGATCATCATCTTTTGGAATGGTCAGTGAAGAAGCACCTGAATATTCTTTAACCAAGAACACTTCCTGAGGAACTCCTGCAGCAATGATCTGGAACTATGACTATTAACTTCTGACAATCACAACCACAGGACTTAACACGTTGGCAGTGCTTAAAGTAGAAAAGTCACAGGGACCAAAATTGGGAAGGGCCCAAAACAGTCGTGGGGATCACAAATGCGGGATTATCTGAGGCTTGCTGCAGGCAGACTTCAAGCCAGGTACACTAAAGTTCAGGACCACAGTCACCTTCAAAGCCACTGGCAAACTGTTTTCACTTTGCAGTGAGGTTGAAGTTGTGACTGCAGCAGGTGACAGATTTCATTAAGGGCATCCATAGTGAAGCACAGACACCTCTCATACATTGTTTCTTGCTGAGGTTTAGATAGGGGAATTGATCCCTTACCACCTTGGGTATATATGGCCTCTTGCCGGAAACACTTCACCCACTCCCCCTCCCTCGTCCAATAGTTTGTTTTGCTCTGTTTCACTTCTGCTCATTCTCCCTATCCTTATGTAACCCAACGGGAATGCACACTAATGAACCCATGTCTGGAAGCAACTGGTGTGTGCAGAATACTTAGGTCAGGACAAAGTCCTTCAGCCCTTGGCACGCCACTCCCTGTGGACTTTAGCAACTTTAAACAACTTTTAAAAACCACCAAAAATCTCTACAATCACACCAACAGCCAGCAGAAATCGATCAGCAACTAAGCTGACAGCAGTTGATGATCCCTTTAAATACCGCAGCTGGGACTGTCTTTCCTGCTGCTGAACACATGTTCAACTGTGTGAGGTTAGAAGAGTGTGTTAGCTGGAGCACTGAGTTCTAAAATGGCAATGCAGATATCAAATCAACATTAGATGCTGAATATGTCTCAATCTGCTTGTGCTGTGTACTCCCTGCAGGTGCATTAACACCCTCACCAAAATAGTGACTGGCATGGGACACACCAAAAGTGTGCATGCATCCTGCGACTGCCATTTTGGGGTCAATGCAGTACTTGCAGTCCTGAAAACTGTGTCTTAAGGAGTGAAATTTTGCAGCCACCAGCTTGCTGAAGGAAGTAAGGGTGAAGATAACACAGGCTTTGGCCACAATCTTCCAATCATCCTTCGATACGGGGATGGTGCCTGAGAACTGATGGTTTGCAAATGTTGCACTCTGTTTAAAAAGGAGAGAGCTAGATAAAGCTGGCATCTATTTTATAGACAATGATCAGAGACAAAATTAACTGTTAAATTAACTGAAAAAGATTGATTAATAAATGATAGCCATCGTGTTTGACTAAAACAAAAACAAAATTACCTGGAAAAACTCAGCAGGTCTGGCAGCATCAGCGGAGAAGAAAAGAGTTGACGTTTTGGGTCCTCATGACCCTTCTGCCAGACCTGCTGAGTTTTTCCAAGTAATTTTGTTTTTGTTTTGGATTTCCAGCATCCACAGTTTTTTGTTTTTATCTTCGTGTTTGACTAGCTTGATTAAGTTATTTGATGAAGTTACAGAGAGGGTTGATGAAAGTAGTGAGATCGATGTATATGAGAATCTTCAAAGGCATTTTATGAAGTTTCTTGTAGTAGACTTGTTAGCAAAAACTGATTTGTGTTGAATCTTGTTTTTCAGAATGGAGGGATTATGGAGTGGTATTCCCCCACAGGATCAAGTTTTGGTCGGTATTAGGACCATTGCTGTTTTTAATATACATTAATCACCTCAACTTGGGTATGCAAAGTATAATTTCAAAGTCCGCAGATGACAAAAACTCAGAAATATATTAAACATTGAGGAGGATTTTAGAAGACTCCAGGAGGACATGGACAGGCTGGTGAATGGGCACACAAATGACAGATGCAAATTAACACAGAGAAGGATGAAGTGGTGTATTTTGGCAGAAAGAGGAGAGGCAATGTAAGATAGATGTTACAATTTTAAAGGAAGTGCAGGAACAGAACATCGGGGAGTGTACACGCATAAATCTTTGAAGGTGGGAGAGCAAGGTGAGATGATAGTTAAAAAATACAACGGGGTTCTTGATTTTATAAGTAGATATATAAAGTACAAAAGCAAGGAAGTGATGCTAAACTTTTATAAACCATTGGTCAGGCCCCAGTTGGAGTATCAGCTGGATTTAATGGGGTGCTGGGGAATCTGTCTCGGCAGCGAAAAAGTGGGGCTGAGTTTGCCCATATCATGACACCTCATCCTGCAGGGATTTAAAGTTTAGAGGGGTGTTAATGGGTTTAAGGCAGGACTTCTTCCCCCATTTGGGCAGGGGGTTCCGCCACTGAGAACTGCCAGCCAATTAAATGGCTGGCAGCTTTCTGGTCACAGGAGTGGTGACCACAACCCATGGGAGTTCAAGAAGGAAAACCACTGACCTCAGACACAACTGGACAAGGCTGACTGTGGCATGGCACCTTTCAAACCTGAACTCGGTGCCAAGTGATTCTTGTGCGCTGCTGACTCTATCATAAAAGTAAGGCATCATTACAAAAAGTTGTAAAATGATGAGTATTCATGGCCTGCAAATGTATAACAATCAGGAAACCTGGTAGGGTGAGGGTGGGGGTGTAAAATCCAGTCTGTTGTGTCCAATTCTAGGTCCAAAGTTTAGGAAAGATATGAAGGCATTCAGTCGGGAGTACAACAGATTTACCAGAATGGTAGCAGGGATGAGGGTCTTTGGTTATGTGGAAAGACTAGTGAAGTTGGAATTGGTCTCCTTAGAGCGGTGAAGGATAATGGGAGATTTTGTTCAAAATTATGAAGGATTTTTATATATTGATTAAGGACAAACCATCTCCAGTGGCAGAAGGATCGGTAATCGGTGGATATAGATTTAGGTAACTGGCAACAACAACTTTCATTTACATGATACTATTAACACAGTTAAACACACAAGACACTTCATAGTAACGTTGTCAAACAAAGTTTAGCGCTGACTTATATAAGATATTAGCATAGAAGACCAAAAGCTAGGTCAGGAGTGTCTTATAGTAGGCAAAGATAGAGAGCTAGAGAGGTTTCATGAAGGAATTCCAGAGCTTATGGCCTTGGCAGCTGTAGTGATGGCCATCAATGTGCAATTAAAATTAGGGATGCTCATAGAGGTCAGATTGGAAGAGCACAGATAAAGTATCTTGCAGAGTTGAAGGTCTGCAGGAGATTACAGAGATAAGGAGGGATGAGACCATGGAGGGATTTGAAAACATGTATGAAAATTTTGAAGTCAAGAAAAGAACCAGAGGAGAGTTGAGGAGATTTTATTTATGATGATCTGGAATGCACAGCGTGAAAGAGTGGTGGAAATAGATCCAATAATAACTTTTAAAAGTGAATTGGACAAGTACTTGAAGGGAAAAATTTGCAGGGCTATAAGGAAGGGGCAGGAGAATGGAACTAACTAAATAGTTCTTTCAAAGAGCCTGCACTGCAGAATGGGTTGAATGACCTTCTATGCTGTATAATTCTATGATTTTATAACTTCCTTTATGTTAGACATTGTTTCAACCACTAGATAGTTTTCCCTTTGCTCCCAACCACCTCAAATGTATGGACAATTCTGTTATTGTTCTTGCTAACATTAATTACAACATAACTTCCTTCCATAAAGGAAACGTTGAGGTAGAACCAAAATAGTTGAAGGATAGGAGCATAATTGAAGATGCAGATGGTCTTACACCTTGGGTCTAGCCTCTATTAATTATTCCAAACCCGAGAATCCTAAAAATATATGCTTTTGTGTTGACTTGTCAGCAGAAAACAAAGCAGTTGAGCATGAACAACATGATTATCCAATCATGAATGAGGTTACCATACAGATATAAATAGGTCATGTTTTCTCACAGCTAGACCTAAAAAACTGCATCATCAGCTAGTTTGACAAGAATAGCTGTTATATTATAAAATTTGTAATACACTTTGCTCTGAAACAATATAAAAAAATACATTTTGGTATATCTTCAGCAGCAGAGGTATTTCAGCACATCATCTAACAAGGCATCTTGATTGTAAGAATACTATTCCAATAGACAAACCCAATCAAACAATTAATGAAATAAAAACAAAATTGCTATAAATATTCAGCAGGTCAGGCAGCATCTGTGGAGAGGAACAATTAATGTTGCAGGTCAAGATGAGATGACCTTTTATCAGAATTGAAAGAAACACAGAAATGTAATAGGGTTTGAGCAAGTGGAAAGAGCGGGGGGAGAGGGCAGGAAGAACAAAAGTGAAGTCCTGTGATAGCGGGGGAGGGGGGCAAGAGAGATTAACTATTTGAAGATTTCATGGTGCAAAAGGCAAAGAGAGTGATAATGGGTAAATAAAGAAACAAAAAGTATGTCTAAATGGAGCATGAATGGCTACATGGCAAACACCTGAATGCAACATGAAGGGATAAGGAAATAAATGAGACAAGACCGGCCCAGCTAAAAAAAATATAGAATAAGATGGAGGCAGAAGTTATCTAAAATTTTTGAACTTAATGTTGAGTCCAGAAGGCTGCAGAGTGCCAAGTTGAGAGATGAGGTGCTTTTTGCAAGCTTGCATTGAGCTTCATTTTAACGCTGTAGCAGGCCATGTACGGAAAAGTCAGAATGGGAGCAAGGTAGAGAATTAAAGTGACAAGCAACAGAAAGCTCCAGGTCATGATTGTGGACTGAATGAAGGTGTTCCGCCAAGCCGTCATCCGGACTGTATTTGGTCGCCCCAGTGTAGAGTAGACCACATAGTGAGCAGTGAATACAGTATACTAAATTGAAAGAAGTACAAGTAAATTATTGTTTCACTTGGAAGAGTGTTTGGGACCTTTGGATGGTGAGAAGGGAGGAGTAAAAGGGCAGGTCTTGCATCTCCTGTGCTTATATGGAAAGATGCCATAAGAAAGGAAGGCAGGGTTGTGGTAAGTGAGAAATGGGCCAGGGTATTGTGGAGGGAACTGTCCCTTCAGAATGCTGAAAGGAGAGGGAAGGGGAAGATGTCTTTGATGGTGGTATATGCTGTAGCTGGTGAAGGGTGGAGGGCCTTCTCAACCATGCTAGGTGGCAATCCTCAGTTGAAGAAAAGGGAAGACAAATCGGAACCATTGGTGTGGAAGGTAGCATCATTTGAACAGATATGACAGAGAAAATGAGGAAAATGGAATAGAGTCCTTACAGGAATCAGAGCATGAAGAAATATAGTCGAGGTAGTTGTAGGCGAATGTGGGTTTGTAGTGAATATTAGTTGATAGCCTATCCCCAGAAATAGAGACAAAGAAGTCCAGGAAGGGAAGGAAAGAGTGAGAGATGGACCAGGTGAAGGTGACAGAAGGCTGGAAATTGAAAACAAAGTCAGTGAAGTTTTTTAGTTCACAGCGAGAGCAGGAAGCAGCATCAATACAGTCGTCAATGATGAGGGAGAAGTCTGTGTAGGACTGGAACGAGGAGTGTTCCAGATATGCCACAAAAAAGCAGACATAGTTAGGACTAATGGAAGACCCAGAGCAATGCCTTTTATTTAGGGGAAGTGAGTGGAGTTGAAGGGGATGTTGTTTAGAGTGAGGCAATAAAGTTGGTAGTGAATGAGGATTGGTTGGTCCTATATTCGGAGAGCCTGTCCCAGTGTGGGATGGAAGGGTAGAGGATTGGACTCCATGGTGAAGAGGAAATGGTTAGGGCTAGGAAACTGGAAATTGTTGAAGTGACTTAGGGCATCAGAAGTGTCAGGGGAGTAGGTGGAAAGAGACTGGAAAAAGGGAGAAAAATTGAGCCAAAATAGGAAGAAATATGTTCAGTGGGACAGGAACAGACTGAAACAATGAGTCAGCAGGTGAGTCTTGCTTATGGATTTTGGGAAGGAGGTAGGGGATGGGGGACTATGAGGTTGGAGGCTGTGGAGGGAAGGATCTCCAGAGGAGATGAGATCAGTGACAGTCCTGGAGACAATGGCTTGGTGTTTAGTAGTGGAGTGGAGGGGGATATAGGAGGAATTGGAGAGTTGGCGTTCAGCCTCTGCTAGATAGAGGTCAGTATGCCAAACAGCAATTACACTTGTCAGCAGGTTTGATGACGATGTTGGGGTTGGACTTCAGAGAATATGGTGCTACATATTCACAAGGAGATGAGTTGGAGTGAAAAAGGGGAAAAAGAAATTCAGATGACCAACGTCACGCCGACAGTTCTCGATGAAAAGATCCAGAGAGGGTAAGAAGTCAGAGGGAGGGGACCAGGCGGAGGGAGAATATTGGAGACAGGTGAAAGCATCCGTTATGCAGGGGGAAGACTCCTGAACAAAGAAGTGGAGGTGGAGATGATAGAAGAAGTGCTCAGCTTCATGCCGAGATTGAAATTCATGGAGGTGGGGACATAAGGGGAGGAAGCTGAGGCCTTTTCTGAGGTCAATGATGTGTGCCTTTGCAGTGTTCTTCACAGGTTACAAGAAAAGGGTGAAACAATTGAGCAAGACATAACAAGGTAGTAAGGAACACCTAGAAAACTTAGGCAAGTGTTCAAGAGGCACCAGACCTCAGGGAGTTCAAGGTAATTCAGTAGGCTGCAATCCCAAATAATACATCAGAAAACGTCAAGGTATGGTCACTTACTATTCCCATTTTATAGCCAATTTAGCCAAAACTAGAGAACCAGCATGAATTGGTATCTTCAAGTGGGAAGACAGGCATGACTTACTCCAATCAAGCAATCACTATCTAGTCATGCAGTAATGACTTATTTTGATACTAATAGACAAACAGAGATCTAAGTCAATGCCCGTTCAGTCAGCCTTGGAGCTAGCCTTGTGCAATAAGATAAATTTGATGCAGCTTGATCTATCATCTATGCCGGGTGTTCACTCAATTCAACAAAGCAATGGTGTAGATTAATTCTTTAAACCATATGTAAATCTTCTTCTGAAATCCAGCATTGGCTGTTGAAAGTAAATTCTTATTACCATTGCCTTGGATCTGAAAACTCTGCAGTCTATATGTCATGGCAATCAAATAAGGTTGCTGCTGTCAGACGTTACTCAGATGAAGCTTAAGAATTCATGAATTTTAAAGGTCAAAATGCTATATCCAAGAGACTTGGTCTAGCTGATATTGAACAAGATGCATGAAAGAATCAAGCAAAGCTTTCTTATAATCTTTTGTTAAGGAACGAGAATTATTCATTGTGCATGAAATATTCTTTAAGACATAATGTAAAATTTGTTAATAAAAGATATATGCTGTCAGTATATCTTAAAGGAAGGGAAGGAATTAAAGGGCGAACTGGGAATTTCCCTGGGAACAAAGACCACATGGTGGTTGTATAACTAGTATCAACAAAGACCTTTTCTTTCAACTAAACAGTGTTTATAAGAACAAATACAACAGGTTCCATCATAGAGGCCATTGTGGATTGATGCTCCATGTTGTGGCATAATGCTTCATATGCAGCACATATTTCAAAATCAATGTTACACTAAATTGGTAATTTGGTAATAATGGCAGGGAGCAGGCTTGCTGTTCAATTAAGATCAGTGGAGGGAAGGCAGCTCTCAAGGAGGCTGGAGGGGCCAATGGGAAGCCCTCCAATATTGACACATAAGTAGTACTGAGGTGGGTGCTGCATATTCTTAAAGGAGAGAAAGACAGAGGGTGCCTCAACATGGAGATACCCACTAGAAAAGGCCTGAGAAGGGTTTGACCCTCCACAGGACAGCCAATGGCTGCAGCTGTGGTCCAGCAACCATAGTGGATTAGAGGGTCCCTCCTGTGATCCACTGCCCCTTTCACATCTTGCTCTGGGCCCACCATTTTGCCTTGGACACTGCGCACCTGGTGACCTGACCTTTGAGAGGAACTGGAAGGCGAGTGCACACAACCTAGTACAGCATTTGCAAGCATTGCCCGTAGGACATCAAAGGAGAGGCGCTGCTCATTCTTGGGGGACACAGGCAAGTCACTTTTTCCCGGCTGGCTTTCAATGTGGTGCTGGCCAAGGGTTCCAGTGTGGATGAGGCCGGGGCTGGGGTGGGCGGGTGGGCACAGCAGCTTAGACTAAAGGAAATACTCAAGCACATTCTGGGGTGGGGGGGGGGGGGGGGGGGGGGGGGGGTTGGCGGCGGGGAATAAGGGGTGTGAGGCAAGTGGCTGCGCACTTGGAAAAGCTTGTCAAAAGTAAGCATTCTTCTGCAGCTGAGACCGTTCAGCTGTAGCTTCATTGACATGCTTCGAGTGGGGTCTCTGAAGCTTTTCTGCCCACTCAAGCAACACAAAAGCATGAATGTTCCACCAAATGCTCCAGAACGTTCCACCCCTCGGTTGCAGGCTACAATTTAACATGTGTTTTAGAGGGCAGCAGAACAATTGTAGAATCCCCTTGTGAAAGGTGGCTATAGTGCAGTCACTGGTGGAGGCGCTCAGAGAGTCTTGTAATGTCTTTATTAAGGCTTGGATCAGTATCCCTCATGGTTCAAGCTAACAGCGCAATCTTAGAGTGCGTGTTAGGAGAATGCCTGTGCCTGAGCTGAGAGCACAGCATGCGGTCCAATGGCCGAAGCTGCTGCCAATCGGTCAAATGGACTGAATTGGAGGTGGGTGGGGTTTCAGACAACCATGAAGCACAGTACACACTGGCCATCCAAGAGAAGCCAGCACTCTCCTGTTCGCATGAATGGGCCTTCCGACTTAATCAAGAGAGGACACATACACTAACCCATGTGTCTCTCTCTCTCTTTGATCCTGCAGGAGGAGAACATTAGGATTATGGAACCTGGTGATTTAGCGGTACGTCTCATGGCTCGCAGGGAGCAGAGTAGAAGAAGAGAGTGGCATAGGCTCCTGGCTTGGCAAAGAAAGGAGCACCTCCCTCAAGATGAAGCGGCGCAGGGCCTGCTGTGCACACAGCTGAAGATCCACAGGGGTCTGTTGATCATAAGAGCTTCGCTAGACCCAGGATCCTAGACGCTGCCTGTCATTCCTGCAGATGACTGAGAACCAGTGTCGCTGAAGACTATGCATGTCTAGGGAACTGGTCATGTATGTCACCTGCTGCAGGATTTGGTGCCGGGGGACATGGAGGGCATCCACTTCCAGTGACTGTGAAAGTGACCATGGCGCTCAATTTTTACGCTAGTAGCTCCTTCCAGAGCTCCACAGGTGACCTGTGCAAGATCTCACATGCCTCCATGCACAGGGGTATCCAGGTGGTCACAGACGCCATCTTTGTGAAGGCACAGAACTTTGTGCATTTCGCCGGGGACCAGGGAGGGATTTGCATAGATCTCAGGTTTTCTACAGATGCAGGATGCCATCGATTACACTCATGTGGCACTTAGATCTCCATGGCAATAAACAGTCAACTACGTCAACTGCAAGGGCTTCTATTCGCTGAATGTTCAGCTGGTGTGCACACAATTCCCAGGGAGCGTCCACGACTGCTACATCCTTAGCAGATCTCAAATCCCCAACATTTTTCAGGGTCCATGGAGGCTGCAGGGTTAGCTCTTCGGGGACAAAGGCTACCTATAAAGGATGTGGCTGATAACGTCCGTGCAGTGCCCTCAGACTGCAGCAGCGCGACAGTATAACAAGGCTCATGCGTGACCTGCATTTTCGCAGGCAAACAATAGGTATCTTGAAAATTAGGTTCCGATGTCTCAACAGGTCTGGTGGAGTACTGCAATATAGTCCACCAGGGAACTGGAAATTATTGAAATGATGTAGGGCATCAGAGGAATCGTGGATGTTCTGCCGCCTTTGTCTCCATGCTCACTTCTTTAGGCAGGAGTCCTCCCCAGGTTCTCCGGATCCTTTCACCGGCCTCCAGTGTTCTCCCTCCACCTGGACCCCTCCCTCTGGCCTCTTACCTGATCTTGATCTTTTCATTGAAAACTGTCGGCGTGATATTGGCCATCTCACTTTCTCAGCCCCTCTCACCCACTCTAACCTATCTCCTTCTGAACTTGCTGCACTCCGTTCCCTCAGGTCCAACCCTGACTTTGTCATCAAACCTGCCAACAAGGGTGGTGCTGTTGTTGTCTAGCGTACTGACCTCTACCTCGCAGAGGCTGAGCGCCAACTCGCAGACACTTCCTCCTACCTCCCCCTAGACCATGACCCCACCACCGAAATCAAGCCATTGTTTCCAGGACTGTCAACGACCTCATCTCCCCTGGAAATCTTCCCTCCACAGCTTCCAACCTCATAGTGTCCCAACCTTGGACAGCCCGCTTCTACCTCCTCCCCAAAATCCACAAACAGGACTGTCCCAGTAGACCAATTGTGTCAGCCTGTTCCTGCCCCACGGAACTCATTTCTTCCTATCTTGACCCTGTTCTGTCTCCCCTTGTCCAGTCTCTTCCCACCTACATCGCGATTCCTCTGATGCCCTACATAATGTCAATAATTTCCAGTTCCCTGGTCCCAGCCTCCCCTACATAATGTCAATAATTTCCAGTTCCCTGGTCCCAGCCTCCCCCTCTTCATCATGGACGCCCAATCCCTCTACACCTCCACCCCCCACCAGGATGGTCTGAGGGTTCTCCGCTTCTTCCTTGAACAGAGGCCCGAACAATCCCCATCCACCACCACTCTCCTCCGTCTGGCTGAACTTGTTCTCTCACTGAGAACTCGCCTCACTTCCTCCAAATAAAAGGTGTGGCTATGGGTACCCGCATGGGCCCCAGTTATGCCTGTCTCTTTATGGGGTATGTGGAACATTCCTTGTTCCAGTCCAACTCAGGCCCCCTCCCACAACTCTTTCTCCAGCACATCGATGACTATTTCGGTGCCGCTTCATGCTTCCAGTCTGGACTGGAGAAAATTATTAATTTTCCTTCCAATTTCCACCCCTCCATCACTTTCACATGGTCCATCACTGACACTTCCCTTCCTTTCCTTGACCTCTCTGTCTCTATTTTTGGTGATAGACTGTCTACCAATATTCATTACAAGCCCACTGACTCCCACAGCTACCACTGGTTACAACTCCTCACACCCCTTTTCCTGTAAGTACTCCATCCCATTCTCTCAGTTCCTTTGCCTCCATCGCATCTGTTCTGATGATGTCACTTTTCAAAACAGTTCCTCTGACATGCCTCACTTCTTTCTTAACCGAGGCTTCCCACCCACGAGTGTTGACAGGGCCCTCAACCATGTCCGACTCATCTCCCACGCCTCTGTTCTCACACCTTCCTCTCCCTCCCATAATCATGATAGGGTCCCCCTTGTCCTCACTTATCACCCCGCCAGCCTCTGTATTGAAAGGATCATCCTCTGCCATTTCCACCAACTCCACCATGATGCCACCACCAAACACATCTTCCCTTCAGCTCCCCTATCAGCATTCCATAGGGACCATTCCCTGGTCCACTCCTCCATCACCCCCAACACCTCAACTCCCTCCCATGGCACCTTCCCATGCAATCGCAGAAGGTGCAACACCTGCTCCTTTACTTCCTCCCTCCTCACTGTCCAAGGGCCTAAACACTCCTTTCAGGTGAAACAGTGCTTCACTTGCACTTCCCTCAATTTGGTCTACTGCATTCGTTGCTCCCAATGCAGTCTCCTCTACATTGGAGCGAACAAACTCAGACTGGGTGACCGCTTTACAGAATACCTGCAAGCATGACCCAGACCTTCCTGTCACTTGCCATTTCAACACCCCATCCTGCTCTCATGCCCACATGTCCGTCCTTGGCCTGCTGCAATGTTCCAGTGAAACTGGAGGAACAGCACCTCATCTTCCGATTAGGCACTTTACAGCCTTCCAAAGTTAACACTGAGTCCAACAACTTCAGATCATGAACTCTCTCCTCCATCCTCACTCCTTTTTGATCCCCTTTTTTCAAATTTTTAGTTTTTATATATTTTCCCCACCTACTTCTATTGTTATTATTTTTAAAATGTATTTCCATTCATTGTTTTATCCCCACCTTTTAACCTATTTTATCTTTTCTCCCACACCGTCCCCTCCCCCCACCCCACCCCCACTAGGGTCATCTGTCACTTGCTCATCCTGCTTTCTACTCTTAATGTCACCATTAGCACCTCCTTTAGCTAATATCACCACCGTCAACACCCCTTCCACCTTTTGTTTATGACATCTTTGTCAATCTCTCCTTTGCCTCCACCTATCACTGGCCTTCTATCCAGCTTCACCTGTCCCACCCCCTCAAAAGCAGTATATATTTCACCACGTTTTTACTTCTCCTTAGTCCTGAAGAAGAGTCATAAGGACTCGAAATGTTAACTCTGTCTTTCTCTCCACAGATGCTGTCAGACCTGCTGAGTTTTTCTAGCAATTTTTGTTTTTGTTATTGTTACATCAATATCCTATTGGCTTTCTTAATTTCTGCTCTGAATGATTGAACCTTTCAATTTTTTCCTTAGCTATCTCAATACAATTTGTGTAGTATGTGTTATTTGTCCTTCATATTTGTAGATATTAACATTTTTCTGCACTTCCACTACTCTCTCAACTAGTATTAGCAAGAGGTATACCTTGCATTGTAAACTCGATTGTTAACTACTTTAGTGCAACTGGAGTCCAGGCACAGGTGTTGGGAATTACAGCCTTGGTCATCTTCAGTTGATATATATGGAGAACTTGCATCAGGATGGGTGAATGCTCATGTGAAAGGACCCAGATTGTGATGGAAGCTGTAGTATGTTGGCTGTGACTGGCTAAAGAACAGTTGCAAAGACATAGATATGTCTGAACAATAATTGGTTTATTGGATGAACATAACTACTTATAGATGTACAAGACTACTGGTATTACTCAGTGCAAGCCATGAGCTTTCTCCTTTTAGATTCCTAGTCCTGTTTCTCCAGTCCCACACATTAACTCTTTCAGCCCTGAATACCTAATACTACAGAAGCTACAGTGGTACATCAAGATAGAAAGCGAGAGGAAAGCCCCTCTGACACTGTTGTGATCCCCACTTCCTGACTGCCATTTGGTGATCACACACTACATTATAGTGCCAACACTAAAAAAACATTTTTAAAAAAAATCAAAATGAACCTGAAATTACACAGTTGCACCAGCAGATGGCAGGATCCAACAGTTTTATTGGCTAAGGTTCTGTATATACGTCCATCATTTTAAAAACATGAATTATACACCTTGAGCCACAAAGTTTGGCAGCAAAGAGTTTGAAAGTAGTGGTGCTTGTGGGAAGTGTAACAGGGGTAGAAAATGCATTTGTGGGAAATGGCAAGGTTGCGGTAAGAATTATCTCTCTGAGCTGAAGGGAAAATGGTGGTTGCACACTGCCTGGATCAACTTGCGAATGCAGATTGCCGAGGTTAATGGGGACAGAGCTATAAGTGCTCAGGTGCAAGGACCAAAGAAAATGCCTTTGGTTTTGCAGATACTAAAGAAGAGTATACCCTGCCACACTAATGTTATTCTTCTAACCAGCCCTCAGTTTTACGGTTTTCAATCCATTTGTAACTTTGTTACTGACTTTACACTGCCATTCCTCTTTATATTAGACCCCACAACAGGTATTGAAAGACAAATTTTGTTAGATGTAATTGGGGGGCAGATAGTCAGGCAGATGGTAATATCTCTGGATTAGTAATACAGAGGTCCAGCTAATGCTCTGGGCACATGGGTTCAAATCTTAACATGGCTGTGGGCCTGAATTTTACTGTTGGCAGGTATGCACAAGCGGCAGGCCTGAGAACGGCCAGAAAACAGGCCTCCGATTGTGATTGGCTGCTGACTGCGATATCACGTTGGCTGGCCAATTAACGGCCAGCCAGCCTGAAACGTGTGCTGAAAAGCTCAACACTGCCGGGGGGGGGGGGGGGGGGGGGGGGGGAGGTGGTGGAGCAGGAAGAGGACAGGAGATGATGTTTCCACAGGCATGGCTGAGCGCTGTGAGAAAGCTCACCAAAGGCAGACAGCCGCCTCAAGGAGCTGCAGGCCTGAAAATGCTCAGATAAAGGTTTAAAAAGCTGCAAATAAATGCCCATGCATCATAATCAATCACCTGATAATATAGTTGATAAAAATGCTGTCCACAGATATTTATTTTAATTTTATTTCATAATGGAAATTTCATCCCATCCTTGGACGAGATTTGATGAAAAATGCAAAGACTGCCTGGCCAATTCGCCTGTCTGCCAAATATAAGTTTGCCATTGTGAGATTTGAACTCTTGATAATTGTTTACCATTAGTTTGTAACTCTTTTGAGTACAAACCTGTTTTCCATCTGTTTCAGATGAATTTACATTGTTTCATAGTTTGCCATTGTGAGATTTGAACTCTTGATACTCTTTTTGAGTAAACCTGTTTCCATCTGTTTCAGATGAAGTTATATTGTTTCATAGTTTGCCATTGTGAGATTTGAACTCTTGAGTCTTGGGGTTACAAGTCCAGTACCATAACCACTTGGCTATTTAGGCCAAGCCTGCCAAATATAAGGTTGAACCCCATGAAAGATCAGAGACAATTGCGCCGTTAATGGGCTTAATTGTCCCCTTAATTGTCAGCAGGTGCACTTCTGACTTTTGCACATGCCCACCAAGTGAAGTATCACACGATTGCACGATGATGTCGGGACGCTCGCCCAATGTCTTCTTGCACGATTTTATGCCCAATTGGGTCAGGCACACACCTGCCCGTGGGACATAAATTTCAGCCCATGGAATTTAAATTCAATTAATAACTCTGGAATATGAAACTAGCTTCAGTAATGGTGACCATGACAACTATAATCGATTGTTTTTAAAAACCCATCTGATTCACTAATATCCTTTAGGGAAGGAAATCTACCATCCTTACCTGGTCTGGTCTACATGTGACTCCAGGCCCACAGTAACATGGTTGACTCTTAACTGGCCTCAGGTTAAGGATAATCAGGGATGGGCAACAAATGCCAACCTTGCCAGGGATGCCCACATCCCATAAAATAAGAGAAAAAAAAACATGTACAGTCTCCGTAAAACCTAGAGACTGTTGTGAATAGAGGCCGAGTTGGTACTATTAATAGGGTTGATCACCTTCTTAGGTGGAAACTTTTAGTATACTCAGTACAAAGGTACTCAGCAGCAACTACACGTGTGCTTTCACTTCAAACTCTATCTCTACACTATTAATTACTAACTACAAAGGTAGCCCGCACTACTCTCCTGTTGGATGCTAAAGAACATGTGATCTTCCTTAACAAGTATTATTCTTAAAGGTATACTTCACGCTAAATAAAACCATAATTATCACATCCCTCCCCCTTTACTCGGATATACATTTTATATTTAGAAGTGCAATTTTCTCAAGACAACAAAGTATTTGCACTAGTAAATAATTTACAAGTTCAGATTTTCCTTATGCATGTAGAACGTCTCACACTGCAACTTCAGATGCTTTGTCAGGAACCTCCTTTTCTGGAGTTACCTGAACATTGGGTGCTTCGCTGGGCATCTCAGTTCTGTATCCTCAACTCTTACAGGAACATCAGACATGTCTGTATGGGTTGAGTTCTCACAACAGGAAATGCTGACCCTGTCGTAAACACTGGTGGAATCAATTCTTGGTGATTTGTTTCTCTCTTCCTTAGATGATCCACAATTCTCCATATGACTCGGCCTTCCACCTCCACGTGGTAAATTAAAGGTTCAGTCACTGCACTTATTTTACCCGGTAATCACTTTGGTCCTTCTCCAAAGTTCGTCACGTATACCGTCTCTCACACGGTAAATTTTCCTCTCACGACTATGCCAGTTGTGTCTAGTTTTCTGACTTCCCTGACTTCTTTCCACCTTCCCCTCTAAATTCGGCACTGTTAAGCTCAATCTCGTCCTGGGACGGCATTTCATCAATAACTCCGGAGGTGTGACACCTGTTGTTTTGTGAGGGCTGGTCCTACACTGGAAAAGAAAGTGTGCTAGCTTGGTTACTAAGGAATCTCCAGTTAGCTTCTTCATGCCTCTGACTTGAATATCTTCACCCATATATGTTTTTAATCTGGCAGCAGTTTCATCTAAATTTAACTGATGTTCCCCATTATTCAGGTATCTGAAGGTATGTACCTCAATTTCTGTAGTGGAAGCTCCCATGTCCACTTCCATTCTAACCGGTCTGCTATTTACTTTCACTGTTACAAATATTGGTTCTGTTGTTCCAACTTTCAGATTAAATGACCAGTAAATATCTGAATTTGTTGTTTCAGGCTCTTCTACATTGTAGATTTCATTGGGCGGCTTCTTTTGTTTACAAGTCTGCTTGAATCTTTCCTTGCACTGCCTCATTATATGTCCATTTCTGTGACAATAATGACATTCAATTTTTTTTAACTGCCAATCATTAAAAGTCTGCTTGCTTCCACCTCTATTGAAATAATTCTTTGTTTTTGCTGCTGTCATTTTTTCTAGCAGGGGCCGTTTTCCACTTCTTGGCAGAGCCTTGCATTTTCACACCCTTTTTGGCTGGGGTTTCCTGCCCGATGTGGAGGACGGTGCCATATTGCACATCCTGTATGGCTTTTGAATCTCTTACTGCGCTTTCCATGGCCAGGGCCATCTCTACCACCTTCTTGAAATTCAAAATCACTTTGGACAATAATCTCTTCTGAATTGATTCACATCAGACAATAATTTCTTCTGAATTGTGTCCTCATTCACATCGCACACTAAATGATATCTGAGCATGTCATTTAGAGATGTACCAAACTCATAATGTTCCATTAACTGCTTCAAACTTGCACATAGCATGCAACTGTCTCCCCCAGGGCTCTATTTCTCGAGTTAAAGTCGAACCTTTGCATCGTGACTGAGGACTTTGGTTGATAATGCTCCTTCACAAGATCCACCAATTCATCAACATTTTTCGAATCTGGGGCATTGGGTGCTGTCAAATTCAAATCAAACCGTAGGTTTTACTCCCACACGTACTTAAGAGGATCGCCCGTCTCTTGTCTTCCCCCACAATCTCGTTCGCTTGGAAAAAAATGTGAGGCATTCAGTGTAATGAGACCAATCATCCATGGCTAGGTCGATAGGATCAATACTTCCAAATTGTGGCATTCTGAGAGGGAATTACTTCTTGATTTGAACAAAACTTCTACTTACTCTGAGGTAGAGTGCCAATTACATTTCACTTGATTTCTTCTGTTAAACTTGTGTTATCTTTGTCGCCAGTTTGTTATAAGTGGTGGCCGAATTGGTACTATTGATAGAGTTGATCAGCAGACACTTCTTAGGTGGAAACTTTTAGTTTATTTACAAAGGTACTCAGCAGCAACTACATGTGTGCTTTCACTTCAAACTCTATCTCTACACTACTAATTACGAACTACAGAGGTAGCTGGCGCTACTCTCCTATTGGGTACTAAAGATCATGTGATCTTCCTTAACAAGCATTATTAATGGCATATTACATACTAAATAAAACCATAATTACCACAGTGACACACACAGATACTGAAATTAACATAATTTGAAAATGTTACATTATTGTAAAGATCAGATTGAGACCCGACTTCTGGTTATATTTTGTTCAAATCAAGCTTTGTCACAACCGTATCCTATTCTTAATTCATTCATTTCCTCTTACAATATACAAGTTATTAAATCCCAAACTTGGCATCATGTAGCCACTGTTTTTTGATATGTTTTCTTTTCTATTCTCTTTATCCTAAGCAATGTACTGTGTTCTGGTCTTGGCCTTTCGTTTATGCTTATATGGAGAACAGCACAGCCTTAAAGATTCAAACATGTGTTCTTTTAAACTTCATTAATACCCATTTCACCTTATTGATTTCCTCTGCACCATCACAGGAGGTTAATGTTTTGGGTGAAATCCTTCAACAGACCTCCTGTGCATTTCTAATATTTTCTGTTTTTATTTTTTTCATGTTGGATCTCAATCTTGGCTAGGTATTTGGTCAAAGCCCGAATATTGAATAACTTGTCGCCAAAAAAAAATCTCAAACTGACCTTCAAAGATTTTATCAAAATTGACTTTATTAGCTATACATACTGTGCTCCAATTGAGCCTGTCCACATGCACTTGCACTTAGTGGAAAGCAGGAAAGAGTTTAAAAGCTGCACCTGCTGTTTAAAGAGGTTGCTTCTGTCGCTGGGTTAAGTAAGAGAAATAGCTGAGGAAAGGCAATAACCATTTCAATTTCTGAAGTATGTTTGGAGATGCTCGCAGAGAAAGTGCAGCAAAAGCGGTGGGGGGCAGGTTGGGGGAGCAAGAATTGCCTTCTTTGGCATCCCATGGCACCCTCCTTACAGACTACAGACTAATATTCAGGTTTCTTGGCAGGGCCTGAAAACAGTCTCAAATATGTGGAGGATATGGCAGTATATGAGGATAGAAGTTGATAGCTTCAAAGTCCACAAGGTAGGTATCATATTTTGAGATTTTTGGCTATTTAGACTTGGAAAAATTTTAGGATAATTTTTAGTAATGATGTAGCTATTATAAATTCATTACATGAAGGGTGAACTCCATGTAATCCTTAAACTACCCAGTGTGGATTCAATCCATTAGCCTGGACCAGATGAAGTAATTAATGGGGTGTGTTTCTTGTCCACCATATTAATTTGAGCCAGTACAGTTCATTAGCAAGACAGGAAATAGAACAAAATGTTAGAATGGTTTCAAGCGATTGGGCTCAGCATGAATTTTAGCTGAACAGGCCTATTTAGGCGCCATGTTGGTGTGCGGGGAGAGAGGGAGGGAACATACTTGATTTGAGTTGAACTCAAATCTCAACACGAAATCCTTCATTTACACTCTATCTGGAAAGAAATTCAGGCTGAAGTAATTTTAAGTGGCATGAAAACAGAACATGCTGGAAACACGCAGCACGTCTGATGGCATCTGTAGCGAGAGAAACAAAGTTAATGGGTGGAATTTTATGGCCCCATCGTGGCAGGGGCGAGGGTGTTAATATACGAGCTGCTCAAAAGTCCATCGACTTCGGCGGGACAGTAAAATCCTGCTGACGTAAAATTTCACCCAATGTTTCAGGTTGATGATCTTTCATCAAAACTGTTAATTGTTTCTCTCTCCACAGATGCTGCATGACCTGATGCAGCATTTTGTTTTTATTATTTGAGTGACATATTGCTCGATTTATTGTGCACTATGCCACAGGAGATCAACTAGTAATATATTAAAAATGCCATGTATTTTTCCTGTCAACTCTTTTAACTATAATTTTCCATGTGCCCAATTATAATGGAAATTACCTATGTAAAACAAGCCAGGCTGTAATTGCACTCTTCACCCAGTGCCACCAATGGCAGGAGGGGGAAATTATAGTGCCACAAGCTTCACAGGTGATTTCATTATAAATTTGGACTAAGAATTTGCAATGGAAATACACAAATGCGAACAAAATATAAAACTTTTCAGTCTTTCACTCCATAGGGAGGGTGTGACAAGCTCAATGCTCTCACAGGCCAAATTTCAGGCTTGGGGTGGTTTAATTCCTGGGCTTTAGTTGCAGATTGCTGGTCAGCTGTCTGCACAGATTGGGTGGAAAATAGCAGATGACAGTGGGTAGGAGCAGGCATTCAACCAGCTGAAGGCCACAGACCAATACCAAGGAAGTCTCAGTGGCAGGAAGGTAATTCGCAGAGAAGGGTGCTTCAGAAGCCGCTTGTGAAAGGGAAGGATTGCTGCGACATTCTTTTGTTGTCTGATGGAACATTTCTGCTCACCTGGCCTCCATAAATTAAAGATTTCAACTTACACCTTTAGATCGTTTTGCCCTCCTGGCACCTGCTGGCTTGCTTCAGCAAAGTTAAACAGCTAGTTTTGCAGAGCTGCCATAATGGGGTTGGGTAGCAACGATCAAAGGCCCTTTAGTAGTCAGAAGGTCCTGATCAAAGAGGCTTGGAACATAATGTCAGGCTTCACAGTGCTGAATCTACTATTAGGCCCACAGCTGTGCTTACACTGCCTGATTGATTTTTAGCTGCAAGTGGGTGGCTGCACCTGAGGAGGAAAATCATGAGCAGTTGTATCCCTTCAGCACAACATACTTGGGATGCACTGCACCTGTTGGGAACCTAGTCCTGGAGGAAATTACCCTGCACTTGCACAGCTCATATGGTTTACCAAGGGAGAAAGAAACCTCACCAGTTTCACCCAAAGAAATTATACCATTCAAAAAAACTGTTAGAAATGTTTAAAGCACGTTTGTATACCATTATAAGCACAAAAAACCTAACATTCAATTCAGGTAATTAGCCCTTTCTGGATGGACATCAGTTGTTTTTTATATATATATATATATATATATTAGGCCATTTAATAATTTTCACATTTTCTAACCAATTTGTGGCATACTGGGGGTCGAGATTAATCTGGGCCAGTCCACATCCAGTGTTGGCACTATATTGACAGCTCACCAGGATATCTAAGGCTGGTTCTGAACTGAGACATTTCCATTATGGCTGTGCTACAGATAGGGACATGAGAGAATTAAAACCCTTGTACCCTTTTCCCTTACTGTCCTTAATCAGTGTGGTCCTCGGAGAGAAAGATGTGCATATTTCCTAGTCCATGGAGTATGTAGTCAACTTGAATAACAGCAGTAAACTTCTGTGGGTTTAAATAAAGAGGATTACTTATTCAAGCATTCACCTTTGAAAGTTTAAAGGCTATATCACTCATG
Source organism: Carcharodon carcharias (assembly GCF_017639515.1). Classification (NCBI taxonomy): domain Eukaryota; kingdom Metazoa; phylum Chordata; class Chondrichthyes; order Lamniformes; family Lamnidae; genus Carcharodon; species Carcharodon carcharias. The sequence goes on along the minus strand of NC_054482.1, from coordinate 56,485,681 downwards.
CACCCACATACTCAAAGATACAGCTAAAGAGAATAGTGCACATTTACAAGTTGTAAACAAAGGAATAGTTCATTGTTCACATGGTTGGCTCATCATAGGAAAAGAGTTGTTGTGGGCCTGGTAAGGGTGCATTTCACCCTGAAAGAGTAACTTAGGCAGTTTAAATAGCTGGAGTTGTATATCGGGATTATTGCAGGACTTCCTCAAAGAGACGGATGTTCAGCAGGTAGCAAAGTTAGCTGCTTGTAGATTTTCTTACCGGGAAGTCATGTTTCTTTACAGGTGGACTTGGATTAGGAATCAGGCTGGGAAACTTTTAAGATACAGCAGCCTCCAAGTATAAAAAGGCTTTAATGTTACTGCTTTGGCCTGCAGCTGATATTCTGCATTGGTGTTGTTTGCAGACTGCCCAGGTCTGCCTGGGTCTTCAGGTGACAAAGCTCATTATCTCAGTTTGGGTCACATGACCAATACTGCTATTGTCCACATAGAATTATATAAAGCTAAAAGTTATTGCTATGCAATAGAGATAGGTGATGGTTCTTCACACCTACTTGTGGTTAACTGGTTTTCTGCAGTCCTCTTATTGTTAAATTGCAAGCTTGGGGACATTGGACAGAACTTTCCATTAATGAGGCTCAGTGTGGTGGCAGGCAATTTTGGCAGCGTCCAGAATGGGAGGAACTTGCGCCCGATTCTACGTTTGGGGAGGGTAATTAATTATGCAAAGGCACTTATTGGTCCAAATCACCTGGTGGGTCAGGAGCTGATTCGTCTACCCGCTATCGGCTGGCGGATTTGACGGACTGGAGGTATGTTTAAAGGCCAATCCAACACACAATCCCGCTCCCTCCAGCCCACCAGAGACCTCTGGCAGTCAGAAGAGGAAGGCCGAGAGCCTCAAGAAGAAGGCAGTACCCTGCTTTGTGCACTTAGGCCCTCCAGGCCTTAATCAGATGGCTGCAGGCGCAGCCCAGGGATGGCTGCAGGAAGCGCAGCAGCCTCACCTCTCCGGCCTAGGAGACTGTCACAGGGCAGGTCAGCACAGCTGGCAACTGCGCCCGAAATGCCACCCAGTGCAGGAAGAGGGAATGGGGAGGAGGGCAGACAGCATTGCCTTTACTGAGTTTGAAGAGGCTTCAGCTCAGCTGGCTGGGGAGGACAGGGATTGCTCCTGATGAGAAGGAGAGATTGGCCTCTCTCACCAACCTAATATGAATTACAGCTTCATCATTTTTTCGAATCCTCTCATTCACAGTGAATCACATGCAGACTTATCTAGCTAATGCTCATTAACTGAAACTCTATTTTCTGTTTTCTAGGCACCAGCAGATCAAGGCCCCCAAGCCAGCCCAACACCAATGTGAGCCCACAAGCTTCATTTGAAGTGGATGCTCCGGAAGAACTGTCATGGCATTCACACACACCCTCCACCTGCGCAGACACAAACATGTCAATGGGGTACAGCTGTAGATTGGGCTTGGGCTCACTGGGAATATCTCACTGACATGTCCCCGTAGCAAATGGAGGCAGGGGCAGCCCAGCTCTTTGACACTTGGAGGGCTGCTGGAGACCAGCCGCCCACTCAGTCAGAGTCAGATGATGAGCGTCTGGAAGCGACTGCCAGATCAATGCTAGAGGTGCAACGACAGGCGGTGGAACATAAGGCAGAGATTTGACAGTCACTCAGCAGACTAGAGCGAACGATGGAGGAGGCCGTCAGTGATCTGTCCAATGTCATGGCTCCTAGATGCGAGGACCTCAAGGTCACCAGCATGGAGACCTTTGTCCAGCAGGTCTTGCCAGATTTGTACTCAGCCCTGTGCTCCATGGCCACACACCCTGATGGGCACCATCAAGATGTAGGCGACATGGGAACACGGCACCTTGACACCCCTCCTGCAGGAGTCAGGGCGGGGCCCTCGGGCACCCACAGGATGAGCATCAGCTGGACAACCTGGGGGCCTCCTCTCAGGGCACACCGAGGGTGTGCAGCCAATCACAGCCCCCTCTGCCTATGACTCAGCTTCTCAGGCCGCCGAGGGCACTTCTGCCCCTGAACAGGTGATCCTTATCAGAGGACGTCCACCAGGGTCATCACAGACATCAGGACGTAGCAGTCAGCAGGCTGCCTCCACCTCTGCTGTGGATGTAGGGCTGCATCCAGGCGTAGCGGTATAGTTAAGAAAGTTAAGAAAATCAATGTCACTTTTGGGTCACGGGTGTGCTAGACATATAAATGGATTGCATGCTTGTTAATACATTTGATGGTTATGTGAATGTTCCTTTCAACTGAAGGCGTTGTGATTTTGTGCTTTGGAATCATCTTATTTCAGGGTTTAGTCTTGCTCCTACTCAGTGATATTGTTCCACTGTGAGATTCATATTCCTATGATATCAACCTCAGTTGAACTAGTGTCCGCACCCTTGTGTGATGTCAGGGAATTGTTTTTAAATCTTCATTGGAAATATGTGATGTAAGCATTTTTAACCCTTCTTCCTCAAGGAACAATATTGAGTGAGGGCAGCTCATCAGTATTGATATTCTAGCGGCATTTGTGTCTCCTCAGTGGTAGGGGCAGAAGAAAAGAAATGCAGGGATGCAGGGGAGGAGGAGATCCCTATGCATGTCTGCATCTCAGTCGCAGCAGTGTTTGCATAATTAGATGGTGGTAAAGACTTCATGATTTTTCTAGCATCGCTCTCGTTCCTAAGTGGGCTTTCAGTCCCCAGAGTGAGCTCAGTCATAGGGCCCTATGGACCAAAGCAAAGATCATGGCCTGGCGATTCATGAGCTCAGATCATGAAGTGTGAATGCAGGACTTGTTCTCGCTGCAAGTAGATGGATGTCCCTTTAGTTGAAAGAAAACGTCATTGAGGACTATGAGAGCTATGATCATATTCCCTCACTTTACTCTACTTGGAACCTGTCAGCAATTAACATATCACAGGCACATCTCCCACATCTTCCTTTCTTCATGGTGTGATCGCACTGAAACTGACCCGCAGCAGCCTTGTGAGGTTCCTGGGCCTCCAGATCTTCATCCTCCGATGAACTCTCATCCTCTTCCAGTTCATCCTCTGGCAGGGGTTCACCTCCTTGCATTGACAGATTGTGAATGGCACAGCACACTGCGATGATGTAGGAAACCCCATCAGAAGTGTAGTGGAGTGAGCCACCTGATGATCCAAGCACCTGTAGCACATCTTCAGAAGCCCAATGGTCTGGTCCATAAGGGAGTGTGTGGGGCAGTGAGCAGCGTTGGACCTCTCCTTGGAACGACTCTGAGGGCGATGCACTGGTGCCATCAGCCAGCATTTCAGTGCGAACTCCTTATTCCCAAGCAGCCATCCCTGCAGACATAATGGCCCCTCAAAAATCTCAGACACCTGGGAGTGACTCAGGTTATAGGAGACATGGCAACTTCCAGGCTACCATGCACAAACCTGCAGTATGTGCTTCACACACCAGTTGTAGCCCTTGCAGTTTATAAACATTAGAGGCTGCTCCCATGGAGCCTGTATAACCATGTGGGTGCAGTCTATTGCACCCTGTACTCGTGCGAAGTCTGAGATGGCAGCGAAGCTAGTGAATCTCTAAGCCTGGCTATCTTTGTCCATTACAAACCTGACAATGATAAGCCTTCCTGTAAAGGGCATCTGTGACCTCCTTTATGCATTTGTGTTGCAGACCGAGAGGTGCTGCACAGATCCCTGTTAATCCTTGGAAAGAGCCAGAGGCTAAGAAGTTGAGTACCTTCAAAGCCACTGGCAGGCGATACCCTCCAACTCCACGCGGCATCAGGTCTTCATGAAGAATGTGGCATATATGATGTACCAGAGCTCAGGACAAGCGCAGATGTGCATGGCATTGCCTCTCACTCATTTGTACATAGGAGTCTCTCGGATGATAAACCTGGTGAGTCACCCCCGTTGTCTGTGTCTCTTCTCCTGACCCATCCATTCATGCTCTGGCTCCGCTTGACCATGTCCCTCCTGCTGGAGCTGTGTGCGGACTCTCCCTCCTTTGCTTCCTCCATTGCATTAGGACCCTGACAAAGGCAGCATTGAACCCTGGCTCCATATCTGCTTTTGTCTTCTCTTGGAAAGGAAATATTGAAGATATTAATGATTCAAGGGGCAAAAACATGAAGTTCAGAAGTTGACACACTTTGAAATAGTAAGGGTCCATAGTTTTTCCTGCCCTACTTGCATGGTGGCTGATTCCATCTTGTCCCTGAGACAGTAGCTTGGACACGAGGTGACCAAGATGGCATCGCAGATATGTAACATCTTGAGCCCTGCGTGGGATGCTAAAGTTTCAGTGAGATGAGTGACTCAACCTAGCTTTGTGCTCCAATCTCTGATGTGGCATATTAATGACCAGTTGCTCATGATCAATGAGTGGGTGCCCTTTGGCACGTTAGGAATGTCAATTCTGGTGAACACGTGACAGGCCTTCATTGATGGAATGCCATATATGATGCAGTTTTGCCTCCTTCACTATTGCCTGCATTCCCAAATTCTAAGTTTCTATGTGTTACTCTTGAGATACAACTTCTGTGATGTGAAGCCACTGAGATCTGAGTAGCCCTTTAACAGTGCTAATGAAGCCATTGGCTTTCCGTGGCTTTCATTGCAAGGTGGTCTTCCTCCGTTCTTTCTAAGCGGACTCCTGTTCGCTCCTGCGGCAACAAGAGGTTAGTACATGGCCCCAAAAACGCCTCCTATGTGTTTGCACTTCCCCCTTCACTGCCACTCCATAGCCTTGCCTCCCCATTGCCCCCCTTGTGTTCGCCCAGTGCCATTCCACAGCTTTCCCTCACCGTTGCCCCCTTTGTGTTCTTCAACCCCACCCTCGCCTCACAGCCTACCTCTGGTTGAAATGCTAGTTTCTGAAAGTGGAGGCCTGCATGTGTACCACAGCACAGTGGTGTTCTTCAGGACAATGTAGGCAAAGAGCAGGAGCAGACCAACCCTACAGCCCCAGCAGTGTGGCGTTCTTTGCAACAAGACCGGCGCAGCGCTATGGCAGGCAGGCTATGTATGTTCCACTCAATTCGAAGTTACCAGTGAACCAAGGTCCGACTTGTGCATGCCATCCCTTTTCAAATGGGTTTGAGGCTCACATGACGCAAGATTGGAAGGCCTGCCAAGATTCCGGCAAGCAGCTGTTTCAATGAACATTCGTGACATGCTAATGAATGCAAATGGCTTTCCCGCCACTAGTCATTGGGATAACCAACCCACCATAAACATATCATCGGGAGAATTGCAATCTGTTCTTACGATTTGTGACTTTTTGCCTGCAACTGGGCTGTCAGCTCCCACCCGCCATGAAAACCACAGCAGGTGGGATGGGAAAATTCCAGCCATTAAGTCTAGAAGTCCATTTATTTTGAGTTTGGAGTAAACCACAAAGAATTACAGGTGTAAATTCCATACAGTGGTTCCATATGGGTATATCCATTCAAGGGAGAGGCCCCCACCGAGAATGATTCAATTAGGAAATTACTGGAAGCTTGGGGTAGTCTGTTTTGAGTTTGCAACAGTCACGTGACCCTTGGCAGTTATCTTAACAGTTTTGTTCATATCCATTTTCAAAACTAAAAGACAATTCTGGAAGCTTCCATAGCAATACAGTTCATGTCTGAAGTTATGAATAAGACATGTTAATAGCTGAAAGAATGACATATCATGATTTTAAGCTTTAAGATGTTCACTGTAACAAATGACCAAAAACACTATTTGCTAAACACTCGGCGAGATTTTCCGGCCCAGCCTATCGGCAGGATTTAACGGTGCTGCCGAAGTCAATGGACGTTTGGCTGGCTTTCCACATTCAATGGTCCTGCAATGGTGGGACTGGAAAATCCCAGCCACTATCTTTGTAGGCAACGTTAAACCACAGAATGGAATACCCACCTTCTTATTCTTAGCCCTATCAAAAAAACAAACTTCACAGGTATACTTTAGACTGCCCTTTAAAGAGGTATTTAATTTTCTCAGAATCAGTCCAAAGTGATTCTTAGCTACAAGGGTTTATTCCTGTTCTTTTCTTTTCTCAGTCAGGTAACTTACAATCTTTGCACAGTCTTTCATAGTGAGGTTTTCTTTCCCTGGATCCTCTCCCTCTAACCCAAGCTAGGTGCCTCTTCCAACCTTGTTTTAATTCCCCACAAATTTGATCTTTTCAATCCAAGGGCAAGCTTCCACCTGCATTCCTGTTCAATGAACCATAGAGGCATTTTTGGCCTCTAGCTGCTCCCTCCATCCTGGATGCAGGCAGTCTCAAAACACTGTCTGCGATAGCAATATTCTATGGAAGCCTGTAATCTGATCTTTACAATGGCTTCCCCGTTTTCTTCCCCATGGTGTGAATCACATGGGCCTTGTATCAAGGTAGAAATGCGAATTAGCTTTTCTTGAGAGCCCAATTCTCTTTCGCCTTGGAACAAATGGATAGCTTAAAGCACAATTGTTTACAACTTGACATTCTCAACACTTTTCTGGGATTTTGAAGACTCTCAATCTCCACTGTTAACACACAGGCTGTGGTCATTGTCTCCAAATGTAAACACCTTGCACCTTCTTCCCAGTAAAACAATCTTAGCCTTCCTTTTATCTCTAACAATCAAACACCTAGGCTTACTGTCAAGCAAATGTCAGAACTGGTCACATGACCCCCTTCATTTTACCTTAAATTTAAAGACACAGTACCAACATATAACAATCTTATAAACCTCATAACCAATAATTATAAAATCAACAATTGGATGTTATCCAAAATATTACAGTCATTCTGAACAATATGAAACTTTCTGCCCCACAGTGCATTCAGTTTACATGAATACAAGTGCAAAAAGCAAAATCAAATGCAGAACAGTTGCACAGTTAGGAATTGCTCTTTCAATCCCATGTTGTAATATAATAGCAATCTTAGATGACTAATGCATCAGAAGGTTCATGTGGCGGATAAACACTCACAAAGGCCCATGACATTCAATGGCCTGTTCGTGTGCTGTAAAATTCTATGTAAAAATTATAATAATGCACTTAGTTCCAAAAGAAATAAAGAAAAAGACAGACTGTTACCCTGTGTGTTTTTTCAAGCATCTTTTCATCTTTGGTACATGGACTAAAATTAACAATTAGTTCTGAGGTGTGGGTAAGACACATTGTTAGAGCCAAAATCAAAATTATCACCCTATGTTCAACCCATCTTGTATTTGACTGGGAAACAATCGGTTTTAACATTTGATGCCAAAAAAATAGCATTCAATTTTTCAGCATTCAAAAAATTCAGCAATTTTAAAAAATTTCATCATCAGATGTGAGCATCGTTAGCAAGGCCAGCATTTATTGCCCATCCTTAATTGCCTTTGAGGAGGAGTGATGAGCCACCTTCTTGAACTACTGGTGCATGGATGATGAAATATTGCCACAGTACTGTTAGGGAGGGAGTTCCAGGATTTTTACAGTGAAGGACAAGTGATATAGTCCCAAGTCAGGGTGGTGTGTAGCTTGGGGGGGGGAACTTGCAGGTGGTGGTGCTCTCATGCACCTCCTACTCTTGTTCTTTTAGACAGCAGAGATTGCAGGTGTGGAAGGTGCTGTCAAAGGAGCCTTACTGAGTTGCTGCAGTGTATATTGTAGATGGTACATACTGCCATCCCTGTGCACTGATGGTGGAGGCAGTGAATGTTTAAGTTGGTGGATGGGGTGCCAAATAAGTCGGCTACTTTGTCTTGGATGGTGTCAAGCTTCTGAGTTTGGAGCTACACTCATCCAGGCAAGTGTAGAATATTCCACCACACTCCTGACTTGTGCCTTGTAAATGGTGAACAGTTTTTGAGGCGTCAGAAGATGAGTTACTTGTCAGTTTAATTGTCCGTCCCCATTTACAACTGGATGTGGCAGGACTAGCAGAGCTTCAATCTGATCCACTGGTTAACTTGTTGAGTACAAAAGAATTAACCTTGTACAAAAAGCCATGATACTACACAGGTTTATAAGCATCATAATAAAGCAACATATGAAAAGGAAAGTGTGATAATGTATTACCGAAATCCAGTAAACATCAGAAATGTGACAGCGGCCACTGTGAGAAGACAGCATGCAGTAAACCTACAATGAGATTCACAATTTCTGAGAATATTAGGCACAATACAACAAATGCCTGTTGTGTTGGTGTGATTCGTGATTCTCATTAGAAGCAAGAGTAAGCTACTGGATCACACCACAAGGAACTTTGGATTCCAGCCAATCACTGAGGTTTCTCAATAATAGAGAAACAAAAATCACAAGGCAGGAGGCAGTTACAGAGGCAGGAGCACTGTAGCAAATCTGTATGAAGAGAGAAAATTCCGCAAGGAAAGAATAAGATTTTTAAAAATGCTTACTTCAATCAAACATTGACAGAATTGCAAATTCTCTCAAAAAACTAGCATCATTGTGAATCTGTGTTATGGTCAAGGACACTAAAAAGAGCACAATGGCAAACTGTGATGAGCTGTGGCAACCGTCCATAGGAAACTGTACCATGGGTTAAGATCATTCACAAGAAGTAGTAATGTACAGTGGAATTTCCAGAAAATGAGTGACTCCAAAAAAAAAGTTACAATGAATTATTGCATATGAGACCATCATAAATCTAGCAAAAAATGTAATAACAGAAAAATCATAATACAAGAAAAAAATGACACGATCTGCTATCTAGCATACCATCATTTGGACCCAATTAAAAAAACATGCCTGAGCTATTATTTTGTTTCTCCTTCTCAGACATTAAGGGCTCAATTTTCCCCCAGGGTGGGTTCGCCATAGGAACAAGGTCAATAGGGCTTTTGCTCATCACTCTGGCCATACAGTGGCTTTAACCCATTTCTTAGGTTGATTCTGGCTCGGCAGTGCTAGGTGGAGTTTAGGTGGAACTCCAATCATCAATAGGGAGCCCTCCACTACCAAGAAAAAAAGATGTGACAGTGCCAGAGAGGGACATCTGCTCTATCACTAGATCAAAAGAATCCGAAAGATACGAGGATTAATTTCTTTTTCGGCCTCAGACTGATCTGACTCCTACAAAAAGGAAAGGTTTTGAGTCCAGAGTATGAGGAAACATGTCCATCTTAAGGCTGCCTTCTTCCAAATGGAGGTTCAATAAGCCTCTGGCTAAAGTGCAGCAACAATGTTCCCTGCGGGTATGGGGTGAAGAAAATGGAAAACAAAAACAGAATTACCTGGAAAAACTCAGCAGGTCTGGCAGCATTGGCAGAGAAGAAAAGATTCGACGTTTCGAGTCCTCATGACCCTTCGACAGAACTTGAGTTCGAGTCCAAGAAAGAGTTGAAATATAAGCTGGTTTAAGTTTTTTGGGGGGGGGGGGGGGGGGGGTGCGGAGGGAGAGAGAGAGAGAGAAGTGGAGGGGGGGGGGTGTGGTTGTAGGGACAAACAAGCAGTGATAGAAGTAGATCATCAAAAGACGTCAACAACAATAGAACAAAAGAACACATAGGTGTTAAAGTTGGTGATATTATCTAAACGAATGTGCTAATTAAGAATGGATGGTAGGGCACTCAAGGTATAGCTCTAGTGGGAGTGGGGAGAGCATAAAAGATTTTAAAATATTTAAAAATAATGGAAATAGGTGGTAAAAGAAAAATCTATATAATTTATTGGAAAAAAAAGGAAGGGGGAAACAGAAAGGGGGTGGGGATGGAGGAGGGAGCTCAAGTCCTAAAGTTGTTGAATTCAATATTCAGTCCGGAAGGCTGTAAAGTGCCTAGTCGGAAGATGAGGTGTTGTTCCTCCAGTTTGCGTTGGGCTTCACTGGAACAATGCAGCAAGCCAAGGACAGACATGTGGGTAAGAGAGCAGGGTGGAGTGTTAAAATGGCAAGTGACAGGGAGGTTTGGGTCATTCTTGCGGACAGACCGCAGGTGTTCTGCAAAGCGGTCGCCCAGTGAAGAAAATGGAGACTGGTACTGGTAGTAATAGGCATCAGTGTGGTAGCTACTGCTGCCATTGTGCCCAATTTGGACAAGCATAGAAGAAAATTCAGACCTATCAATGTTTCCTTTACACTGTAAACCAGTGCACATTCCCTGCACTGACAGAGAAAGCTAATTAAGGCATCCGCCTTTTACAATTACACAAATATGCAAATCTATTAACTTAGTAATATGCCCAGGTTTGAAATTTCCAAATATATTACCAATAAATCTACATCCTAGTACAATTATATGAAGGATATGTTACTAAACTTTCATCTTCAATATGTCATTTTTTTATTGCTGATGGTTACTTCTAAGGCTAATTTTTAAAGCAAATACTTTCTGTAATATAGTGCTGTGTAATTTTTTCTAACCACAAGAAAGTATAAAGTAGCACATCATGTATCTCTAGTGTCGTATGCAGCTGCAAGTGTTTTACTCAACATATCCTGCATAACAACCCAGCAGGCACAGGGATATCCAACAGCGAGAGCAGGAAATTGCTAACCCAATATAAAGAATAATTTTATCTCTTATAAAATCGCTTCTCACAAACTCCATTCACCTTGGAGTTAGCATAATTATTCTAAATTATGCAAGTACCTTTGAAGTAGGAATCATGCAGTCTTATTTGGTGCTATATAATTATATTTCTACTACTCCATTGTTGTCTGCCTCTTAGAACAATTTTAACGATCAGATTTAAGACCTATAATAACAGATCAACAACATTCCGTGTTGCGTGTGGCAAATTTATCTCAACAATTTTGTGAAGATTTTCCAGTGTAAGCAAAAAGCTTGAAATTTATAACTACTCTTAAAGGGAAGCTGTCATGAAATTGGGGAGGCAAAGTGATCAGAAGAGCCATGACTATTTGCATCAAGATGATGCTGAATGAAAGCAACAGTTTTTGCTTAACATGATGAAATGATTAAAATACCAAAAAAGTAGCTGCATTATAAGCAATTGAAAATACTGTTCCAACCCTTTCCATAAACCCTAAAGAATTTACAGGTCCCTTAAATGTGTAGATGCAGCTTAGGTTTCATGACTGTTTAATGGAACCTGTGTTGCTAGTGCATCAACAATGGCTTTAAAATAAACTTAAAATATTTTGTTAAATATTTGTAGATGCTTATTAATTCTCATTTCCTCGAAAGGTAACTGTTTGTATAATTTTTATACTGTATATGCAGAATTGCATTAGCAAGTCATCTGGCTTCCATCATTCCCAGATTTGATATGCACACAACTGACAAATATTTATTTGTTTTTCATACTTTATATAATCTGACAAATCTTAAATGAACACATTCCCAAATAAGATGAAATCTATTATAGGTAATGCAGTCTAATAAATGCTGCCAATATGATGATAAGGCATAAATTGATTCCTGACACTCCATTCAGGTCCTGAAATCAGCTGCAATGCTTTACAGAATGAAGATTGACAGAGTTATTGTCAGGCTACTCTTGTACATGGTGGGGCTAGTTGAGCAGGGATGCAAGTAGAGGCCTGCCAGCCAATTGCTTGTTCTCTTAGGGCTGCATCTTCTAGTCAGCCGGGGGGCCCGCACGCCGACGCGTAAAATGATGCAGTATGACGTCGGGCATGTGTCCTGTCACCCTGCGGAACTTAGATTTTCTGTTCGGCGGGCACACAACTGACCTGGGCAGGTGAAGAGCCCAGGCGGCCTTCAGAAAAAACATGAAACCTCATCCATGGACAGGGTGAGGTTTCATGAGGGATTTAAAATGTGTATAAAATGTTGAAATAAAAGAAATTGACATGTCCCAGCTCATGTGACAGTGTCACATGAGGGGACATGTCAGGAATTTTTTTTGTACCCTTCCAAAAGTTTTTACAATTTCCACCAATCTCCCTGAGGTGGCACTTTTCCTCAGGGAGATCTATGCGCTCTTTTGCGCGCATGCCTGAAAGAGCACACTCCTGCCTCAGGGAATCCCCCCCGCCACCACCTGCACAGAGAATACCATTGTGCTTCCAAGTGGACGTCACGCTGGACGGGCCTTAATTGAACTAAGGGCAACATTTTCCCCCTGCCCCCCCCGCACCAGACGGGGGGAAAATGTTGCCCTTAATTCTAAGAATAACCTGGAGCTACTCAATATAAATAACATAATCCATGATACGATAATGAAGTTCATCCAATAGTACAATTGGTAAATTTACTGCCTAGTGTGCAACCTGGAAAGGCAAATCAGGAAATCTGAGTTTCTGGTGTGACAGCAAATCTCTGCCAGGCAGCAGTAAAGGTACTGCTATTGGCTTCAGCTTCCATTAACTAAGAAAAGGAAAATCAATGGTTTTGTTGGGATATGGAACTGACCATTAACGAGTAACATTTTTGATAACTAGGTGCTGTTCAATTGATCATAATTTATATCACTTCTCTAAAATTTGCAAGGAGTCTGAGGGAGTTTGATAGGGTTTGATTTGTACAGTCTGCTGTTGTGGACTTAAAAAGATCCCATGGCACTATTTTGAAGAAGAGTAGGGGTTATCCCCAGTGCCTTGACCATTACTTATCCCTCAATCCCTCCAGAGGGAGGTGGTGACGTAGTGGTAATCTCACTGGGCTAGTAATCCAGAGACCCAGGTTTGGGGACATGGGATTGAATCTCACCATGGCAGCTGGTGGAATTTGAATTCAATTAATAAATCTAGAATTAAAAGGCTAGTCTCTGTCATAGTAAAACCCATCTGGATCACAAATGCCCTATAGGGAAGCAAATTCCATTTGATTGGCACCCCATTCACCACCTAAACATTCACTCCCTCCACCACAGTGGCAGCAGTTTGTAATATCTACAAGACGCATTGCAGCATTTCATCAAGACTCCGTTGATAGCATCTTCCAAACCTGTAACCTCTACCACCTAGAAGGACAAGGGCAACAGATGCATGCGAACACCACCAACTACAAGTTTCCCTGCAAGTCACACACCATCCTTGACTTGGAATGATATGGCTGTTCCTTCACTGTCGCTGGTTCAGAATCCTGGAATTCCCTTCCTAATAGCACTGTGGGTGTTCCTACAACATATGGACTGCAACAGTTCAAGAATGCAGCTCACCACCATCTTCTCAAGGGCAATTAGGGATGGGCAATAAATGCTGGCCCAGCCAGCCATGCCCACATCCCATGAATGAATGATAAAAAATAAATCAACATCACTCAAACAGATTATCTGGTCATTAATATTATTGTGCACAATTTGGTTGCTGCCTTTCCTGCATTATGACAGTGAATGTAATTCAAAAGTTCTTCACTGACTGTATAGAGCTTTGGGATGCCATGACAAGCTATTTAAATACTGTAGGCCTCTGCAACTTGAAATAATTAGTCATTTGGTAGTACAAAAGTTAGGCATTGCTGAAAAAAAGAGACATGCTATTGAAGCTTTTTGCCTTGCACTCATCAGGACACTTCGCACATCAAATCCACCATGTGGGATAACGGCTATGATCAATTCATTGCTCGCTGTATATCACGCAACTCATGAATGAGCCTAAGGCCACCACTTCCAGTCCTAAAAAGTGCCCAATCTATCTCAGACCACCCTGAAAGGTTAAGGTGTCTCAGAAATGTGGTCAACAGCTGAAGGTAGCCATTTCACGCTGTTAATATGCTATAGCAACACTATTGTGGTATTCTTCACTAACAGGGTGCTATCATCAAGCTAGAAAGGTGTTCTGCCTATCATACAAATTAGTGATGTGGAATATGAATTTTAGTGTCATTGTGATTTTTTAAAAATATGTTCACGGGATTTGGGTGTCGTTGGCTAGGCCAGCATTTATTGCCCATCCCTAATTGCCCTTGTTCAGAGTCACATGTAGGTCAGACCAGGTAAGGCTGGCAGATTTCCTTCCCTTCACATTAGTGAACCAGATGGGTTTTTACAACAATCGGCAATGGTTACCCCGTCTGGTGGGGTTGGTCGGGAGCAGGTGCGGGCTTGCGCGCAGCCCACTGCCGCCCGCGATCAGCTATGCATGGCCATTTTGCGTGACGCGCACTTGGAAGTGCTCAGCCCTCCCTGTGCGGGCAGGGGGAGGAGGCTGAGTCGGGGCCTGTGCTCTTTCGCGTATGCGCGCAAAAGAGCGCAGAAATCTCCCTGAGGCACAGAGCTACCTCAGGAAGATTAGTTTGGTTTCTAAAAATTTTAATAAAGGAATAAAACATTCTTAAGACATGTCTCCTCATGTGACAGTGTCACATGAGCTGGGGCATGTCAATTAATTTTATTTAAAATTTTTATTGAACTTTAAAAACCTTCCTGAAACCTCATCCCATCCATGATAAATGCGAAGGCCGCCTGGGCTCTTCGCCTGCCTGCCAAACTTAAGGTTGGATGGGCCTCTCCATTAATCATTTTAATTGGACTTTAAATGGCCTTAGTAAGCCTTTGACAGTTTGGCAGGTACACAGCGGAATGGGCTATGCACCCGCCGAACTGATGATCTAAATAACATGCGGTTTTGCCAGGACGCACGCCCGACGTCATCGCCCATCATTTTATGCATCAGCAAGTGGGAGCCAAGGATTCTGGCCTAGGTGTTTTAACTGCAGTTTTTTTATTGAATTCAACTTCCACCATCTGCTGTGGTGGGATTCGAACTCAGGTCCCCAGAGCATTACCCTAGGTCTCTGGATTACCAGTCCAGTGACAATACCACTACGTCACTGCCTCCCCCTATGCCAGGTATGTTGGTCGTATGTCCCAACGACTGGCAGATCATATCAAATAGCACATCCCTTTGGCTGTTCGCAACAGGCAAAGTACAAACCATACCCAACCAGCCTATGCTTGCAAAACTCAAAACATAATGTCCAACATTAAAGGTGATTCCACAATTGGACCACACTTGCTAAACAATCCAGATTGTGCTAAGAATTGCACTGTAAGCCAATTTAAGATCATCAGCCGGGCTCACAGTGTGGCTCACGTATGTGTGTTAGAAGCTATATATATTCAAACACAGGGCCCTGTCCTTTGCAGACAGAATGAGCATTGCACCTTTTTAAATTAAAAAAAGAGCTTGAGGGACAGCCATTCCCTAGTTCATTTACCATGGCAATGCCTTGGCCAATCAGAGTCCACCTGCCCAATTCAAATTTGAACAAAAGCTTGGCAGTTAGCTGTCCCCTGGTGCATTCTGCATGGCAAGCCTCTACCAAAGTCCACTTGCCAACCAATCAGCACTTTTTTCTTATGCAGTATAAATTGTTGTTCCCTTTACTATTGGTATTCTTGCAAAGTGTCCTGATGAGTGTAAGATGAAAAGTTTCACAGCATGTCTTTTTTTTCAACTTGAAATGAGTTTAAGTATGTACCAAGCCTGTAGAATCATAGTAATTGCCAGAAGAAATCAAACAACAACTAATCTGTAGGCAGTTGACGATCTCTTTAAATAGCGCTGGTAGGATAGACTAATTGTGTGATTAAGAAAGGAGGTTAACTAGAGCATTAAATACCAAAATGGCAGTGCTGGTGTCAAATCAGCATTACACACTGCTTTAGGCATGATCTGCCTACTCTGCATACTTCTGGTTGACTGTGCACGCGCTCATATTCTTACCAATATGGCATTCAGTGCGACTCATCTCAAAGTGTACATATGTGGATCTCGAGCACCATTTTGGACCCAAAGCAGCACCCTGTAGCAGCCCAACACGGAGGTTTCCCATCTGAATTTCGAGCCAATTATGCACCTGCCCCACAACTGACATACTGCCTGGTAATACTTCTGCATTCTTTAGTTAAAAGAGATCCCACCATTTTCCTGTAACAACCTATACGATCTTAACAACTGGCAAAATAATGGAAAATATTTTAAATAGTAAGCTGATGAAATATTTACATAACAATAAAGTAATGAGAAATAGTGATGTTCATTCGGAAGGGGAAATGCTCTCTGGTTAAGCTATTTGATTCTTTGAGGATGTTATAGATAAAGAAAATATTAGAATTTTCTATATCACAATTTATTTGGGCTTTCAGTAGGCCTTTGTCAAAAGTCCACATGGAAGACTTCTAAACAAATTAAAAGTCCAGGGTAGAATATGAGAAATGATAAGTTAGCTAAAATAGAAAGTACATGGGAAATAATTTGCTTGCAGAGTGCCGCCGCAAGCAAAGCCATTTGAGCTGCACTCATTCCCCATTGACAGGCAGCGCCACAGGTCACTAATTGCGTGGCCTTCTTCAATGAGAAAATCACATGGGCATGCAGTAGCAGCCCATAGTGCTGTGTGCCCAACTGGGGAATCAGCATTTTTCTTTGTAATTTCTTCCCCAAAGAGTACTCATGAAAGATGAGGTATGTGAAATGTTGAGTGGAGTCTCCCAGGAGATCTGTGCTTGGACTCCTGTTATTTCTAATCTATATAAATTTCATGGATATCAAAATCAATTGTGAGTATGCAAAATTTGCAGATGAGGTTAAAAAAGAGAGATCACTATTGGCTAGGTTAAAGATTTTCAGAAGGATTTAGAATAATTTGTAATTGGATAGGCCTAATACAAATGAAATTAATATAAACATTTGTAAAACGATACATGTCGGGCAAAAAACCTTCTGTGACATTAAGTAAAAGAATGGAACAGAATTAGCACAGGGAGATCTTGAAAGAGACCTGGGAATAATTGCAGACAGGTCATTTTCCATATCTAATTAATGTGGCAAAGTAATTAAAATAGCTAATAAAAATGCAGGATGCAGAGCCAGAACATTAGAGAACCAATCTATTTGGTTATTCTAAGGCTTTAGAATGAACCAATTAGACCACACTTGGAATATGGTGTTCAATTCAAGTCATTAAAAATGATAGGATGTGTGAAGAGAAGAGAGTAGACTGAATTATATTGTTTAAAGAGAAATACAATAACAATTTACATTTGTATTGCATCTTTAACATAAACAAACATACAAGCAAATGGAGAAGTCAGGAATGTATAAGTAGGAGTGAGGCCCAAATGTTTTGTCAAAGGTGGAGAGGCATAAATGTTTATAGAAGGTCATGTATTGAGTAGGAATGAAATTTAGTGAGTGAATTTCAGCAAAAAGGGTGTGCCATCAATAGTCAGGCAAAGGGAAATGGATACATGGAAAGCCAGAGGCAGAGGAATGGAGAGTTTGTAAGAGATTATTAGCCTGAAAATGGTTGAAGAGGTATGGTTGGCTGAATGTCACATGAGGGTTTAAAAGTTGGTGCTGGGGAATCTGAAGCCTGTAGAGATCCTTGAGAAGGGGGTGATAGGTAAACAGAACTTAAAGTTTGGATAAGTTGAGCTTCATGGAGGATAGGAAAAATGTTATTGTGGTGAATTTTGGAGCTGACAAAGACACGTATAAGGGCTTCAGTGACAGTGGGGATGAGGTGAACAATGTTGCAGAGGTGAATGGAAGTAATTTTACTGATGAATAGGAGGCTGAATTTAAAACTCAGCTAAAGGTCAAACAGGATACTATGGTTCCAAAGGTCTGGCTAAACCTGATGTGTTTACAAAGAGAGAAGAAATAGATTTTTTGGTGAGCAAGTGGAGTTTAAAGAGGGATGGAACACAATGTGGTATATTTCACTCATGCTGCTGGACAGTAACAGGGGAACAGCTTATTGTCCTGATACTCTTTTGAGTAAACCTGTTTCCATCTGTTTCAGATGAAGTTACATTGTTTCATAGTTTGCCATTGTGAGATTTGAACTCTTGATCTTGGGGTTACCAACGCAGTACCATAACCACTTGGCTATTTAGGCCAAGCCCCTTATTGTCCTGATGGGGGAGCATGTGCTGTACACACTTCACACAGCAGCAGTCTGTGGTCCATCCCAAGAGGTAGGTTTTAGTTCATTTTTGTGGGATCTGGAGGAGCAGGGGGTACTCCTGATACTGTAGTTGCCCCAAGATGCTTCTTTTGACCTGCAATCTGCTGCCCCTATGCTATTAAGGAATGGCCCATAAAATGGAGCAGACCACCTGGTCAACCACCCAAAATCTGCTCTGAGTCAAAAACAAACCGTTTCACAAATTTTGAGCTGGAGTAAGTTATAACTGATCCAAGACTTGATATTGAATGGGAAGTTTGGCAGGACCAAAGCAGTCCATGGTCAATATGGACCATGGAAAGGTGGAACTGGGCTTCATAAAAATATGGGTGGACCTCATTGGTATATATACAAATAAATGTCTATTCCTCTCTCTATCTATCATCATGCAAACATGTTTTATGTCAAATAATGATTTTTAATGCACCGGCTGGAAACCTGAATTAAACTTTTAAAAACAGAGATATTTTAAACACAGTGACTAAAGGGGATGAGCGCATAGCTAAGGATGGCTACTGCAATTTGCATCACTGAATATTTCACATTCCAATCGATTGGGATGGAGACAGCACAATTGCAAAGATCCATCAAGGATAATGATTTGTGACTTGGGTAATATTGTTATGAGCAATGTATAATTTTCAAGTTGAATATATTTTATATATAGAGAGGGGACAGGAATTTTAAGCTTTCTGATAAGAAAACTACAAAGTTGTTGGGACAGTAGTTAAATGCATTATCAGTTATAGGACTCAATGAAGTGATCAGGTTATCAGAGGTGCTGCTGGAAGACTGAGTTTAGGGAATTCATTTTGTTTGCTCTGTAGTTGAAAAAACAATGGGCAGAATGATTCTGTTGGCGGGCTGGGGGCAGAGCCTGCTCGCCAATGCGAAAATGACGTGGGATGACCTCCGGTGGAACCCCGAGGTCGTCCCGCCCCATTTAAATATTCAGGAAGGCAGGGGCACAGCGCAATCAGCTGTCCACCCGCCGATCTGTCAATGGCCAATTCAGGCCATTGACAGGGTAGTTAAATCAATTAAAAGCCCTGCCCATCCAATCTTAAGGCTGGTGGGCAGGCCAGGAGCCCCTGTGGGTTTCTGAAAAAACATGAAACCTCATCCACTGGCGGGATGAGGCTTCATGTCGGTTTTAAAAAACTTTAATCAAGTTTCTGTGCAATTTATTAACATGTCCCATCATGTGTGACATTGTCACATGAAGGGGACATGTTAATAATATTATTACTTTTCTTTTTCTAAACTTTAAAAACCTTTCAGCGATCTCCCTGAGGCAGCACTTAGCCTCAGGGAGATGTGCACTCTTTCATGCGCATGTGTGAAAGAGCGCACTCTGGCAGTTGGAGAATCCCACTACCCGCCCACACAGGAAGCGCATAGCGCTTCCCGTCGGGCGGTCCACTGGACGGGCCTTAACTGGCCTGCTGTCTTAAAATTGCGGAGGGGCCAGTTTCGGTGGTGGCAATCGGCTGCCCGCCCACCCGCCACCGAGCTGGTGGAGCCCGCCCGCCCATCAAGGGCAAAATTCTGCCCAATAAGTTTAGAGTGCGGTTTTTGGGTGTCTCATTGGGAGATAAGAGTTGTGTGAGAAGCATCAAGTGAATGCTCAGGAATTCATCAGAAGAAAACCATTTGTAACTGTGCCAGAGCCAAGCAAGAAGCCTTTATGTCAAGCTATTGGTAACTTTTCACTAGTTTGTGTGTCTGTAAAAATATTGTTAGGGTCAAGGAATAGCATGAATTTGAAGCATCCTCTTGTGTATGCATTGAGATCTTTCCAATCTTTTTGTCTGGTGTGATATAGTTCATTTTTATTGTATAAAAAATATTTTATTCTTTGTATTAAAAGTTCATCAGTAAATTTGCTCAGTAGCTTACCTCCGAAGTTTCTAAAAAAAAGTTAGGGTCTATCAAGCCAGGTTTCACTTTGGGATCTGACTTGTCCAGTATTAACACCAGCTGGGATCATAATATTTGTGGACCAGATATCCTGCCCCCATTAGCAGGTGTCAAGCCAATCATCTGAGGTACTCGACTGGTAGAGATGAGACATTAAGGGCAGAATCTTGCCCTTGAGTGGCGGGCGGGCCCCACTGGCTTGGCGACAGGTGGGCAGCCAAACCCTGCCACTGAAACGGGGCCCGCCGCCATTTTAAGTGGGCAGGCCAATTAAGGCCCGCCAAGCACCATCCCCGACTGGAAGCGCTATGTGCTTCCTGTGCGGGCAGGGCGTGGGGTTTGGAGGGATTCCCCAGCTGTCAAAGTGCGCTCTTTCACGCATGCGCACGAAAGAGCACACATCTTCCTGAGGCAAAGTCCCGTCTCAGGGAGAATAGCGACATTGGAAAAGAATTTAAAAATAGAAACAATAAAAAATTAACATGTCCCCCTCATGTGACAATGTCACACGAGATGGGACATGTTAACAAAGAACACATAAACTTTATTATTTTTGTTCAAACCGGACATGAAACTTCATCCCGCCAGTGGATGAAGTTTCATGAATAATCAGAAGCCCGCCGGGGCTGCTGGCCTGCTCGCCAGCCTTAAGGTTGGACGGGGAGGTCTTTAAGTATTTTAACTAGCCTGTCAATGGCCTTAATTGGCCATTGACAGGTCGGCGGGTGGACAGCGAAATTAGCTGTCCACCCGCCTTCCTTAAAATTTAAATAGCCCGGGATGATGTTGCGGATTCCTCCCGACGTCATCCTGCGTCATTTTCCCCTTGGCGACCAGGCCTGCCCCCAAATCGCCAAGGGGAAAATCCTGCCCTAAGCCTATTTGCTTGGACAATAGGACCATAAAGGAAAGGGGAACGCCAAGCATTAACTCATTCAGCTATAATAGGAATGCCTTAAACTCAATCACTTGATCAATAGGACCCTTGCTCTGAGAGGGGGATTCCCAGATAAGAACTTATTAAAGTTGCAAAGGGAAATACACCAGTGGCAACCACCTTTAAGTCACTGGGTGATACAAAGGTGGGCTTGTCACATGACTATGTTTAAATGCAGTAATCAGGACAAGCACCTCAGACTGACAAGAGAAGACCCAATTGGGGTTACTCCTTTCTCTCTCTCCAACCACTTTGCAAGCTTCAAACCTTGTTTGTTGACTGTGACTATCCAGGAATGTCCTTGCTGCAGATAGAGGCTTCTTAAAATACTTTAACCCAGCACTATGGTCAGCCAGATCAACCATCTACATCTTTAAATTAGAAACATCGGGCCACCGAAGGAAAGTTGCAAGACCACCAAATTCAGCTGAAGCCAGCCGAAACACCAAACTATAGACTGTATATTCCTCTTATTTTTATGAACTCTAATTTGACCAACCTATCCTTCCCAACTCTGTTATCTATTTGTGTGCATGTGTAACCTTGGAGCATGAGTGTGTGTGAGAGAAAGTTGGAGTGTATTTTATTATTTTACTTAGATTGGTTTAAGTATATTAAAACCAATCTCCTTCTTTGTTAAGCTCAAGAAAACCTGTCTGATTCGTTCTTTTATGATTACAGTATGTAAACAGTAAAATACTCACTAAATTGGCAAGTATATTCTTTTAAAAACAAAAAAAAAACAGTTGCAGTCAAATGAGGAGAGGGAATAGAGGGGATCCATTTGACCCTTCCTCGCCTGATCGTAAAATATATAAAATAAAATGATATGGATGTCAGATTATTACTTGAAAACATGTCACATTCATTGGAGCAGAAGGTATAACTTAAAATTAGTGAGAAGTAAATTAGGAAGCATTTCTTTACTTAAAGACGATACATGCTTGGAATAATCAGACCAGGAAATAAAGGCAAAATCATGAAAGAACACTCAAATGCAACTGTTGGTAGGCTAGGATAATTGGAGTTCTAGAGGGATAAACCTCTTGACTACCATTACTGTCTATTAATTTGCTAAGGCAGCTGGTTCAGCCTCCAATCTGTAGGGGGTAAAGTGAAAACGTATGCATTGTTGCTTGAAAATGTCAATAGTTGGAAGCAGTTGCATACACAGATGTTGACACTTTGATTGCAGACAATGTATATCATAATTTATTAATATTTTGCAGTTTTTTGTAATGTATTTAAAATTAGTGCATCATTGCTACATATGAAAATAGATTTTCAATTCTGTCACCAAAGTAAATTTCTGCTCATGAAATGAGGTTTTAGGACATTTTGGGAGTGGTTTTCATCTGTCAGTTCCCTGGGAAAGATGTATGAGAAACGGCTCATAAACTAGTGCCCTGGACTGAATGGCTATTATCTAAGCATAAAATTGAAACATTACTTTGAAAAAAAACTATTTCAGTTTGTCAAGAATTTGAAAAGTGAAAATTAGACTCTTATAGGACATGTTCTTGAGATCTCTATGGTACTGAGTCTGTTATTGCTTATTTCTAATGCTTCATTGTGCCATCTATTTGGTAAATAACTGCTCGGATGATTACCTATATTTTCTAAACAAAAATGCGATGGTTAAAGGGGAAAAATAAATCACTTACAAATGTTGGCTAAGGGGAGTACATGGGTGGAATATTTATGTTGCACTAGCCTTTTCTTTCCCCTGTCGTGGTCTCTGATTTTAATGTACTGATGCAAAAGTGTGCTGAAAATCCAAATTGTGCATGAATATTCATTTTCTAGCAAGAAGAAGAGGAAAGAACATACCAAGGATATACTTAAAGCGAATAAATCAAAGCTAACGATAAAAATATATCACTAAAATGATGACAATCATAACATCCTAAGTCAAATGCCTATTAAATGCAAAGGGTTAGATAAAAAAAACTGGGCAGACCAAGGGTGGAATTTTATAAATTCTGTTGAAGGGTCATGAGGACTCAAAATGTCAACTCTCTTCTTCTCCGCCGATGCTGCGAGACCTGCTGAGTTTTTCCAGGTAATTCTGTTTTTGTTGCGGAATTTTATGGCCCTGTTTCGGCGGGGGCGAGGCCGTAAAATGCAGTGAGCTGTTCAAAAGTCCATTGACTTTAGCTGACCTTAAAATCCCACAGACGTAAAATTCCACTTCTAGATTTGATTATGGCACTATTAGCTATATATAACAAAACTGGACTTTGTAAATAAATTATCTATAAAAATACAATCTCAGAAATTTACATTTAGTATGTTTGCACACACATTCATTGGTGTGTGCTTGTGTGCTTGTTTGTCTGTCACTCTTAATGTTTATTTTTATGCTTTTTGTAGGCATTTCTGTGTAAACAAAAAGACTCAAAATGTGATTGGAGGTGGGAACAGGTGGTGAGATATTCCTGGTCTTCAGAATGGAAATACATGGATGGTGTTGATGCAGCCAAGGTAATTGATTTAGACTGTTAGAACAGACCCAGAAAGGAGAAATGACAAACATCAAATACAATTAATGCTTTGTTGATTAACTATTCAAGAACAAGCTGGAGAAATATGTGTTATGAATGCAAATGAAGTTCAAGGTAACAAGTATAGACAGAAATGGTCAAATAACCCACAGGGGTCAATGCTTCTGTGCCTTTGGCACCATGGAAAAGCATTTGTAGAAAGCAGCTGGCTAGCTCTGAATCATGGAAGTAGAAGAATGGATAGACAATATTGAATAACTCAAGTCAGGGAGTTATTTCGAAGACTTTCTTTCAGATGAATAAATTAGTGGAGCATAGCACACTATAGGAAAGACTGCACCTGTAAAAGGAAAATACTTGATTACCTGAATGATGTTTTCTCATTCCATGCTTTCTTACTTTAACAATTCAAGCTTTTCAATGTCAACTATCACCTGATTACTATTTGAAAATTACCTAATGATTAATATGTGCATAAAAAATTGTGGGTAAGAAACTGAACTTAGTACTGCCCATTGTTTGGGTGGTATCGGTACTGTTTGGGGACCAAAATGGTAACCAATGCACGCATATATATTTCTGATGCAAAATGCGCTGGATGCTATCTTGGTGAGGGAGATAGCGCATGCAATACTTCCACCAGAAGTATTCGAAGCGGGCAGATAATGACATCAATCAGCACACAACACTGATTTGATACCTGAGCTGCTATTTTGGAACTCAACGCGATACCAACGCCCTCTCAAACTCTCACAGCAGAATATGCATTAAGCAACAGGAAGAAACCCCATCAGTGCTATTTAAAGGGATCACTAACTATTTACGTATTGACTTCTTCTAGCTGTTGCTATAATTGTACAAGTGTTCGGTGCTTTCCATAGTTCTGTCAAATTGCAAAAGTCTACAGGGATTGGTGTGGCAGGTGTTGAAAGAGCTTTTCCCGACTTCAGGCTTCTGTACAAAGCAGCTGTTCACATTGGACTAAAGCATGACTGAGAGAATGAGCAGACTCCATGCAGTGCAGGATAAGCTGCTCTAAGAGGGAGAAGGGGGATAAGGACACTCAGCAGGAGGTAATATCCATCCTGGGTATTCAGGGACAAGTTTTCTGCCTGAGCCTCAGTGAGGAACACTGTGAGATGCCTTTGCTTCAATATGCATGTCCTCACTGAAATCTACAACCTCAGGCAGGGCAAGATCTTATTACCTGTGGCTGTGAAGTTGACTGTTGTGATGACCTTTTATGTGCCTAGTTACTTTCAAGTTGAAGCTGGAGACATTTGCAAAATCTCGGAGCTTGCTGTTCACTGTTTTGTAAGGGAGGTCACTGTGCTTCTCTATTCAAAGAGAGCTAATATTTCAAACTCACTTACCAGAGAAATAGGTGAAGTTAGCACATGGCTTCACTAGGGATCCAAGCTGCCCCATGTTACAGGATGCCATTGGCTGTACTTGTGATATGCCATCTGTGCCATATACTGGAGGCAAAAAGGATTTGAATACCTTAATGATCAGTTTGTGTGTGACCATAGTCACTGAATCATTCAGGTCAAAACCCAATTTTGGCCAGTTATTGCATCATAGTTGGGTGCACAAGTGTGCAAATGGAGTTGGCCCCCACTTTCAGGCTGCAAAGGATAGGGTCCAAGTTCTATACACACCCCTGTGCAAGGTTGGCATTGCACTACTGCATGATCTTTGACACTGACTGCCAGTTTTCTGGCAAGCTTCCCAATGCACCCAGCATTTGGTTGTACATACCCAGTAATGTTCATCTGTAGGATGTCCCATAAAAGGGCTCATCTGAGTACTCTGTGTGAGAATACATGAGTTCCGTGTTCTCACACACTTGCGAACTGACACCTGGGCTACCCTTGTTCCCTGTCTTGGCTTGGTGCTTGGTGTCTCACCACATTACAGATCCTGCCCCTAATATATTCTCTAAGATACATGCAATGTTAATATCTGAGCTGGTAGTTGTGAGTGTGAAATAAAATAACAATGCTGTGTCTTCATCATCAGTCTCTTCTTGGCCATTACCTTGCCAGTTTGCAATTCTTGAACATCTGAAAGCAAAAGGCATAAGGATAAGATTGTGGGGGGATTGGGATAAGTAAGAGCTTCATGCTTATAACATCTGAGGCTTGTAAATCAGAAGAGATTGTGGGATGAGAGGGAGGTGGAATACAAGAAAGAGAATTAGGTATGTTTGATGGATTCAGCTCCATCACTGGCTGCAACCTCAGTCATGGCTGCTCCAATAATGGCATCTCAAACATGAAGGTTAGGGCATGCAGACACAACTGTCCTTCTCAGTTAACTCCTGCTCCCTACATGTGTGTGCTACCTTGTACTGCAAAAGAGAGGGAAGTGTGTCAGTGAATACAGTGCAATGTGTTTGGGTGATTTGCTGTCATGTTTGAATAGCTGACAACGTTTGCAAGCTGTGAGGTGCAGGTGTGAGGTTTGCAGGAGTGCTAACTGTATGAGGTTATGAATGTTAGGCATGATTCTTGATTGAAAGAGATTGTTGGTAGCTGAGTGATTGTGTGTGGCGAACTGAGCAGTGCTTGAGACCAGTGGTGCAGTTGGTCAGATATGGCATTTGAAGATACATTTACTGACCTTGATCATTCATGTGCAGTCATTTAACTTCTTGCAGCACTGCATTCACATCCGTGGGGCTTGACCATTATACCATGGGCAGAATTTTGAGGTCATCGGTGGGCGCAGCAGGCAGGCCCAGGAGCAGCTGGGAAACGGTCCGCTGCCTGTGATCGGCCCCCAACCACAATTTCATGATGGCAAGACAATTAAATCCTGCCCAGTGTCAAACATGGCTGTTCACTGGGCAGCGGGCAGAGGTGGAGGCCTGTCAGCCTTTGGGGCCAATGGCTACCTGGCAGTCAGTTTAAAACAAGCACAGTCAGGCCCTAGAAGGCTGCCAGAGACAAGGAGAACCCCAGTGTTGTAAGCAGGCGAGTATAAAATATGGGGAGTAATGTGGCTGCTGACGCCAGAAAGGAGGGCACTCGGCTCCCCAGTTTTCTGATCAGTGCATCGTGGCCCTCCTGGAGAAGGTGGCTGCCAGGAGGGACAACCTTGTCCCCAGAGATGGAAGGAGGAGGCCATTGTACTTAATGAAAATAGCTTGGGAGGTGGTGGCAGTGCTGGTCAGCAGCCATGACGTAGTGCAGCGCACCTGGGTCCAGGTTTAATGACATGCTGCGCTCAGGAAGGGTGAGTATCGTGTTGGCATGAATCAGTGCTTTGAGATATCAAGGTCTGGCAGTCCCCTCGTGGAGATCAGGGGTGTTAGAGTCTGAGTGCCAATTGTCAATGTTGCCAGAGCTGGCCAAGGGGGTGAACCCTGGCTGCTTGGACTGAGTGACTTGTGGCTCGAGGGCCACAACTCAGGTGTGCCCTGCAAGGTGTTCCTCAGGTGGGGTTAGCCAGGCTGCAATGACGCTTTAGGTAGAGAGGGGATTAATCTATGCTCCTCTGTCCTTTCAGAAGACCGCCCAAAACAACATTGAAAGGTTGCAGACCAGCAGAGGCCCAGCTAACCTCCTAATCCTTTCCAGATATGAGCATAACACCTTGGACCTGAAGAGGTGCCACGCACCTCGGTCAACCGGCCGCAGAAAGGCTGGGGTGTCAGACGAAGTTGAGGGTGCAGTGCACAGAGGTGAGTGTTTCAGATGCTTCAAACATTCTTGTGTAGTCTCATCAGGTGATGGGAGCCTTGAAACCATATTCTCCATTGATCATTGAAAGACAATGGCACCGTGATGCAGATCTCCATGGTCTCACCAGGGTGCCTGGCATGCACAGTGACAGTGTGATGACTTAAACTAATGGCGTGTCTTTGTTATCCCTTAGGCTTGCCAACACCCACCCAATTGCAGGACCCCGAAGACACATCCCTAACTCCAGAGGCCCGTCAGGCTCCAGAAGCACCTGTGTCACACCCACTCTCGGAACCAGGCACCACTGCAGATACCAGCACCTTGGTGGAAATTAGATCTTCAGCTAGAGTGTCGATGCACAGCGGTGAGGGCACTTCACACTTGTTTGAGGTGCAGGCGGAGGCAGAGAGTGCCCAGGGCACCAGCAGTTGGGGGACTGCTGGAGACCAGGACGCTGAGTTGAAGGCAGATGATGAGCCTCTGGAGTCATCCATTAGGTGGCAGATACCGGATGTCTGGGAGGATCTGGCAAAGATCCATGAGGGTATGCAAGCCATGGTCTCCATTATGAGGAGTCCATGCGGAGCATGAGCACTTTGGTGACCCTCATGGCCATGTGCACAGCCTCCTCCATTGAAAGGGTGTTGACTCTCGTGGAGAGATAGCTCCAGGAACAGAATCACGGCTTCCTGGAATTGTGCTCGGACTTGCAAGCCCTCACACAGGCACTGGGCTCAGGTGGTTAGTGTCAGTGTGGGAAATGGGTGAGGCACCCAGTATCCCAGCTAGGTGCCCATCCATCAATGGTGAGCAGGGAGGTCCAGAGTGACCTCACGTTGGCGCTTGTTCTCTCTTTGGGCTCCTCTCAGGGCACTCTGGATAACGGCAGCAGCTCCTCTGCCTATCTGCCAGTGACCATGGCATCTGATGAGGCTGCAGCAACTGGAGAGATGCCAGCCATTGCACTGTCCGCTTTCTCCCAGGCGGGGCCAGCACAGGCTTCGCTGGCCGGAGGATGACCACCAAGGTCATCACGACCAACAAGGCACCAGAGTCGAAAACAAAAAATGGTGGAAAAACTCAACAGGTCTGACAGCATCTGTGGAGAGAGAGACAGAGACAACATTTCAAGTCCGTATGATTCTTCAGATCTTCTTCAAAGCACCACAGTCAGCAGGTTGCCTCCAATGCTGGTGCCAGCGAGTGGGGAGCACTTGCAAACCTAAGTTTAAGGCACCATAAGCACAAGAGGGTCTGGTCACAGGTGACCTTCTGTTGTGCAATGTTTTGTTTATTTTAACTGGTCTGGTGTTGAAGACCAGAGAAGGTTCTGTTAATTTGTTATGAATGTCAACATGAGATAAAATTTCTTATGTTGTAATGGCCTGAGTATGCTTCACCTTTTTTATTTAATTATGTGCAGGGCACGCCAGTATGTAAAGCTGGACCTGAGAGGCTTGAAACTTTATTGCGCAGGCGCTGAGTGGACTTTGGGCGCAAATGAAAGGGTCATTTCAGACATCCAGGATGGAGGCGGCAGCCTGGCATGAGGTGAAAGCAGATCTTCGGCAGCCTAGCTGCAGGAGCATCGGATCAAGGTGTCCCTGCCTCCCCGGAGGTTACAGAGGTCTGCCTCCAAGCCCTCAGCGTTCTCCTCATCATGCTTCTCTTCTGACTCACTGCTGGACTC
Source organism: Carcharodon carcharias (assembly GCF_017639515.1). NCBI lineage: Eukaryota > Metazoa > Chordata > Chondrichthyes > Lamniformes > Lamnidae > Carcharodon > Carcharodon carcharias. The sequence continues at coordinate 56,457,092 of NC_054482.1, read as the reverse complement.
ATCATCTGTGGCCTGTTCAGCTGCCTCGAGATCCCCTTCCTCCAGTGGGTCCACTCTTGCCAGTGCCAGATTGTGAAGAGCGCAGCATGCAACCACTATCCGTGACACCCACTCTGGGGGCGCTATTGTAGTGCTCACCCTGAACAGTCCAGGCATCGGAAGCGCATCTTGAGAAGACCTCTTTATCACCGCCCTTGTGGAGGCATGACTCATAATGCTTCTCTGCCTCTGTTCTTGGGTGGCAGAGAATCTTCATGAGCCACCTTTTCAATGGATAGCCCTCATCATGCAGCAGCCATCCATCCAGTTGGGCTGGAGAACTGAAGAGCCTCGGCACCTGGGAGTGTCTAGGGTGTATACGTCAGAGCAGCTGCCAAGGTACCTTGCACAGACTTGCAGAATATGCACCCTGTGGTCACACACTATCTGCATGTTCATGGAGTGGAATCCCTTTCTGTTAATGAAGACATCCAGCTGACCTGCTGGTGCCTTGATGGCTACATGTATGCAGTCGATTGCACTCTGGATATGGGGGACCCCAGCAATTGCTGCAAACCGTCTGGCTCACTCAGCTTGGCTGGCCTTGTCTGGACGGCAAAGAATAAAGGTCAGAACCCACCTGCTTCTGTCACCAGCTTGACACAACTATGGACAGTTGATTGGGAGACTACACACAGAGTGTGTAGAGTTGTAGGCATAGAAGTTGAGGGCTGCTGTGACCTTCAGAACCACTGGCATGGGGTGTCTACCTACACAGTTGGAGAGGATCTCAGGCCCAATCATCAGACAAGTAGGAGTCACTGTCCACCTTGAGAGGCGGAGCCTCCTTCAGTTTTGCACCTCAGACATATTGAAGTAGCTGAATCACTGCCTGTAAACCCTAGCAGCAGGATAGTGGCATCTTCTGCAGCTCCTTCCACCTTGGACTTCCTGCTGGCTCTGAGCCCCTTGTTCCTGCGACTCTTCTCTCATAGGTCCCTCCTCTGGAAGCTGCATTGGGACACCTAGCCTCCTCTCCCTTTTTCCCCTCTTTTTTCTCCTCAGAGGAGGTGCCACCAGTGGAGATCACAATCCCCATCACCAGGATAATGGAAAGCTGTCTGATACCTGGAAGAGTCCAAATGGTCTGAATCCTCAGGGGGCCTTTGGAGACATCAAGGAGTCCTGGAATGAAGCCTCGAAATGCTAATAATTGAAGCCCCGAACAGAGATGAAGCTGCCAAGTGACAATAAGTCACCAAAGCAAACTGTCCACCTCACTACTCACAGTGACATTGCTATTGACCTTTTTTGTCCCGTCCTTGGATGAGGTTTCTGAAATTGTGGACTGAAATGATGAGGGCTATCCATTGAAAAGGTGGCCCGTTTTGCCCATGCAACGAGCGTGAAATTGCACGGGCAACGAAAAATCGTCAGTTGGCTTCTTAATGGCTTTAAGTGGCCTGTTAATCAATGGCGGGTGTGGCTCTGGCACCCGCTTGTGCCCACCGATGGAAATATCGCACTAGTGGGCAATGAAATGGGGACGCTTGCCCGATGTCATCGTGCACTATTTTACACCCAATCGTGTCGGGTGCACGTCCACCTGCGGGATGTAAAATTCTGCCCCATTTATCAAGAGGGCCACCCGGTCCTCTGCAGATACAGGACGTCTTATCCTCCTCTCCACTAGCACATACAGTGCAATGCATGAAATTCTTGGAGCATACCTTCTCTCATATTTAACCATCCCTCACTATTTCCCAGGTCAGATTCCCTTCCCTTCCTGCACAATCCCAGCACCTGTTCCAGCCACAATGTATATCCCCTTTAAGAGGTGTAGACTAGCTTTAAGTAGTGAAGCTAGCTTTAATTTTAATGTAACTGTATTACATTACAGTTTTCAGCCCCCTGCTGATGCTTGCAGCCAATCAACAGCACAGTTACTGCTAGCTGCATGTAGAACTCATTATAATGAGCAGGCAGCATGAAGTTGGCATGCTGCCTGCATTTCAATCAACAGGTGCAGGTTAATGATATATCGTGATTCCTGTGCCTGTTTTTGGATCTATCCAATTTAGTTCCCAATTAATTTGAAGGTTCTTTGTGAATCAATTAGGTCAGCAATCTCGGTAAAAAATATGCAATAGCAAGTACACAGAAAAGTAATTTTTTGGAGACACACAATTGGCAGAAAAAAACTCTACAATTGTTTTCAAAACAACATGAGAATTTGGGGACTGATTTTTCTCCTAGTCGCAAAAGAAATACACTGTTCCTAGGTGCAAAGCAGAAGCAAAAGGGATGGATACCTTTACCTCTTTACCTGCAAAAGTGGACATAAAAGTGAATAAAGTTTTCATTTCTAGCAGCACTAATGCAGACTTATGATTTACAGGGGCAGGCAGCATTGCATTGAGGCAGGGGAAAAAAATGCCATCATTTCATTGAATCCGACCTGAAAACCTTTCTCCATGAAATAAAGCAAAGGGTGAATTAAATTGGCGGGCATCCAGGAAAATTACCAAAAAGTTCAACCAGGCCATGTGGAGTGAGTTGGTTTGGCACTGCTCCAATTTGTTCCTTCCCAGGATTGCAGACTAGCAGTGGCAGAGTTTCATAATCACCGTGAGGAATTTATTTCTTTAATGCTCTTCTACATTATCATGGTCTTCCTCCTCCAGTGACCTCTGTTGCTATGCTGGGCTGGTTGTAATGGAAGGTTCAAGGTAAGAATGTATGAGCATTACCTAATTGGGATTAAAGAGAAGCAGAAAGGGGTGGAACTTGTGGCTGTGTGATTCGACACATGGGTGTCACAGTGACAGTGTAGGTGTTCAGTCACTAACCTAGTGCTGACAATATGCCACTCACCTCACCATCTCCCACAGTAAGACCACAGTGCCTACCTATGTCCGATTCACACAGGATGTGAGGTGTTTCACATTGGCGATGCCCTTCCTGTGGTCAACCACTCAATGCATTTTCCATAATTTTCTCTTGCAACAAGATTCAGTAAATGAGGGGAAGGTTAGCAGTTGATGAATGTGTAGCTCGCATCATAGGAGAGCTGAAGAGAGATCATCTTATAAAGTGGAACAGGAACTGGAGGATAGTGCATGCATGCAATTGCTATGTAGGATGCCAACATCATTGCTGAGATCTCAAAATCGTGATCAATTCTCAAGATAAAAAGCCAGAGTTTCCTCAGTCAGATCAATCGTTCCAACACAACTTACACTGAAACTTCCTGAGAAACCCAGCAGAGTATATTCGAAGATAAATGCTGGAATCAATCGAGTCCCAAGAAAGAAGCGTGCATATTCTGTCCATCATCTTTAAGTCCCTCTATATCTTACTGATGTTATGAAATTTAAGGCTAGAGTCCATCAAATCATAATAGCAGTACATAAAGCACAGCATTTTAAAGAGAATGAAAATGAAGGCAACAGTTTATGAAGTAATTTAAAATATTCAAAGATATGGAACATACAGTAAGGAACTTCGTTAAGGACAAACAAAAATAAAACTGCTCATCTAAATAGTGAATTCAAGTTCAGCTGTGCCTAAAAGTTTGGTTGTAAATTTACACCCATTCAGAACTAGCATAAATGCAGGAAACTGGCATTCACTGGTCTATTTTATGGGACTGAATATGTTAGTGAGCTCTGTAATTTTTGGTGGACCTAACTTAGGAGTGACATAAACCATTGAGGAAAATCACACATAGCAACATTTTGGCATAAACTGATTACATAGGAAGTTCCTCAGAAACAAACAGTGCAACACCCCACTTTTAGGGCAGAATCTTGTTCAGGTAATAGGGGTCTTGCCTGCTGGCTGGAGTGCAAGTGAGGAACTTGCGCTACCTCATTTTGAGAGTGGCAAGGCCAGCAGTGGGTCTTTTCCTGGAATCAAGACCTTAGGGGTGGAGATCTTGCCTACCTAGATCTGCTGGCCAATCAGAGGCTGGCAGACCTTGTGCTCAGCAACCCCATTGCAAAGGCTGCTGCTGGAAGGATAGGCGCTGGAGTCCCAGGGTTGAAGCAACCCAGGCCATAGGTAAGATTGTTGGTGGAGCTTTCGCAGGCTGGGGGTCACGGAGAGGGGAGTCAGCAGCAAGGGCAGGGGGTGGCTTTCAGTGGGTCCCCCCATTTCCCGATGTCGAGTCCCTTGATCAGGCACTGATCAAGCACCCCCTCACCCTACCCCAGAGGTAACAATCTGGCCTCACAGTTTTAATTGCCGTGCATGCCGCATGGTGACAGGCCTGCCTGCAGCTGGGTTAATAACAGCAATGGTGGGATGACGCCCTTAAGTGGCCATTAACTGGCCACTTAAGGGCTTCAATAGGTGGCAGAGTGGGAAGGTGACCATGGCCTTCCCAACCAGAACTTAATTCTGGCGGAGGTGGGAAGGTGGAGGGGTTCAGGTATGCCACTATCCCGTCTAATTACATGCCCTTTCTGCCTCCAAATTCACCACCAGGGAGAGCAGAAAATTCTGCCCTTAATGCGGTTGTGGTGAAACCTTTTGAACCATTAGCAACTTCCTTGACCAGCAAGTGCATGTAGTTTAGCTGCCATCTATCATGAATTAACAAACTAGAAAAAAAAGACAGAAACAGAAGATCCTTAATGGTTTTAAATTTTCCTTGAATTATCATATAATGCTTATATTGCTTATTAACAATCATTTTAAAGTTGAAAATTTTACAATCCAAGACTTGCAGTAGAGAAATATTTTATATAATCCCAGCCGATCTCCTGTCACAACAAACTGTGGGCATTGCAAATTACATCTTGCAAGAGCATTTCTCTTTCAATCAAGCACAGGAGTTAAGCAGCTATGAAAACAAATTATTTTAATCATGCAAATAGGCAGCTTCATCTGAGATAGTCCATTGCTCTCAGCTTCAATATCAATGCAACAAAAGGTCACACATATTATAAGAACCATTTGTTTGACATGTGTTACATAAACTGAAGTATATGAACCAGGCTAGAGGTTCCTATTTAAACCAACAATTTTTCCATGCTTTACATAAAGATAGTTAATTGTACAATTCCTACAATCCTCCCTCCAAGGTTAAAAGTAGAGAGTATAAAATTTTGATGAAAAATAACTTATAATTTCTTTCCAAAACAGCCTTTCCTTTCAAAATGTATAGGCATGCTGCAAAATGTGGTTAGAATGCAGGTTAATGAGGGCCAAAAAACATAAAACTTAAAAGCAAAAATTAATTTTTGCAGTTTTTTTAATTAAATATTTTAAGCAGAAAACTAAGGCCCTGATTATAATGTTTGGATGGATTTTGGTGGTGTGGATAACAAGGTGAGTTGGAAAATTATTTGCAATGCCAGAACTGAGACCTGGGCTATTTTCATTCTCAGCTCCATTTAAATCCTTCCGGAATGAATGAGATGTTGGCAGGAAGTGGTGAAATAGCTTCTGGAGCTGCCCACTATCATAAAGTGAACGGCAGGATGGGCTTCTGGCTCCCATGCTGAGCTGGCCAATAGGTTGGGCCTCGGGACAGGAGTCAGGTAGAAGCAAGTTCAGCAAGTATGGGTGATTGGTGAGGGAAATTGAAGAAGTGAGTGGCAAGTAGCAGGAAGTCATGGGAGTCTTATGCAGAAAATGGAAAAAGGAGTAACAGAAGGGAACATATGGGTCTATGAGATAGGAGGCAGTGAGAAGGATGAGCAAGCAAAGACATGGTTGCAGGTGGTAGGAAAGCATGAAAAATTTGGGCAGGAGATAGCATGTGGAAATGAGTAGCAGTATGGAATGGGGATGGACTGAAGTAGTTTGGGAGGTGTATCTACAATTAGTCAAGATGATTTTTGGGATGTTGGAATTTTGGGAAGAGGATTGGGTATTCTAGTATCCTTCTTACGGTATGTCATCTTCCTGTGGTTGCTGGCATCTTCCTTGCTCTGCTTTAATCCCTCCCTTACATTTGTCGTGTGATCTGTAAGAACAAATAAACAGGAGTAGACTATTCAGGCCCTTGAGCATGTTGCACAATTCAATTAGAGCAGGGCTGATCTGGATTGCAACAAACCATCTTGAGATAAAGGCCAACATTTCATTGGCCTTTCTGCTTACTTTTTGGACTGATGCACTAGCTTTTAGTAATAGCATTCTTTTTGCTTTTGTTTTTATCATTTGGCTTGCTTCTCCATTCTTTACTTTCTTTCATGTAGTAATTGGTGTGGCTTGGCATGTAAGAGAACTGCTGAGGACTGATGTCTGCATTTTCTGGTCACAGGTGTTGGACAAATGAAGCTTGTAGCTCTTGGCAGTGGAGTCTCTTCTGGTGCAGTGGGTAGCATCCCTACCTCTGAATCAGAAACTTTGAGTTTGAGTCTCACTCTGGGAATTGATGGTCATGTAAGGTGCGTTCATAACATGGCCAAACAGGTTGATTATCAACCTGCAAATCCTTCCAATATGCCTATGGCAGCCGGTACAAATGGGAAAGTCTCCTTGTCAGCCAGAAACTGCAGATGGCAACAGCAAACCACAACAATATCTTCCAAGCATAATCTTGGATAACTACATGGAAGTCCATGCTCACCAACACCCTCTTAGAACACAGTACCTGAAGAGGGAGAGGGTTCTTCCCATCTACTGACACCATCCCCATTTATTGTGCTGTTTCTTGCTCCCAGTTTGTTCCATATTTACAGCTTTGAAAAATTTCTTCATCTTTTTCATTGCTGTATGTACTTATTTGAAGCATTTGGTGAATCACTATGTTTCCGATAGCCTCTTGTATATACGCATTTCCTCAACTAAACCCCTCAATGACTTTCTTGCTGTCAGAGAGTTGCTCCACGCCTCTAGCCTCCTGTCACCCCCAAACTCCTGTGTGCAGTCTGCACTTTTGTTTTCCTTTTCCTATGCCTAATCATCACCTTCCCTTGTACACCATCTGCCTACAACAAAACGAAGAGAAAGCACAATGCTTATTGCCGACTTTACATCTTCTCACCTCACCTGACTGCTCCAAGATTCAATGCTATTTTTCATTCCGCCTTAACCACCATTGGCATACCTCTGCTGGAGGGCAGCATGTTGCCAAGGGAATGAATGGGGTCAGAGCAAGAGACAATTGTTTTTTATCATCTGAAGCTTTGAGGCAATAGAGTGCAAGATTGGGTCCTGGGAGCAAGGCCAAATTTGTTTTATAAAATTGCCAGGTAATGAGGGGAACCATAATACAGAGTGGTGCAGCAGGTTTTCTCTGCAGGCTGAGTGGAAAATAATCACTTGTGATTTTCCCTGAATTGGTCAATTAATGGCCAGAGGGTGGAAGGCCAGGCTCCCAAAGCTGGAAAGCTTGGCCTAAATAGCCAAGTGGTTATGGTACTGGGTTTGTAACCCCAAGATTAAGAGTTTAAATCTCACAATGGCAAACTATGAAACAATGTAACTTCATCTGAAACAGATGGAACAAAGAAAGACAGAAAAACAATAGCCTCCCAAAGCTGGAAGGCCAATAGGAGCCTCTCCAGTTTGAAAGCAGCAGCAGGATGCCATAACAGGTAGGTGTGGGTTTTGATTCCCCGAAATGGAGACACCTTTGTTCCAAAATTTTCAAATTTAAAATTAAAAAAGACTTTTTCAGCCAGGCCCACTGGGGGGAGGGGGCTGGTGGTGCGATCATCCACAATGTAGCCTGTGACCGCTGCTAAATTCAGGCAGACCAGGAGGAACTCTTAAGCCTGCCTGGAGCACTGGCCCCTCCTGCAGGGAGTTGGATGCTGACTAGAAAATCCCAGTTGGCCTCCAGCAATTGACCTCATTAGATCGTTAATTAGTTCAATTGGCTACCTCCACTATCCAACCTCCAGGACAATGGCGCAGGGGTGGGATGGAGCCAGGGAACCATCATGGTATTTTTAGCACTGACCCCCCAATGGGGCCTAAAATTCCTGCCCATTGGCTCCAGTAGAAAGTTCTGACATTGAGACCATATTGAAAAGTGCAAAGCTGGCCAGTTCCAGCATGAAGGTTTGGGAGACAGCAAGGCAGTGAGACACCAGTGAAGTGGGCAGGGTCAGTTGCTTCAAGGTTCAGTGGGTATGACAGCAGTGAAATAAATAACATCTGCATGCTCTTATTTGTTAGCAGGCAATAGGAAAGCAAAGTCAAATCTGTGCATTGGAAACTCAAATACTGATGTTAATTTTGTGTACCCCTGGACTAGGATGTTGGGCAATTTGTGAACACCACCAATGCAGGAGGGCTGGATAGCAGGTGTTATTATTACACATTAAATATGATCAATGTCTGTTATCTCTGGGTGTTATTAAGATCACCAAAGCATCACTAAATAATAAGAACAGGAAATAGTGTAACAAACAGGAAGCCCCAAGAACTTTTACATTTGGAAGATAGGCATATAATAAGATACGTATGTTTATAATATTCAAAACCAAGTTCAAATTAAAAACTCAGACTTGTACAATGTTTGTTATATGGCAACAACATATATTGTCTTATTGATTGCCAAGCTTAACTATTATACTTAATATCCATATCACATCACAATCATGTCCATCGTTATATACATTTTTTTTAAGGTGTGGAGATGAATATTACTGATCATGAAGGTGACTGTAGTAACTGTAGCTTTAAGGAATATAGTGACTGGATCTTTAAGACTTACTGTATTGTGTAGTATCACGTGTCAGTGTAGGCGAATCAGCCCGAAGCTGTGTGGATCTTGATGGAAGCATGTAACTCCTGTTGACCTGTAAATAAACTTCACTGCTTCCTATGAGAAACCTGTCTGGAAAATCAAATCTATAACAACTGGCAACGAGGATGGGATTGGTTCCGGCGCTGTCCCTCACCCAGTGAATGTGAGTATCTTCTTTTAAACAGAAGAAAGGGAAAATATGTCACTTTTTGGCAGGATTGACCTCTTCAATTCATCCACAGCGGATTGGAGTCAATATATAGAATGCCTCAGTTTCTTTTTCCAAGCAAACAAAATAATGGTGAAGGGAAAAAAGGAAAGGAATTCTCCCAAGTGCCTGTGGGAGTAAAACTTATAATTTGATCCATAGTTTGACAGCCCCGAACACTCCTGATTTGAAGACATGCGAATTGGTAGACCTCGTAAAGAGTCATTTTCAACCCAAACCCTCCGTAATCATGCAGAGGTTCAAATTTAAGTGGAGGGTAAGAGCTCCAGGGCAGACCATAGCAACATACGTGGTGAAGTTGAAACAGTTAACTGAACATCGCGACTTCGAGGAGACCCTAAATGATATGTGAAGGGATTGTCTGGCCTGTGGTGTGCACGATTTTAAAACAGCATTGGAAATAGCACTTGTGATGGAAAGTGTCAAGCAGGATTTGCAGGTCTTACAGGGTGCACAAAGTGGTGCTATTTTCCAGTTGGGGCGTGAACAGACCGCTGGGGTGTGAAAACCAGAGAGTCAGCTGCGAACGGGAGACAGTCCCTGGTCCCTGAAAATTTAAAAAATATACAGGAGACAGCTCAGCAGCAACACAGAAATGAATTGTTACCAATGTGGAAGTAACCATGTCCCTGAAACTTGCTGTTTTAAAGAGGTGGAATTTTATTGTCATAAAAGAGGGCACATACCTAAGCAATGCAAAGCAAGATTAAGACAGACTCCCAGGCAGCAAACTAAACTGATCGAAGTACACAATGTGGAAAAACCAGAAACCACTAATTCTGATACTTATTCTCTACTTAATGTGAAAGTAAGGAAAACAGAGCCAACCACTTTGCAGGTCAATGGAAAATCTTTGATTAAGAAAGTGGATACCGGTGCAGCAACCACTGTAGTGGGGGAGCACACACTCAAATACTTAAACAAGGGTACTCAACAATTGAATATGGAGTAAACTTCAGCCAAACTGAAAACATATACTGGTGAAGCCGTACAAGTGAAAGGTACCTGTTTATTACAAATACCAGAAAGCATAGCTCCCCGTGATTGTAGTGGAAGCTGAAGGACCAAGCCTTCTAGGTTGTGATTGGCTAAAACAAATTAAACTAAATTAGTCTGAATTTTCCAGCTGAGAGATGGAGGACTGTCAGAGCTGCTAAAGAAATATAAAGAGGTCTTTTGTCAGGAACTGGGTAAAATCAAGGTCCTGCAGGCTAAGAGCTACATTGACTCTGAAGCACCTCTCCGTTTTTTATGAGAAACCTGTCTGGAAAATCAAGTCTACAACAGTGACATTACTTGAAAATGAAACATTTTACAATTTTGGGCTTGTATTAATAGTTAGGTGTAGTTAGCCAGATGCAGAATGAGATAAATACTTACCCATTTAAACATTTAGAACAATATTTCATTTTAAGTGTTTGAAACATCAAAATATACATCCAGAATGAATGAGCCTTGACAGAGTGCTTAACATCAACCTTGTACAAATAGTTGCTTTTTTTTCCATTATGAATTTCTAATATCTGCTATAATTTATAATGATTAATACCTGGCAAAGGTTTAAAAGCTGGAGTTCAATTTCAAACATTATCTTGGACTCTGATATCATGCAACCTACATAGCTGACCCTGACTATCAGCAGACTAAGTAAATTAGAGTAAGATTCTATGCTTTTCTATGGGCAGAATTTTTACCTTGTCAGGTGGGCACGGCTGGTGGGACGGGAGCGGCCACGCAAGGGACCACTGCCCGCGGTCAGGCCCCAACAACAATTTCATGCTGGCTGCCCAATTAATGGCCAGCCAGCATGTAACACATGCTGATAACTTCAGCGCTGCCGGGGTGGGGGCAAAAAGGGCGTGAGAACTGAAGTTTGCGCATGTGCGGCGGGTGTGCTCAGTGAAAGCTCAGGGAGCTGAAGGTTTCTAACAATAAGAATAAAGAATTCCAAAATGAGTTTTAAAATTTTTAATTTTTTTTTTAAATCACTGTTCGAAACCTCACCTTGCCCGTGGATGAGTTTTCGCAAAAAATGCAAAGGCCACTTGGCCTATTCACCAGCCTGCCAATGGACAGGGAAAATCTCACTTTATTTAATTAATTAAAGTGCTTAACAGCCCTCTCAATTGTCAGTGGCTGTGCTGCCAACTCTGGCGCATGCCCGCCAACCGAAATATTGTGTGAGTGCATGAAGACATTGGGACGCTCACCCAACGTCATCACACACTATTTCACGCTCGTGCATGTCGGGCACATGCCCGCAAGCTAAGCTGAAAATCCTGGCCTATGTTGTTCCTACAAATCAAAATTAAGCAGTTTGATGTATACTCAGTAATACTACAGTCATTTAAAAAATAAAGTCCCAGATTTTGGGGTAGGACTAACAATAGGGCTATCAGCGTTCATGTTATTATGGTCTAACTCAAGACAGCAACTTCCAGCATCTGCACATGTGCAGTAAACACAAAAATTAAAAAGTTGTCATCCTATTTGCGCTGCTCCTCAACAAGCTTCACTATCACACTATCATACCCGAGAAATTCGACATTCAAATGAGTGTCAATTTCAGTCCTTAGCTACTGGATACCCACTAAATACACCAGAAAGATTTTCTATTCAAGTGTAAGTGAATTTTTAATGGTCTTAATTACTAGCAAAGACGTCCCCTCTGACACTAAAAAATTACTTCTATAAGTCTGGAGTCTCATCCTTTCAGCTTTCAATTATTGTTTTTTAAAAATAGCTCATTTTTAAATCCTTTTTCTTTCTTTTATCCCTCTCTTCTTTTCCTCTATTTTGCTTCCTGTATATGATTTTACATTGAATTAAAATTTCTAACTTACACTTCCTGGTTCAGATTCCTGCTGTCAGGATGAAATGTAGGTCGGGAATCCACATATCCTGGCAGCATAACCCAGCAGATGATTTTGGAGGAGGTGGCTAATTAAATGGCCGCCTCTGGATGCCCCATCCGATTAAGGGTGGTGGTTGGGCTCCTGAGTCTAGAGACCCATAGGAAGCTGGCTACCAGTCATGGATTGGCAGCCCCACCATTGAAGGTGAGGGTTGCTGAAGTATGTAGGGAGACACGAGAGGGCCTATATTTCTGGTTGCCCACCACGTGAGGGGGGAAAGATTAGAACCATTGGACATGAGAGGGGAAACTCCCACAGTAATGGCCACTGCCGCAGTTGAGTTTTGGACCATCACCTTCTGCATTGAGGGAGGCTCTGATGTCTACTGTGACTGCCGGTGGGAGGCTGCCACTGTTTCACAGTTGGCCACCTGATGTGACTGGTACTCCATGCACCAGCTGGAAAATCCAGTCAATGTCAGGACAGTGCTTTTAATGAAGCCCTCAAGAGCTTAATTGGTTATCCACTGTGGCTAGGCGGGTAATCATTCCTACCATCAGGCCGACTCCTGCATAATTCCATGAAAGCAGCGACATGTCTTGGTGTTAGCTTGAAGGGATTTCCCTCTCATTTTAGGGTCCCTCCAACTACAGTCCCACTTCCATGGGTCATTGAAAATTCAGTCTTACATGTCTTGGTAAGGATTCTTCAACCCGATTGGCTGAAGAGATAAGCTATTGCTTAGTCTGTTCACACAGTTCCCAGATTCCCTGTAGAAGGTGTTGTACTGTACCAGACTCCTGAGGACTGTAATTTGTCATTCAAAAGCCCACATAAAAATGTGTTTGGGCAGCTGTAAGGCTAATGAATGATAAGCATCATTCACTTGCCGCTCACCGCAAAATCTCGCTTATGTTGATACACAAAATACTGATTTTGCTGCATGCATTTTCAAATCAAAAAATTGGTTTTAATTCTTCTTAAAATGTTTCTTTAGACTGTCTTTATGTCCTAGGCCATAATTTTTCACTGAGAGAGTGGGTGCCCGCCCGACCTGCTCATGTGTAAAATAGCGTGCGATGACATCGGGAGAGCATCGGGACGTCATCACGCAATCGCGTGATATTTCAGTCAGCAGGCATGCACGGGTGTTGGAGACGCGCCCGCCATTAATTAAGAAGCCAGTTAAGGCCTTTAAAAAGTCAACTGACACCAATTTTTCGTTGCCCAAGCGACAAGTGCAAAATTGCACAGGCAAAACGGGCAGGCAGCCAGCCAACAGTTTCAAAACCCTCATCCATGGGTGGGATAAAAAGGGTCAGCAGCATTGACAGTGTGAGTAGTGAAGAGTTTGGTAGATAGTTTGCTGCTGGTGACTTACTGGTGTATGGTAGCTTCATCCCTGTTCGAGGTTTCATTGTTAGCATTTCCAGGCTTCATTTCAGGACTCATTGGTGTCTCCAAACACCTTGAAGAATTCAGACCATGTTGACCCTTCCAGGTATCAGACAGGCTTCTGTTACCCTGGTAATGGGGATTGTGATCTGGCACCTTCTCTGAGGAGGAAGGGAGGGACAAAGAAGAGAGGAGGCCAAGTGTCCCAATGCAGCTTCCAGGGGAGCGACCTATGGGTGGAGAGGGACAGGCACAAGGGGTGCAGGGCCAGTTGGCAGTCCAAGACATTATGGGCATAGAAGCCTCCACTATCCTGCTGCCAACGTTTACAGGTGGTGACACAGCCACCTCAATATGTCCGAGGTGCAATGCCGAAGGAGGCTCCGCCTCTCAAAGGAGACAGTGACCTCTATCTGTCAGATGATTGGGCCTGAGATCAGCTCCGTGTGGGTGAATACTCCACGCCAGTGGCTCTGCAGGTCACAGTGGCCCTCAACTTCTATGCATCCAGCTCCTTCCAGGGCTGAGTGGGGGATCTTTGTGGAGTCTCCCAATCAGCTATCCATAGTTGCATCAAGCTGGTGACAGAAGCTATGTTCAGGCGGGTATTGATGTATGGACGACATCAGTGAGGTTGAGAGAGCCAGAGGCTTTGAAGTCATTGCTGGATTCCCCAGCATCCAGGGTGCAATCAACAGCACACATGTGGCCATCAAGGGCCAGCGGATCAGCCAGGTGCCTTTGTCAACAGGAAGGGACTCCACTCCATGAATGTGCAGATGGTGTGTGATGCAGATTCTACAAGTATACAAGTGCCCTGGCAACTCCCATGAAGTGTACATCCTGAGACACTCCCAGGCGCCGAGGCTCTTCAGTACTCTAGCCCAACTGGATGGATGGCTGCTGGATGTCAAGGACTATCCCTTGACTCTCTGCCACCCACGAACAAAAGCAGAGCACCGGTATAACAGAAGCCATGCCTCCAGAAGGGCGGTGATAGAGAGAACTATAGGTCTTCTGAAGATGAGCTTCCAATGTCTGGACCATTCAGGGGGAGCGTTACAATACCGCCAGAACGGGTGTCACTGATGGTGGTCACATGCTGCGCTCTCCACAATCTGGCACTGGTGAGGGGGACCCACTGGAGGAAGAGGGTCTTGACACAACTTAACAGGCCACAGATCATGAATCCAGTAGTGAGTCAGAAGAGGATTATGGTGAGGAGAACGCTGAGGGTGTGGAGGCAGATCTCTGTAACCTCCAGGAAGACAGGGTCACCTGTAACGCCTTGATCCAATGCTCCTTTAGCTAGGCTGCCAAATAAGTGCTACCACCTCATGCCAGGGCTGCTGCCTCCATCCCAGGCGTCTGCAATGACCCCTTCCTGTGGCTCCAAAATCCACTCGGTGCCTGTGCAATAAAGTTTCGAGCCATCCACGTCCAGCATTACATACAGGCGTACCCTGCACCACATTAAATAAAAAAGGTGAGGCATACTCAGGCCATTATGGCAAAAGAAAATTTACCTCATGTTGACATTGCACAACAGAATATCACCCATGACCAGTCCCTCTTGTGCTCATGGTGCCTGAAACTTATGTTTGCGAGCGCTACATCTTGGTGTTCCATGCCCGCTAGCACTGGCATTGAAGACAGTCTGCTGACTCTGCTGTCCTGTTGGCCTTGATGACCTTGGCACTCATTCTCTGACCAGTGGAGCCTGTGCTGGCCCTGCCTCGGACGGAGCGGCCTGTTCCACAGCTGGCATCCTCCCAGTTGCCACAGCCTCATCAGATGCCACAGTCACTGGGTGGGGGCGGAGCAGCTGCTGCCATCATCCAGAGTGCCCTGAGAGGAACCTGCAGAGATGACAGGCAGCTTGTGTATCAATGTGAGGTCACTCTGGACCTCCATTCTCACCAATGAAGGATGGGCACCTAGCAGGGACACTGGGTTCCTCATCCATCTCTCACATAGACACTGACCACCTGAGCTCAGTGCCTGTGGGAGGGCTTGCAACCCCTGATTCTGTTCCTAGAGCTGTCTCTCCATGAGAGTGGACGCTCTCTCAATGGAGGAGGCTGTGCACTTGGCCATGAGGGTCAACGCAGTGCTGATGCGATGCATGGACTCCTTCACAACAGAGACCACGGTATGCATACCCTCATGGATGATGGCCAGATCCTCCAGGACATCCTACATCTGCCATCTAATGGAAGACTTCAGTGGCTCATCATCTGCCTCCTCCTGCACCTCAAACTGTGGAGTGACCTCACCACTGTGCATCGACACTCTAGCCAAAGATCTAACGCCTACCAAGGTTCTGGTATCTGTGCTGGTGCCTGGTTCGGAGACCAGATGTGATGCAGGTGCTTCAGGACCCTGGCGGTCCTCTGGAGTCAGGGTTGGGTGCTTGCTGGTAAACCTAAGGGAGAACAACGATGTCATTAGTTTAAGTCATCATACTGTCACTGTGCATGCCAGGCACCTGTTGAGACCATGGAGATCTGCATCATGGTGTCATCATCTGTCAATGATAAATGGGGAATCCAGTTTTGAGGCTCCCATCAATGATGAGACTACACAAGAATGTTTGCACTATCCAGTACTCTCACCTCTGTGCACTGAACTCTTAGGTTTGTCTGATAGCCCAGCCTCTCCACGGCCAGTTGACCAAGGTGCATGGTGCCTCTCCAGCTCCAAGGCGTCCTGCTCATATCTGATTAGGATTAGGTGATTTGTGGGGCCTCCACCTGTCTGTGACGTTTCAATGTTGTTATGGGCCGTCTTCTCCTGAAAAGACAGAGGAGCATTGGTTAGTCCACTTTCTTCCTGCAGCGCCATTGCAGCCTGGCCAACCCCAACTGAGGAGCACCTTGAAGGGCACATCTGAGTTGTGGCCCTTGAGCCACAAAGCACTCAGTCCAAGCAGCCATGGCTTACCCCATTGGCCAGCTCCGTCATCAGATTCTAACACCCCTGAGCTCCACAGGAAGACGGCCACCCCCTTAACACTTCCAACACACCGATCCATGCCACCACTGTACTCAACCTTCTTGAATGCAACAGTTCATTAAACCTCTTGAGGTACTGGACCCTGGTCCATCGCACAACATCGTGGCTGCTGATCCGCACTGCCACCTCCTCCCAAGCTCTTTTTGTAAGGTGCGGTGGCCTCTTCCTTCCATCCCTGGCTACAAGTTTGTCCCTCCTGGCAGCCACCTTCTCCAGGAGGACCGCAATGCACTGATCAGGAAACCAGCGGGCCAAGTGCCCACCCAACCTGCCCTCCTGCAGCCATTGTTGAATCCATAAATTATAATCTCCTGTTGATAACACCGAAGATATCTTTGTTGCTGGCACCCTTCCAAGGCCTGACTGTGCCGGTTTTAAACCAGCCTCCGGGTCACCATTAAAGCTGGCGGCCAACAGGCCCCTGACCCTTCCTGGCCATTGGAGAGCCGCCGTTCATGCTTAGTGAGCCTTAATTGGCACACCAGCAGGAAATCACAGTCGAGGGCCGATCGCGGGCAATGGCACCTTTCTTGGCCGCTCCTGGGTCCACTGATCGCGCTCGCCCGTCAAACACAAAATTCTGCCCCTAATCATTTGCTGAAAATATTGCAGTATAGTTTCTTGGCAGTCAATAGCCCTGTGGTAACTCAGTTAGACAGATATTCTTCATGTGTGAATCAGGTGGACTATGAGTGGATTATCATCAGTCCCTCTTTTCTGTAGTCACCAAGCATCCATGCAACTGCATTTCCAGCAGGGAGACTACTGGATGCAGATCAGGAGCAGGAGGAGTTCTGGCTGAGTTTATTTTTCCTTTCAAACCTGGGACCTTAAAATTGGATGTGGGAACACAGTTGTTCCCACCATCACTGTCATGACTGAGAGAAGCTAATTCAACATAAACGTGAGATCAAACCTGGCACATTACAATAATAACAAACAGTTTATTCAGGAACTATAAGATCATTTTTTAAGGCTTAATTTTATCAATACCACCAAATTTGGTGTAATTCCATTAATCATTTTAGATCCTAAAACAGATGTTTCCTGAGAGTTTGCTATGCAAGAAACAGGACACAGTTGTCAGCATTTATTACTTCTCTAAATGCTTTTAGGCTCTTATGTTTCATCCATTCCTGAAAAGTCTATTGGATTCGCCAGATTCATCTGAATCCTCAAATTGACATCAGCAGTGTAATGTGACAAGGTTTCCTTGATTCAGCTGCAGTAACCATAGCATCTATTGAGGCATACCCTTTCATTCTACCAGGTGACAGCCGAGTAGAGAATATCACACAATCCCATCTGTTGTATTAACTGAAAGTGTAAGCACTTAAAGCTTTGAGAAAGCAATGAAAGCTGTAATTAGAATGGTGTCCCACAATTTCATGCCATAATTGTTTTTATCTGGTAGAGTCACAAAGTAATCAAACAGCATACCAAGACCTGGCACAAACAGTCAAGTATGATAAATGTTTGGAAGAAAATAAGAAATAAAGCATGTTTCAGATGTTGAATAAGAGCTCCATAACTTCTAGCTTTTTCATTTTTTATTTTTGTTGCTTATACAATACTTTTTAATTCCAATTTTTTGCCTCTGTCTCTCAAAGAGGTGCTTCCATGAACTTGGTCGGATTTCAAATTTCACTGCCATCAAGATGTGGGAAGTGGGCTTACCAGCCTCCAGCAAGATGTGATGAAAGGAGGGGGTAGTCATGGCATGGAGGTCTTCAGGGATCTCTATATCGGCAGTATCCATTTGAAAAAAAAATCTAAAATTTTGTCCTTAGGCCTGTTTAAGGCAGTGTTCTGTGAATGCTTTCTTTTGTATTTGTTTATGGGATGTGGGTGTCAGCTTGGCCAGCATTTATTGCCCAACCCTAAGTCACATGTAAGTCAGACCAGTTGAGGACAGCAGATTTCCTTCCCTAAAGGGAAGGAAAAAGTGAACCAGATGGGTTTTTACAACAATCTGCAATGGTTTTATGATCATCATATCAGACTTTTTAATGCCAGATAATTCCAGAGCATTAACCTAGGTCTCTGGAATACTAGTCCAGTGACAATAGCACTATGCTACCGTCTCCTTCACCAGTAATAAAGATTACATTCTCCTGTACCACCAATTGAATTCCAGACATCTAGGCCCTTACATGGCCCTAGCATTCACATAAGGGGTGCACTTCGGGCTGCCAGAAGGTTGATATTAGGCAAGTCACAGGCTTGAGCAAGTTTCTGACCAGTCCTGCCATAAATCCATCGTAAAAAATTGTCCGGCGCAAGTGGCAAACCTAGTGCCCTAACTCAGAGGCTCTGAAGCTTCTTTTATTGAGACTTCTACTTGCGATTCATGTCCTATCCATGCTCCTTCTTTCTACCTGCCCTAATCACCTCAACCTAGTAATTTTGTGTGGTGTCTCGGGGTGCTCAGAACACTTCAATTTGAAACGGCAGATAACAATTCAAGCAATGATCTACCTGGACTGTTTGTTAGCTATTTTTAAGATTGTTAAAAATGCAGCTTACCTGGTAGGTGCCTACAGCTCCCTTAAATAACAAGCACACATACCACTGATGTGGCACATATCAGCCCTGACACTACAAATTGATGGGGATGCAAATATTCTACACTGTACTGATATCAGCCATAATGTTCCACCTCTGGCATGCCAGGGTGCATCAGCTACTCTTGCACCTGTTAGTTTAGGTCAGTACAATCTGCTGGCCCCACTGACAGTTTGGGAATCTCTGCCATGATTCATACATTGGTACATTTCCATAGATACCAACTGGTCTCTGGTATCTTCTCAAACAGGTGGTCTTCATATGTAAGCCAAGGCATTATTCAACCTAGGCTACTCAACTGCCAAAGACTAAGCTCAATTTTTCCAACCCCAATGTAAAAACCTATGTCCATCAAGCAATAACATGAACCAGACTGAATGTGTTTTCCAATCACTAGTCTAGGGGATTGTGAAGCCATTTACAGCATCGGTGGGATGTAATTAGTTGTGTGCCACAGGGATCAGTACTAAGGCCTCAACTTTTTACTATTTATATAAATGACTTGATGAAGGGATCAAATATATGGTTGCTAAATTTGCTGATGATACAAAATTAGATAGGAAAATAAGTTGTGAAAAGGACATAAGGAGGCTACAAAGGGATATAGATAGGTCGAGTGAGTGGGCAAAGATCTAGCAAGTGGAGCATAATGTAGGAAAATATGGAATTGACCATTTTGGCAAGAAAAATAACAAGAAGCATATTATCTAAGTGGTGAGAAACTGCAGAGCTCTGAAGTTCAGAGGAATCTGGGTGTCCTAGTGCATGAATCACAGAAAGCTAGTTTGCAGGTACAGCAAGTAATTAGGAAAGCTAATAGAATATTATTGTTTATTACAAGGGGAATTGAATATAATAGGGAGGTTATGCTTCAGTTGCACAGGACACTGGTGAAACCTCAGCTGGAAAACTGTGTACAGTAATGGTCTCCTTATTTAAGGATGTAAATGCATTAGAAGCATTTCAGACAAGGTTTACTAACTAATACCAGGAATGGGCAGGTTATGTTATGATGAAAGATTGTACGGGTTAGACTTGTATCAGCTGGAGTTTAGAAGAGTAAGAGTCAACTTGATTGAAACATATAAGATCTTGAGGGGTCTTGACAGGGTAGATGTGGAGAGGATGCTGCCTCTTGTGGGAGAATCTAGAACTAGGAATCACTGCATAAAAATAAAGGGTTGCCCATTTCAGACAGAGATGAGAAGAATTTTTTTCCCTCAGAGGGTAGTGAACCTTTAGAACTCCCTTCCTCAAAAGGCAGTGAAAGCAAAGTCTTTGAATGTTTTCAAGGCAGAGGTAGATAGATTCTTGATAAACAAGGGGGTGCAGGGTTACCAGGGGTAGGCGGGAGGTTACAGTCAGATCAGCCATGATCTTATTGAATGGTGGAGCAGGCTCAAAAGGCCGAGTGACCTACTCCTGCTCCTAGGTGATATGTTTATATGTTCATTTGAACTACTCCCTTGACTCAGATTAGCTAACTCAAAATAGACCACACATCAAATCCCAACCTTGTGGCTTGAATAACTTAGTGCTATATGACACAGTGCATTATCCTGTACCTCCATCAGGATATACAAAACAGGCCTTTGCAAAATAAGCTTTTATAGAAAGGCACAGAGAAATTTCCAACTCCATTGCTCATCACAGGGTGTTGCAGTAGTTTGGTTGAGAAATTTGACAGCAGCAACATTGCAAGGCAGATGTTAGTCCAGCAGATCAAGTTCCTCCCAAACATACTGGGAGATATGCAAGTTACACTAAAAACACCTTCATATTGTAAAACTACTTGAGGAAGTAATTTTACAATGCCATCATAGATCCCAACATGGTAAAAACTAAATCCTTCAGGCCATGACATTCAAACTTATGTGGGATACTGTCAAGTAGGCTTGTGGGGGCTGTGTGTATATTTGTGTGCATGTGTTACTACTTTAATTAACTGAAGACAGTGAGACGGCATGGTTTAAATCATCAAAGGGTTAGGTGTAAAAGCAGGCATTTTTAAATGAAGATGAACAAGCTAAGACGGAACACAAGTAAATACAATATGAATAGGAATTTAACTGTTGAATTTAGAAGAAAAAATAATAGGAGGTTTTACAACTGGCAAAGATCATAAATGAAAAAAAGCAAAATTATTAAGTTCATTTTTCCTTAAAGTAGTGGCCATACAGACAACATGATGTTTTTTTATATTCTGGGAAAGGTTAACTTCCAAAGAAGGTTAAGAACAATGGGTTTAAAGATGAAACAGAAAAAATATATTTAAGGAAAGATTGAAAGCTGTATGGGTGGTGTGGCCATGTGCTATCTGGAAGAGTGTGCTGTTTGAGGACAGACCTGTGGAGCAAGCAGCCTCTAGCCACCCCAGAGAAGTGTTCATTTGTTTTCCAGAAAGCAAGGTTTGTTACAAGCCTTGGATTTACATTGTTGCGTGAGAAAGAGAGAGAATCCTGTAAAATAACTCTCCTATAGCAACAGTGGGTGCCTTGTGGTAATATTACTAGTTTTCTTTATAGATTAAGAATCTATGGGAACTGGTGCATGAAAAACGTTGTTTATTTTTGTGAGCCTAACTAAGTAGAAATCTTTTGGGAAATGTTGTAAGACTAAATTTAACTATATAGGCTTTAACGTTGTGTGTTTAACTTTAATTTTCTTTTGTTAATAAATGTTTTAATTTAATATTCAAAATCTCCAAAAGTGGTAGTGGCGTCTTTACTACTGACTTTAGTCCATATACCTTCTCCTAACAAAAATACAAATTGTAAATCGTTGTGATGGCTTGGCCAAGTTCCCCTTTGAGATTTGGTCAGCCCAGCAATTACCATCTGACATATCATAACACTTAACATTCCACAACATTACCATTGCTGAATGCCCACCATCAGAAGTTAAACAGACCAGTCAGTTTAACTTCAGCAGTGGGCAAGATTCTAGAAACAATTATTTGGGATAGAATTAGTTGTCACATGGAACAACATGGGTTGATAAGGAAGAGCCAGCATGGATTTCTAAAGGGGCAATCGTGTTTAACTAACATGCTAGAGTTTTTTGAGGAGGTAACAGAAAAGCTCAATGAGGGTAATGCTGCTGATGTGGTGTACATGGACTTTCAAAAGGCATTTCATACAGTGCCACACAACAGACTTGTGAGAAAAGTTATTGCTCATGGAATAAAAGGAACAGTAGCAAGGTGGATACAAAATTGGCTGAAAAATAGGAAGCAGAGAGTAATGGTCAATGGATATTTTTCTGGCTGGAAGAAGGTATGTAGTAGAGTTTCCCAGGGGTCGGAATTGGGACCTTTGCTTTTCCTGATAAATATAACTGATCTTGGTGTGCAGGGGACAATTTCAAAGTTTGCGGATGATACAAAGCTCGGCCCTGTTATAAGCCGTGAGGAGGACAGTGTAGAACTTCAAAAGGATATAGATAAGTTGGTGGAGTAGGCAGATAGTTGGCAGATGAAGTTCAATGTGGAGAAGTGTGAGGTGATGCATTTTGGTAGGAAGAACATGGACAGACAACATCAGGGGTGAAATTTTGAAGGGGGTGCAGGAGCAGAAAGATTGGGTGTATATGTGCATAGATTATTGAAGGTGGCAAGACAGGCAGAGAGAGCAATTAATAAAGTATATAGTATTCTGGGCTTTATTAATAGGGATATAGAGTATAACAGCAAGGAGGTTATGCTGAATTTGTATAAGATACTTGTTAGACCTCGGCTGGAGTTTTGTGTATAGCTCTTAGCACCACATTATAGGAAGGAAGTGAGCACATTGGAGAGAATGCAGAAGAGGTTTACAAGAATGGTTCCAGGGATGAGAATCTTCAGTTACATGGACTGAAGAGGTTGGGACTGTTCTCCTTGGAGTGAAGGCAGCTAAGAGGAGATTTGATAGAGATGTTCAAAATTACGAGGGGGCTGGACAGAGTAGATAGGGAAACGTTGTTCCTGCTCATAAAAGGATCAAGAATGAGAGGGCACAGGTTTAATTGATTTGCAAAATAAGCAAATGTGACGTGAATAAAAGCTTTTTCACACAATAAGTAGTTCGGGTCTGGAACGCACTGCCTGGAAGTGTGGCGGAGGCAGGTTCAAACGAGGCATTCAAGAGAGCATTAGGTGATTACTTGAATAGAAACAATGTGCAGGTGTACGCAGAAAAGGCAGGGCAATGGAACTAGGTCATAATGCTCAGTTGAAGAGCCAGTGCAGACACGATGGATCAAATGGCCTCCTTCTGTGCTGTTAAAATTCTGCGATTCTGTGATTAACATTCTGTGGGTCACTAATAATCAGAAACTTAACTGGACAAGCTATATAAATGCTGTCGCTACAACAGCAGGTCAGACACTGGAAATTCTCCTGACTCCCCATGTCCACCATTTACAAAGCACAAGTCAGGAATATGATGGATACGCTCTATTTGCCTGGATGAGTGTGGCTCCAACAACCATAAAAAGCTCAGCACAATCCAGGACAAAGCAGCCTGCTTAATTGGAACCCCATCCACCACCTTCAACATTCACTCCCTCCACCACCAAGACAGAGTCGCAGCAGTGCATACCATATACAAGGTGCACTGCAGCAACTTGCCAAACTTCCTTCAACAGCAACTTCCAAACCCATGTAGAAGGACAAGGGCAGCAGATGCATGGGAACACCACCATCTGTAAGTTCCCCTCCAAACCACACAGCAACCTGACTTAGAAC
Source organism: Carcharodon carcharias (assembly GCF_017639515.1). NCBI lineage: Eukaryota > Metazoa > Chordata > Chondrichthyes > Lamniformes > Lamnidae > Carcharodon > Carcharodon carcharias. The sequence continues at coordinate 56,433,615 of NC_054482.1, read as the reverse complement.
TATACCACCTTCACTGATAATGGGTCAAAATCCTGGAATTCCCTTACCAACAGCTCTGCTGGTGGAGCTACATCAAATGGACTGCAATAGTTCAAGGCAGGTCACCACCATCTTCTCAAAGGAAATTAGTGATGAGCAACAAATAGTGGCTGAGCCAATATTCCATGAGAGCTTAAAATAAATTCTGTGTCACCTCCACCACGAGAATCAGCAAGCTCCTCGCTGCATACATAATGGCTGAACAGCACAAGATTGTGCATAGTCAGCTGTCCCGGCCCTCAGCAGAAATCACTGTTACTTAACATGTCCGCCACTGAATTTAGACTCCAGAACAGAAGATTCCAGCCTGTGTGTTAATCTAGCACAAAAGGACTAGGACTGTAGAAAATGTAACAAGAAGAAGGAGATAAGCAAAAGATTAAAATATAATTGGAACATAGCCATCTACTGGAGAAGTGCTAAGGTAAATGGGAATTTGATTAATGTTGGAAAACAACATAGTTCAGACGGACCGCCGGAATGGATTAGTAAAGGCATTAATATGTTATATGTTGTATTAGTGATTTTCAGTTTAGGTTATTTTTAAGTAATAATGAACTGGCTTTGTAATATTCTTTGCAGTAAATAAAATAATTAAGAAAATAAAAATATGACATGATTCTCAGATATGATTCAAATGTAGAAGTGAATTGAAATTATTTCTATCTTAAGCAGTTTACACTGGATTATGAAGTTGAATGTTTTATTTGCTTAAATGAGATCCTATTATGTTAGCATCTGAAGCAATTCTGTAAACTCAGTGCTAATTACCATATATATTTTATAAACAGATATTAATGACAGTGGGAGGAGGGATATGGAAAGGCAGGCTTTAGAGTTCCCAATTTCAATTGTGCAATCAAAGATACAGGTCATAAAATGTGGGTGCGTGACATAATTTTTGGCACAACGGGGTTGTTCAGGTCCAAAATGGCATCTGTGTCCCATGTGCTTAGTTCTGCTGCAGGCTACGGAAGATGCCATTTTGATGAGGTCATTAGTATGAGCACGAGGAGTGTGCAACATAATTTGCAGAGTAGATAGATTGTGACATCAGTACAGGTAGAGTGTCTCAAGACCGCAACCTCAGGGCCAAATCTGTGCTGGGTTTTGGATCTTGCCAGTTTTCAGGTTAGGTTGTTTGGACCAGACAGGATCAGGCACGTAGAGTGTTGAGGGTATGTTTATCAAGTAAGAATTGCAAAGGGTAGTTTTGAAAGAAATCGAGATAATACTGCAAGATAAATCAAGGAGATTCTTTGGAGCTGTTTCCGATCTGTCAGCGTTACTTTGCCAGAAAAATGGCAGAAGCTCTGATTATGCTTATAAATAGGGTTCCAGCTGCACTTCACTGAAGTGTTGGTAGTGGAGTGGGAGCAGTTCCAAGGAATTTTCTTCCATCCCTACAGTTAGACCAAAAATGTTGGTGAGGAGGGAAAGTCAGGTGATAGCAGCTTTAAAAAATGGCTGGTTTTCAGACGTCACTGATTTTCAGGTAGCTGAATTTGAGGCACTGTACTGTATTATGCTGATCTGAAACCAGCAGTGCCATTTTCAACCTTAACAGTTAAGCTAATGATTCTCTTAACCATGGCCATCTGAACATATGCTCTTGCAGCCTCAGAGCAGGGCGAGGACAGCATTGGCAACGGCTATGAAATAGTCCATGGCCATGAACTTCTTTGCATCAGGCTCCTTCCAAGGACAAGCAGTGGAAATCTTCAACATCTCTGTTTTCTGTCAACTGCTGCATAAGCTACACTCTATGCAAAGAGAGTGGATTGCATTGCCTTCGCTCATTCCAGAAAGAAGCAGGTGGAACCTGCACATGAGTTTGCCAGGATGGTGGGTTTCCCCATGGTTCAGGGGGCCACTGCCTACATAATATGTTGTTTGCAGGTGCCACATCTAAATTCAGAGATGTACTGCAACTGTAAAGGGTTCTACTCCCCCAGTGTGCAATGGGTGTTCCATCACACTCGGAGCACCATGCTCGTCAATGCATGCTATCGTAGCAGCAATCATGATGTGTTTATCCTTTGTAAGTCCACTGCACCATCAGCATTTGAGCCACCATAAGAGACCAGAGGATAACTACTGGCTGACAAGGGCTATCTGCTAATCCCAGACTTATGGCACCACTGAGCAACTAATGCACAGTTGGCAGCATATTATGGGAGCCATGCTGCCACACAAGATTTTATTGAGCAAACAATTGGGGTGTTTAAGCAATGCTACCACTGCTGGACTGCTCTGGAGGAGCTCTGCAATTATCTCCAGAGAGTGTGTCATGATTCATCATGGTCTATCCTTCACAATCTCACCATCATGAGGATGCAGCACTTGTCACCAGGTATACAAGGAGCAGCTGAAGAGGAGGGGGGAGAGGGTAAGAGGGAAGACAACCAACACATCCCCTTTCTAGCCTGGCTGTCCATGATTGGCTCACCTGATTGTAGCACTAGTGAGCACATCCTTAACTCCCCATTCAACATCAGTCCAATACCTTACCATCCCTCTCTAAATGACCATCATTGCATCCTCTTGGCCACAATGGTGAAATAATAGCCATCACAAAATAATCATTCCAAACCAAAAACAAACCATGCAATATTCCATACAAAAGCCAACTAATCATTCCCTTAGTGCTGTCTTCCACAATTTGAAGCATGCACTCTCCACTGTTGTGTCTCCACTGTTGTACCAGTAGTCACTCTTTTTCCAGGTCAGACTCTATCCACCAGCCACTTCAGCACATGCTCCTGCCAGGATGCACCGCCCCTCAGGAACTGCAGGCTGGTTTTAAGTAGTGTAAGCTTGCTTTGAGTAGTGCTAGCCTCACACAAGCTTGGGCACCCAGCTGCAGCATACAACCCTTCAACAACCTGTTTAGCACTGGGCTGCACCCAGCTATCAGGGAAATGCGCAGGCAGCATGAAGTTTGCATGCTGTCCGAATCAGGAGCAGTAGTACAATTATTCACATTAGATGACCCCTGGACCTATTTTCTGGGGCTTTCCAATTTTGTCTGAGTGCAGATTGGGTAATTTGGGCAGATTTGGGATAAGTGGATATTCTGAAGGAGTCTCATTCGCAAGTCTTGTGTGCTTTCGGTTCAGCATAACTACATTGGCATAGGTGGTTACTGGTTCCTAAAGATCAGAGGAATTGGGGAAATAGGAAGATTTGATTTTCAGGCAAGACTATCAAAAAACAATGTTTAATACTTTATATATACTTTACTCTGTTCTGGATTGCACAAACAGTAATCGAAAAAGACTTTTTTTTAAAAAAGCAGCAGCTTGCGTGTACTTTATTTAGCACAAGGCGCTGCTGCCATCAGCCTTTCATCTGGAACTAAAGTATGAGGTTTCTCTTTGGTTCTTTGTATTAGGGGAAACATCAGGAACTTTAGTGTATGAAGGAGTTCTTTGAAGTTAGGAGTTCCAATCTGTTAGCACATGATCCTTTCACGGCTGTAATATGGATTCATCTCCAGCAGAGACTGAGAGATTAGATTCTTCTAAATGTCCTGTATTAATTACATTGGGTAGTCTGAATGGTAAAAGCTAGCAAATGCTTTCAGAAGGCTAGCTGCAGTAAGCTAATGTCATAGTACAATTTTTCTTCAAAGGAGAAGGGTGTTTAAAAAATCATTTTTTCAAATAGGAATTTTGAAATGAGGTTCAAATGGAAGCATTATTACTCCCATTAATCTGCTCCTCCTCCTTTTGGTACCATGCCTGAAGAGAGCATTGGGAACCATGGACTTCCTTTAGATTGGTTCATGATCATGCTTGGCAAAGTGTGCTGTTGCATTCTGCAGTATGGCTAACCAGGATCTCTCCCACTCTTACCACCTGCCTACAAGCATTTTGGAAGGATTTACAGACTGATAATCAACCTGTTTGGCCACATTATGAATGCACCTTTTGTGGCCATCAAGTCCTCAAGTGGAACTTGAATGTGAAGCTTCTTGCCAAAGGTAGGGACACTACCCATTGCGCCACAAGACCATTATTCCATGAAACTAGCAACGTAAATAAAGCAAATTACAAGAAAAAAAACAAAAGTTTTAAAACTTTTAAAAACTAACAACTTTTAAAGTACAGGTCATGTGTCATTTCTCTCAATAATTTCACTACTACTCACTCAAATATCCCAGTTAATATTTAGAAGCACAAGCTCAACTAATCAGGTTTCACTAATTGAATTATGAAGGTTACTTGCTCTGAGAGAACATTCACTGATTCTGTGATCAATCAAGTATTCTAAGACACATTCTTTCGAAAAAAGGAGTAGTCTGATGAGAAAAAAAATCATTGAAATGGTAAAAACAAAAAACTGCAGATGCTGGAAATCCAAAACAAAAACAGAATTACCTGGAAAAACTCAGCAGGTCTGGCAGCATCGGCGGAGAAGAAAAGAGTTGACGTTTCGAGTCCTCATGACCCTTCAACAGAACCAAGTGAATCTAAGGAGAGGGGTGAAATATAAGCTGGTTTAAGGTGGGGGGGGCGGTGGTTGGGTGGAGGGAGAGAAGTTGGGGTGGGTGGTGTGGTTGTAGGGACAAGCAAGCAGTGATAGGAACAGATAATCAAAAGATGTCACAGAGAAAAGAACAAAAGAACACAGAGGCGTTAAACGAATGTGCTAATTAAGAATGGATGGTAGGACACGCAAGGTACAGCTCTAGTGGGGGTGGGCTGGAAAGGCTACCAGGGCATAAAAGATTTAAAAATAATGGAAATAGGTGGGAAAAGAAAAATCTATATAAATTATCGGAAAAAAACAAAAATAAGGGGGAAGAAACAAAAAGGGGATGGGGATGGAGGAGGGAGTTCAAGATCTAAAGTTGTTGAATTCAATATTCAGTCCGGAAGGCTGTAAAGTGCCTAGTCGGAAGATGAGGTGCTGTTCCTCCAGTTTGCGTTGGGCTTCACTGGAACAATGCAGCAAGCCAAGGACAGACATGTGGGCAAGAGAACAGGGTGGAGTGTTAAAATGGCAAGCGACAGGGAGGTTTGGGTCATTCTTGCAGACCTACCACAGGTGTTCCGCAAAGCGGTCGCCCAGTTTGTGTTTGGTCTCTCCAATGTAGAGGAGACCGCATTGGGAGCAACGAATACAGTAGACTAAGTTGGGGGATATGCAAGTGAAATGCTGCTTCACTTGAAAGGAGTGTTTGGGCCCTTGGACGGTGAGGAGAGAGGAAGTGAAGGGGCAAGTGTTGCATCTTTTGCGTGGGCATGGGGAGGTGCCATAGGTGGGGGTCAAGGAGTAGGGGGTGATGGAGGAGTGGACCAGGGTGTCCCGGAGGGAGCGATCCCTACGGAATTCCGCCGGGGGGGGTGAAGGGAAGATGTGTTTGGTGGTGGCATCATGCTGGAGTTGGTGGAAATGGCGGAGGATGATCCTTTGAATGTGGAGGCTGGTGGGGTGATAAGTGAGGACAAGGGGGACCCTATCATGTTTCTGGGAGGGAGGAGAAGGCATGAGGGCAGATGCGCGGGAGATGGGCTGGACACGGTTGAGGGCCCTGTCAACGACCGTGAGTGGAAAACCTCGGTTAAGGAAGAAGGAGGACATGTCAGAGGAACTGTTTTTGAAGGTAGCATAATCAGAACAGATGCGACGGAGGCGAAGGAACAGAGAGAATGGGATGGAGTCCTTACAGGAAGCGGGGTGTGAGGAGCTGTAGTCAAGGTAGCTGTGGGAATCAGTAGGCTTGTAATGGATATTGGTGGACAGTCTATCACCAGAGATTGAGACAGAGAGCTCAAGGAAGGGAAGGGAAATGTCAGAGATGGACCATGTAAAAATGATGGAGGGGTGGAGATTGGAAGCGAAATTAATAAATTTTTCCAAGTCCCGACGAGAGCATGAAGCAGCACCGAAATAATCATCAATGTACCGGAAAAAAAGTTGTGGAAGGGGGCCGGAGTAGGACAAGTAATGTTCCACATACCTCATAAAGAGACAGCTGGGGCCCATGCGGGTACCCATAGTCACACCTTTTATTTGGAGGAAGTGAGAGGAGTTGAAGGAGAAATTGTTCAGTGTGAGAACAAGTTCAGCCAGATGGAGGAGAGTAGTGGTGGATGGGGATTGTTCGGGCTTCTGTTCGAGGAAGAAGCTAAGGGCCCTCAGACCATCCTGGTGGGGGATGGAGTTGTAGAGGGATTGGACGTCCATGGTGAAGAAGAAGTGCTTGGGGCCAAGGAACTGGAAATTGTTGATGTGACGTAAGGTGTCAGAGGAATCACGGATGTAGGTGGGAAGGGACTGGACAAGGGGAGAGAGAAGGGAGTCAAGATAACGAGAAATGAGTTCCGTGGGGCAGGAGTAAGCTGACACGATCGGTCTACCAGGACAGTTCTGTTTGTGGATTTTGGGTAGGAGGTAGAAGTGGGCTGTCTGAGGTTGGGCGACTATCAGGTTGGAAGCTGTGGGAAGAAGATCTCCAGAGGAGATGAGGTCAGTGACAGTCCTGGAAATGGTATTTGATCATACGTCCACGCTGCCTAAGTCACTGGTGTTAAAAAAAAAAGCAACATTACCTATTGGAGGGGTGATTTTCTCTAAGGTTACATACAGGGTAAAGGATGTTTACATTGCAATGTTCTATGCTGCACCTGAATTTTGACTGCTTGTAACTACAGTGCTACCTACAAATGATGGCTTTTTCACATTGCCACTTGTGGAGGTCTGGAAACATCTTTCTTTTCAATCTAAATTGTTCCTACCTGGAATATTTTTGGTTGTTCCCCACATAGTCTGCAGTGTGAGGCAAATTAAATTTCTGCTCAATTTAGACACGGCTTTATTATGACTTTGAGCCCAAAAGAATATTAAAGAACACTATGGGCAGAATCATCCCAGAGCTGCACTAAGTGCAATAGCGGGTGTGAAAAACAATGTTTTACCCATTGGCTGCAATGGCGGTTTTTTGTGCCGTATCGTCCACTTCCAGCCTCATTAATTATGCGGCCACAGGAAATGTGCTGTCTCACTGGCGGGCAGCCTCTGAATCGTCCGACACACCATCACCTCACCGTTTCCTCACCTAGGTGCCATATCTAAACTGCAGTCTTGCACACAGTTCTCAATGCTCACAGCCCAGGACTGCTCCAGTGAAGACATGCATTGAAAGTCAAGAAGAGTTCAGTGACATTTCACTGGAATGCCTTTAAGAGGCTTACCGTGATGTCCTCCACCCTTGCTTTGGCTGCAGAAGGTCCATCAATCTCACCACCCCAGCTTGGGAGGTTGTGGCTGTGGTGGTCAGTGCCAACACTGCACAGAAAAAGTTGGCGATCCAGTGCAGAAAGATGATGAATGATTTCATCCACGCCGCCAGGATAAGGTAACCATCTCATCACTCTAAACTCACATACCCACAAGGTCATCACACATTCACTGTCAGCTCAAGGGACTTCAGCACTCACTCTCTCAGGCACACCCTCACATTGCCATCTGGCTTCATCTCCTCTGGAGACTGCCTCCTTAGCCCTTACTATCTTGAGGACACTTGCACAGACCAACATGTGCCCCCACACACATTCTGGGATACCCCACTTCCCCAGTTCAACCCTCGCCCTGCAACCTCTTCCCTTGCCTAAGGCCACTTCTCCCCCTTCCCCAAGCAAGCCCTAGCCCTGCAGCCGCTGGTCAAGTAGGTAGACACCTGCCCGTGAGACCACCTAAAAGTGATGTGGTGCTGCTTGCGAAGCCTGGCACTGATGACCACGAGTACTGCCCAAAACAAATCTCGAAATTCTGAGTGAAGTGCACGTCGCTTATGCATAGTTGTGAAACACATCAGCGTGCAATCACGCCAACGTGCCTGGATGATCCAGCATGGGGCATGATTCTGGAAAGCAGATATAATGAGATGCTAAAGTATTGAAATTAGGTTCCTGCCATGCAGCGGCATGAAACATGGCCTGCCATTGATGGGTGAAGCAAACGATCAAAAACTGGTTTCACGATGGCATAAAACCAATTTTGGCCCTTCTCGCCATATTGTCCACTCACATGGCCAAACACGTCCGCTGCCAATGGGAGTGGAAAATTCCACCCAATATCACACACATCATATCAACATATGAGCTAAATGTGAACTTATTATGTATAAACATGAAATAGACATTTTCCTGTGAAACAAAATGGGGTTCAGAGGTCAGGTGACCTTTTCTTTACCACTAGTCCACACGGAACTGCAAAGATTCTGAGATAATCTCTATACCTGGACAAGTCTTGACAAAGTCATTAAAATGCAGACAACCTTACTGGATATATCTTTGAGAAATCATCAAAATGCAAACAATGCTCTGTGATTAATGGCTGCACTTCAACTAATTAGAAAAACTGATTTCACAGCACTGTTTGCAGACTCTTCAAAGTTGAAATCCAGAAAATGGGTGTGAACAGTGCTCTCTTATCAAGATGGCATGTGGACTGGGGACACTCGAACTCCATTGTCTGACAATGGCCTATCCATCAGAAATGATTTATGAGGACAATGGAAAGAGAAGCTCTTGTCACATGTCAGAAATTACGGCCAAAATTTTATACTCCCCTAAAAGGGTTCTGAGGCGGGGGAAAGCATGAAATTGCACTGATGGGATTCTCTCCAGGTTCCCATCTGTCCAGCCTCACAGCAATTTTACGCTGGGGCAGACAGGGGCTCAGACAGGAAGCCTACCCTTGCCCAAATTGAGGCCCTTAAGTTCAATCTCAGCAGGAAGGTGGCAGCTATGCCTCCATCAGAAGCCACCTTCTGACTGGGGGTGCCCTCCTTTTAAGGCCTGGTAAACTCCGGACTTCTCTGCACCTCCCTCCCCCTGGCCTATTCCCCAAGACCCCCGATCACCCCTCCACGCCACCCCGCCCGCCCCCCCGCCCCCCAGACCTTCCCTACCCACCCTGCCGTTGGACCCCTGACCTTTTTCTACAGTTCCTGGGACTTAGTCTCAGTCAGCTTTGTATAGTGTCTTTTCCGGCCACTGCAGCAGGGTTGCTGGAGGGACTGAATAGCTGATGGCCAATCAGACTGAATTTCCCTCCGGGTGAGCGACAGAATTGTTGCCGAATGCCAATCAACGCTCGTTAGAGCTTAAAATGGGAGCAGGGCTGTCGACATCCCCGCTGACTCTTGGATAGCAGGGGCCGAGATTGAAACCCTGCGAGGGGAGGGATTACAATCTTCATGCAACTGCCATCCTAAAAATTCAGGCCTAGGTTTCTGATAAGGAGATTTAATAAGACATATTCTTCTCAGACAGAGACAGAAATATCTAGACCAGTGAAGGGAAAAGACCCTGCCCTAGACAGAAACTTGGTTTGGCCTTGACCTTTTTACCTGAAGAACCATACCAAGGCTTCGCTAGAGAGCTTCGCTACTTCGCTATTGCATCTTGACTGGAACGGAAGAAGAGAAATCTGCTGCTGAAATAAACAAACAAAATTGTCTTCCTAAACTTCCAGACTTTCAAGTAGACAAAAAAGATTACAAATCTGCATCGTTTCAAGTCTTCATCCCAGGGAAAAGCAAATGTAAGAGAGAACTATTGAAATCCTAAAACCTAAATTGCTACTTTTGTAAGCACAATCTCTTTTCTTGAGTGTGTTGTTATGATCTTTGACCAGACCCCAAGTTTTTGGTTAGGGACCAATAACTTTTTTTAAAAAGTAGGCAAAGTTTGAGATTCCAGACACTTGCTCAGTGAATAAAGCCACAAGATTCCACGGGTTCTCAACAAACAAAAATAAACTTCATTATACAAGGTCAAAAAGAAAAACAGGATTAATGTAAGATACATGTGAATTAACAGGCAAACTCTGGTCAAACACAGCACACTGCATGCTAAAAAGCAAATGCGACCAAGGCAGAGTCCAACAATCCACCTAGATGTCAGCAAACACTGAGTCAACCAATCTCACAAACTCTGTCTCTCTCATGAGGGATTCCAGTCTTCACCTTTGAAATTCTTGCCTTGGAATTCTCTCCAATGGTCGCTTCAACTCGGGTGGCATCAACGACACCCACCTCGCAGGGTTTCAGTCTTATATCCCAAGACTCCGTTCTCCTGGATTCTTGAATATGCAATCAAGCACCAACTCATGAGCACAACTTCAGCTCTTCGACCACGCCGAGCAGAACATTACTGCTCCAAAGCAGTACCTTCGCTCCAATGGCCTGCAGCACGGAATCACCAACCTTCCGTTGCCTTCTTGTATCTTCAGGGCTACTCTCGAGCCCTCTTTCAATTGCCAGGGCTTCTGCTTAGCCCTCTTCACTTAAAGTCTGGTAACCACAACCCTTTTCCTGCTTGGAGCCTGTTTCTCTACTCCTCTCTTTTTTTTTCTGAACTTAACTGGGACCTCTTCCTGTCCCTAACAGGTACTCTTCTTTTTGGTGTAGGATGTCAGTAACTCCATGCATATCATTTTGTAGGCCTCAACATCCAGCTTGTGTGCAACAGTACATGGTGAATCATGTAGGTAAATGTCTGTATTCTGGCAGCAGGCATGACACTTTTAATTCACTGCTATCTGCTTTGCCATCTGTATTTGAGTCTCTATGAAAGGTCATCAACCTGAAATGTTGGGGAGAATTTTACATTTCCCTGCCAGCAGGTTTGCAGACAGGTGGGCCTGTAAAATTCCCTAGGTGGCCTTCCTGCCCACCTCCAACATGTCTGTAATTTTACAGCAGGTGGGCAACGCCTAAGGGTCATGCATCGAGTACTAAGGGGGTTCTCGCACCAATTGAGGCTAATAGGTGGCTAATTATTAGCCAAAGGGCTGCTTTAACTTTGGGACTGGTGGGAGAAGTTAAAGGATGAGTGGGGAGCCTAGCAGGTCATCCTGTTCAGGCCTCGGGTGGGAAGATGGCAGTGGGGGTGAGGTGGGGGAAGTCTCCCTCATGGGCCTTCTTTCCACATCGGGTGCCAGCCCTTTTCCTCCCCCACCCCCCCACCAAGATCAGCCCCAAGCGGATGCTCTCTCCACTCCCGGCCTCTCCAACAATAGCCCCACACCTATCCCCATCACCCCAGGCCTCACCTCCTCTCCACGCTGTAAGAACCCCCTCATTTACCTGGTCCTGGACTCTAGGCCTTAGAATCGGGGGACTGCTTGTAGTCCTAACCTCGGTCACTACTGTCACTGGCATTGCTGGGACTTCTTATAACGATTGACCGACAGCTCTCTGAGACAGGACATCTGCCTGAGTGAGGGGCGGGACTCCTGTGTCCAACTAAGTAACAGCCCTCAGGACTGCTGTGATTGGTGGGAATGTGTTCCAGCTGACTCTAGGGGTTTCACATTCCACCATTCAAAAAGCCTTGCCCATTAACTCTGTTTCTCTTTCCACAGATGTTGCTAAGTATTTCCGGCATTTTCTGGTTAGCAAAGAAATGGTTCACAAATTTCCTTTAGAGGAGGAAATCTGCCATTCCAGTCTGGCCTACATGTGACTCCAAATCCTGCCCTCTGAAATGGCCTAATGGCTAAAAAGTAGAAGAAATGTGATGTGATTAACTTTACACTGTTTAGGAGAGGTTTTAGGAGCAAGATAGAAGATCAGGGATAGGTGACAGCTAAGGAGAGATTGACAAAGGTGTCATGGATACTACTTCTCTTTAGCTCTGAAGAAGTCACATGGACTCAAAACACTAACTCTGTTTCTCTCTCCACAGATACTGCCAGACCTGCTGAGTTTTAGCAGCATTTTCTGTTTTTATTTCAGATTTCCAGCATCAGCAGTATTTTGCTTTTAGCTGGTTGCTAGGTGATGGTTCCAAACGAGGATCCCAATGCACCTCACAGCTCTGGGCCAGTATCATATTGGGCACTAGAGTCACCCAATAGAAAGGAAATAAAGAAATGGAACAGGGCAGTAAGTTGCTATTGTCACTTTTTGTCAGGCAGAAACAGTTACAATCTAACCCACTGCTGATAGACAGACTTTCCTTCCATTCATTTCAAGCACCACTCAAGTTGACATTGCAAACGAGCACCTCTCAAAAGGATTATGGCTTTGTTTCATATTCACACATTGTAACAAAAACCTAGGAGGGAATTCAATTGAAAATGTCCTCAGTAGAACAGGAACCTCTAATGTGATCATGATTTCACTACAATAATAATTTCTAAATATCTCATTACCTCTCAGATGCTTCCATTTGAAGTGGAACGTAAATATTTAATTTATAATTGGAACAGAGAAGTTGGAGGCATTAATTGGCGGTTCAAGTGGTTGCTGTAAGATTACTTTGTTTGTATGAATGGATAGGTACTGTCCCATTTAAATTCATTTTAACAGAACAAAATAATGAAATGTAACCTGTTACTATAGTCAGGGTGGCCTGCTGCATGCTCTGCAATTTTGCCATCAGCAAATGTCTGTTTTAGAGTCTCGGAGAAAGAGAAGGAAGGCAAACCCAGGCAGCATGCCCAGCAAGCTGAAAATGCCCAGCTCAAGGAAAATCATGATCATACATTTAGGGAGGTCAAACAGTTACAGGGATTACAAAATAAATGGGAATATACTAAGAGGGGCAGATGAAGTGAGAGATCTTGGCATACAAGTACACAGGTCCCTGAAGGCAGCAGTTCAAGTAGACAAGGTTGTAAAGAAGGAATATGGAATGCTCTCCTTCATTGGCAGAGGTATAGAATATAAAAGTAAGGATATAATGTTAGAATTGTATAAACACTGGTGAGGCCACAACTGGAGTATTGTGTGTAGTTCTGGTCACCACATTACAGGAAGGACGTAATAGCTCTGGAGAGAGTGCAGAGGAGGTTTACAAGAATGTTGCCGGGGTTAGAAAAGCGTAGCTATGAGGAGAGATTGGATAGGTTGGGGTTATTTTCCTTAGAGTAAAGAAGGCCGAGAGGTGATTTGATTAAGGTGTACAAAATTATGAGGGGAATAGATAGAGTGGACAGGATAAGATTGTTCCCCTTGATGGAGAATTCTAGAAGCAGGGGACATAGATAAATGGCAGAAGGTGTAGGAGGAACATGAGGAAGAACCTTTTTTACGCAGAGGGTAGTGGGTGTCTGGAAGTCACTGCCCAAGTTGGTGGTAGAGGCAGAAACTTTAAACTCTTTTAAAAAGTACCTGGATCAGTACCTAAATGCTGTAAGCTGCAGGGCTATGGGCCAGGTGCAGGAAGGTGGGATTAGAAAGGGCATCTGGATGTCGTCGGGCTGGCATGGACAAGATGGGCCGAATGGCCTCCTTCTGTGCTGTAACTTTTCTATGGTTCTAAGAGGAGGAAACTTTACCAGCTGCCAGTTATGAAAACAACTCATTAGGTTTACCTTCAGATAAAATAGATCCCTGTCCACTGCATTCTCGGTTTTGCCATTGGGGTCCTACTTGACAACTAACCCCTCTCAGTATTCTGTTGCGAAAAGCCAAAGGGACGTGCTGATTGATACCATCCCCAGTCGTTGGGATATACAGCTTACATATTTGACATCGCACTGGCAATGAAATTCATATACCATATTACTCATTTGTGTAGTAGGCAGAATGCTATTCTGGCTTAACGGCTTGACCATTCATGTTGCCACTGCAGCTTGAAACTGGTACCTTCATCTGTTGCTCAAATTATGAGCTATCTTACCCTTCCAAGGTCACTTGAGGTAGACTGGGCAATTTTCAGGTCCAAAAGTGGCAGCCTTGGCCCATTTGTGAGTACGCACAATAGACAGCAGGCAATGATCTGATCAGAGTAGCCATTATCTCACAGGATAGCTTTGATGCACCTTATTTCAGCGTCACAGAGTGAGCAAATAGTTTGGGCCCTATTTGGGCCATATCAAGTCATGAATGGCGGAGGATAATTAAACAACTAACAGAAGGAAGTGGCTCCACCATTATCCCCATCCTCAATGAGGGCAAAGCTTAGCATTTCAGGTAGAAGACAAGGCTGAAATGTTTGCAACTATCTTCAGCCAGAAGTGCTGAGTGGACGATCCATCTCGGCCTCCTCCTGAGGTCCCCAGCAACAGAGGTGCCAGCCTTCTGCCAATCTGATTCACTCCATGTCATATCAAGAAACAGCTAATGCACTAAATACAGCAAAAGCTATGGGCCCTGACAACATTCTGCAGTTGCACTGAAAACATGTGCTCCTAAACCTGCCACCCTGCTAACCAAGCTGTTTCAGCAGAACTACAACACTGGCATCCACCCAACAATGTGGAAAATTGTCCAGGTATGTCCTGTCCACGAAAAGGAAGACAAATCCAATCTAGCCAATTATTACTCATGGGTCTACTTTTGATCATCAGCAATGTGATGGAAGGTGCCATTGACAGTGCTATCAGGTGGCACTTACACGGCAATAACATGCTCACCAATACTCAGTGGGGGTTCCACCAGGGCCACTCGGCTCCTGATCTCACTACAGCCTTGGTCAGAACATGGACAAAAGAGCTGAATTTATGAGGGGAGGGGGAGAGCTCTTGACAGCAAGGCAGTATTTGACCAAGCGTGGCATAAAAGTAAATGGGATTCGGGGGAAAACTGTCCACTGGTTGGAGTCATACTTAGCACAGAGGAAGACGGTTGTGTTTGTTGAGGCCAATCATCTCAGCCCCAGGACATTGCTGCAAATGTTCCTCAGGATAATGTCCTAGGCCCATCAATGACCTACCCTCCATCATAAGATCAGAGGTGGAGGTGTTCACTGATGATTGCACAGTGTTCTTATCATTCATGACTCCTAAGATACTGAGGCAATTTTTGCCCATTTGCAGCAAGACCTGGCCAACATTCAGACTTGGACTGATATGTAGCAAGTAATATTTGCATCACACAAATATCAGGCAATAATTGTCTTGTTTCAGTGATGCACACAGGCCGTCGATATAGTAGCTGAGCTAACTTTATTGATAACACATTTTTCTAACATGAACACATATCTGCAGCAACTGAATTCTATCAAGACAGGTTCCAACATGTGTTATTTGACCTACAATACCAAGGTCAGGTGACCCCATCTCTAGTACAGAGTACCGTGTAATATCTAATGCTGGAGTCCACAACCACAATCAGCTATTATCATGACAATAACCATGTCCAACAAGAGAGAATCTAAATATCTCCCCTTGACTTCCAATGGCACTACTATTATTGAGTCCCCTAGCGTCAACATCCAGAGGGGACCGCCATTGACAGAAGACTTAACAAGGCCAGGCATATAAATACTATGGCTACAAGAGCAGACAGAGGATGGGAATTCTGCAACAAATAACTCATCTCCCAACTTCCGAAAGCCTGTCCACCTTCTACAAAGTATAAGTGAGGAGTGTGATGGAATACTCTCCATTTGCCTGGGTGAATGCAGCTCCAATGATACTCAAGAAGCTTGACATCATCCAGGAAAAAGCAGCCACTTAATTAGCACCCCATCCACCAACTTAAACATTTATTCCCTCCACTGCTGTCGCACAGTGGCTGCAGTGTGTATGATTTATAAAATGCACTGCAGCAACTTGCCAAGCCACCTTTAAAAGCACCTTCCAAACCAAGAAGAACAAGGACAGCAGATGCATGGGAACACCAGTGCAAATTCCCCTCCAAGCCACATACCATCCTAAGCTCAAATTATATTGCCATTCCTTCACTGTCACTGGGAACTCCTTTCCTAATAACACTGTGGATGTAGCTGCACCAGATGGACAACAGTGGCTCAAGAAGGTAGCTCACCATCATTTTCTCAAGGGCAATTAGCAACAAATGCTATCCTCACCAGCAATGCTCATACACCATAAAAGAATGAAAAAAAATCGTGGTGTTTATGTTGTCAATAATTGTTTAATTAACATATCAATATGAATGGGACTATTTCTTTCTTACTCCACCTCCTCTTCAGTGTCTATGCTTGTGCACCCATTTAAGCCAAACTTCTTAACTTTTGTTCAATGGTGGAAGGTTTAGGGCAGGAATTTCCGCACAAACTTCAGGGCCTTGCCACCAGGCTCAAGTGTGTGGGTCAGAAGCCTGGACAGTGTGAGGATCAGTTACCCCGGTATGATTTCCCCCGATTTGGCCAATTAAAGGCTAGAAGGTGGGCAAACCATTCAATTGAGGATGACAAGTGGGCTCTCTTCGCTGGAGGACCAGTAGGAGGCCCTCCAGCAGATAAGGAAGGGACCGGGCGCTCCAAGACTGAAAGGCCCTCTCTCAACTTTTCTCAAGTTTTAAATTAAAAAAATGTCTTGTAGAGGGAGAGCCCTCAACAGAGTAGCTTGCAGCTGAAACCAGGCAGGCAGGGAGGGCCTTTAAGGGAATGCTGGAATTCTGGTCAGTTGCTGGGAGAACACCTTTGGGCTGTAACACTGTTCCCCTAATGCCTCTGGGAAGTTAGGGGTTAACTGGAAAATTCCAGTTGGCCTCCGACAATGGGCCTGAATGAGCCTCTAACTGGCTTAATTGGCTACTTGCCGCTTGGAGGTGTAGTCTTGCCACACCTCCATCCCATCTCCTGGAAAATAGATGGAGGATGGAATGGAGCAGGAAAACAGACCCCACCCCAGCCAGGTTCCATGGCTGCTTCCATTGGTGTCTAAAGATTCAGCCCTCACAGACTCATGTCTGCAACACTGTGCGCTAACCTGGAATTATGCCACAAAGGCAGCTCGTAGACACCTCCATCTGAAACACCATCTATCATGTATTTTTGGAACACTACATTCTTATGCCAACATTAGGTCTTGATCCAGCAAGGCCTCAAAGTTAAAAATCAGACCCTTTTATTCAAATCTCTTTGTAACCTCACCCCTCTATTTCTATAACCGTCACCAACCCAGAGGCAGTCTACATTCCTCTAACCCTGGCCTCTTACATATTCAGGCAAAAAGAGGACCTGGATGCAGTAACCACCACCTAGCAGAGTGGGCTAAGAGGGGACCGGAGCAGAAGCCATCACCTAGCAGAGTGGGTGAAAAGAGGACCTAAGAGGGGCTCAATTAAAAAGCAGAAGCTCAAAGGAAATAATCTCTGGAGTACGATCTGAGCCAAGAGTAAATTGGCATAGGGTAAATCCGATTAGAGAGTTAAATGCATGGCTCAAAGATTGGTGTGGGAGAAATGGGTTTCAAATCATGGGGCACTGGCACCAGTACTGGGGAAAGGGGGAATGCTACCTTTGGGATAGTCTTCACCTGAACTGTGCTGGGAAGAATTTTCTGGCGAGTCGTATAACTAGGGTGGAAAAGAGGGTTTTAAAGTCAATCATGGGGGCAAAGGATCAAGCTTACAGCGATGTGATAAATTAGTTAGAGAAGACATGGCAAGAGAACAAGGTAGGAATAAGGGAAATGATGATCTGACCACGCAGGAAGGTACAGAGCGTACAAACCCAAGAATGCACCAGCATATAAGGCTGGAGGTTACAGAAATAGCAAAAAGATGGAACTAAATGCTCTGTTTCTGAATGCATGTAGCATTCATAACATAACAGATGAGTTGACAGGACAAATAAAATTAAATATGTATGAAATAAAAACAGAAAATGCTGGAATAACTCAGCAGGTCTGACAGCATCTGTGGAGAGAGAAACAGTTAACGTTTTGAGGCCGCACGGTTCTTCAGAGGCGGGCAGGGCACCTTAATCTCACTCCAGCTGCTCCTTTTCCTCAAGGAGTCAGCCAGGGGCCGTCAAGCACCCACAGAGAGAACGACCAGCAGAGGACCCCGGGGTCATCCCACCAGGTGACTCTGGAACTGTTTGGCCAATCCAAATCCCCTCTCCTTGTGACCCCATCACCTCCAGGTCCACTGTCCAAGGACAGTGCACCTGCCCCACAGAAGGACACCCAAAGCAGGCTGGGACCCTCCAGGTCTCAGCGCTCCAGAAGACCCCTGCCAAGCTCATCACAGACAACAGGGCACAGCAGTCAGCAGGCTATCTCCACCTCCGCTGTGGATGTTGAGCAAGCACCAAAACTTAGCGGCAAGCTTAGGAAAGTTAAAAAGATTTAAGAGCACAGCAGTAGCACGGGTGCTCACAACATGTAACGTCACAAATATAAATATAACTGCTCCCATTTCACATCTCTTGTTATACCTCCTTTTTATGATGAGCTGGGTTGCTGTCATCCAGGTATGACACCTCTCCCCACATATCTCATATGTCGCTATAGTGGGCCTATCATCTATGTAGTGTGCTTCCATATCACAACCGTGCGTGACCCTTTTGCACATCATTCTTGACATCAGTGATGTCTCAATCTTAACGTTAAGCGTGCTTGTGGAATAAACCTCGTTCACATGCTTCACTGGATCATGTCATCTTTATTCTTGGCTGTGTAAGATTGAGGCAGGCGTGTTCTCCTAACTCATATGCGTTCTTGAAAGGTGAACATGCAGTGTCTAGGGAAATATTTGATCATGCATGGAGAAAGGTCATATATCAAGGCATTTTCATGCCTTGAGCACATACTCAGAGCTCATGTGCGCTGCTGTCTGTTATGACCTAGTAACTGATAAAGATGAGTTATTTAAAAATCCCAGAGAGAAACTTTAAGCAAATGTCATAACCCGTATTTTTATTTTTGTATGTTTGAGGTGCACTCTAAATTCAGGAATCAGACCACCAGTTCGAGAGGTTTTATATTAAACTAAACTAAATGTTTATTAATTTACACAAGTTAAATATATACACTTGGCTACAAATTACTATCATAACTTTTAATAAATTCCCAAACTAATCTCCATTAAGGCAACAGCAACCCATAGACTTTCAGGAGACACCAGGCAAAGCATTTTCACCTTACAAATTCAAAATGAGTTTCCTTTCACTTTGGTTCCACTGGAGACAATTATAGGCTTACAGCTACTTTAATCTTACATTGCCTCTGCCCTGCACACACAAAATTTCTGTCTGTTGTACCCAATACAGCTCATTGAATGTAAACTTTCATCGTATCACCAGCCCCTTTGAACTCCACCTCTTTAACTACAATACCCCTTTCACAGTACCAATTTTGTTAGTATTATGAAAATATTGCTTGGTCTCTGCAAGCTATGTGCCAGGATTCAATTCCCTTCTTCAATTCTCTATTCAACAAAATGCAAATGTGCCGCTACCTCTCTTACATCTCAAAATTGGTATAAATCAAAGCACCCAGGCTTTAATCTAATCAAAACACACCCACAAACTAAACCTCAATTTTAAAAGAAAAATATTTTCCAATAATATTATATACAGTAATAGCTTCATGGCATTGTCAGCTAACTGCATTTGCGGCTTTCAGATTGTATATCTGCCAACCTCAGAAATAAGTGGGGCAACTTGCCACCTCAAGGTGATGATGCTCGGCCCCTGTCAGCCACATTATAATCCTGGCACTCAAATGTCCAACCTTGAACGTCTCTCACCCAGCAGCTGTGTGTCTTGTGGGGACAAGGCTCTCGTCACAAACTAGGGATGTAGCGCTGTGAGTCTCCTCACCTGAGCACTCACCAATGTCACTAATGTTAATTGTAAATGGTGTAATCTTGCAGGTAATAGAGGCTTTGAATATGCTTGGGAAGCACACATGGACAATGTAGAGGGGAGCAACAGAATAGTGATGAGGGTGTATTGAAGCTGAGCTGAAGTCTGCTCTGTACTGGCAATAACGCATGCCCTTGAGGGTTTCGTGGTTTGCACGCACAGTGGACTTGGCAAGGGCCTGGGATGGCCTTGAGAGCACAATGTCAGCATTGAAGAGGAGCCATTTTAATGTCCGGCAGGCAAGTCTTTGACGTCAGCATGCTCAAGTGGTCTACATCCATATTAATCTGAGGTTAAAAGCATCCTAGTATCTCTGACAGAGTGCCAGATGTCAGTGTGATTTGGAAGAATGCACCACACACAGGGAGCCATCTGTAAATGGATTAACAGCAGGGGAACGTCATTGGCTGCCTTGTCCCAAGTGTGAATTATCTGATTCACAATCGACGTTACACAGAGCACATATTCTGTTGCTTGTGATGGATCGCCTTGAGGAGCCTTGTCACCTTGAAGGCATTCAGCTATGAGACCACCGAGGATTATGCAACAGCTCCTGGCTCTTACAGGGTGTCGTAGTGACTGGGACCCTGGAGAGACGCTTGAAGAGACAGCACCTTCTGACGACTGTTGCTGGGATGCCCTCACCCTGTTAGCATCTCATCTCAGCAAGGACACATGCTCCCGAGGCTTCATCATCCTTCAAGGGATCAGGACAATGTGAGCCTGGTGTGAAACTATTCACTCTCATATTGAAGTGCATGGTTGAAATGAGAGGAATTGAAATGCTGGAGCTCATGATGGAGGGTTTTGTCCAAGAGGCTACTCACTACAACTTGTCATCCACCTGGTGGAATCTTGTGACAATGAGAGTCTCACGCACATGCCTGTCTTGTCTGGCCTGTGCTATGGCCTCTTCCCCTGCAGCCTTGGCTTCCTGAAACTCATCACTTTCAAGATCCTCCTCATCGGAGAAGTGCTGCTCTTCCATCTCATCATCTGGCAAGTCCTTCCCTCTTTGTAGTACCAGGTTGTGCAGCGCACAGCAAATCATAATGATCCATGAGGCCCTCTGCAGACTGTACTGGAGTGCTCTGCCAGATCTGTCCAGGCATCAGAATCGCATCTTTAGGCTCTCTATGGTGTGCTCCACCAATGCTTGGCTAGCAGCATGAGCCTCATTGTACCTTCTCTCTGCAGGGGGCTGAGGCCGTCGAACGAGCATCATCAGCAACTTCCTTGGTGTCAGCCTTTGATCCTGTGTGGTCCCTCAAAGGTGTCCAGGACCTGCAATCTACTCAAGATGTATGAGTCATGGACTCTTCCTGGGTATCTGTCGCAAACGTGCATGATCAGTTTCTTGTGGTCACTGTGTGAGCAAGTAGTAGCCTTTCCGGCTTAATCATTGCAGTGCCCCATGCCAGGGAGCTTTTATAACCACATGAGTGCAGTCGATGGCACCCTGCACCTGTGGAATCCCTGCAGTCACAGCAAAGCCCAGCGTTTTGGCATTCTGGCTTGCTTAATCCCTGTTGAAGTTGATATAATTGTGGGTCTTGACAAAAAGGGCATCTGTGACCTCATATATGCATTTTTACGTGGACATTTGCAAGATCCGACAGAGGGCCCCAGTGGAGCACTGGAAGTAGCCACTGGCGTAGAAGTTGAGTGTGGTTGTTACGTTCAGCACCAACTT
The DNA here is from genome assembly GCF_017639515.1 of Carcharodon carcharias. NCBI lineage: Eukaryota > Metazoa > Chordata > Chondrichthyes > Lamniformes > Lamnidae > Carcharodon > Carcharodon carcharias. The sequence goes on along the minus strand of NC_054482.1, from coordinate 56,412,354 downwards.
TCTAACAGGCTTCTGGAGCTTGTCCATTTGCTGTGGAGTTCATTATTACTCGGGGAAGTTCCATGCTGTGGGACAAGGGGTTAAAATAAGGAGATTGATCAGTGTGGGATTAGTCTCACATGAATGGGCATCATTGCTTCAGTTTCCTGATTCCCTGCATTGTCATTGAAAGGCTCCTAACATGTCTAAACTGTACCTCTCTCCTCATCTGGGCATGCACAGTTCAGTTGTATGCCAATGTAATCAGCACCCCCAGTGCATGCAGTTGCCTCAGATCCGTCTGCAAACCCTCACCAACAAAATTTCTCATTTCTATTTAGCGCTGTGCCATTGCTGCAGGTTGGAAGATGGTGGTGCAGAACTTTCACTGCTAGACCAGCTTGGACCCTTACTGCATTAGTACGGAAACCCCTCCCATCATCCTGGAGGAGCTTCATGTTCAGGCTTCCCTCCCTCAGTCCTCTCCATCCACCCCCTGTATTTCTTGATCCCGTCATACTTCTGGTGCATGTCCATTTGTTAGTCCCAGAACATTTTGAAGTGGATGTGCCTATGGAGCCTGTGTGAACCTCAGCCATCCCCATCTTGCGGCCACTTACACTGTTCAACTAGCCCCTCTAAACATCCCACCCGCGGTCATGTCTGAGTGCAACCTTCCCCACTTGTAACCCCTAATACAGCCCGAGTCGTGCAGTCCCTTCTGCAGAGTGAGGCCAATTTCTCCCCTTCTTCGCCAGTACGGCCTTGGTCCTGCAGTTCCTTCTACAGAGTGAGGCCAGCTCTCCCCCTTCTCCAGTACAGTCTTAGGCCTGCATTCTATGAAGAGCCACCCCATTGTTACAGCTGGTATGGTAGACACAGGCTTGCCTGTGACTAAGCCCTGAAAGTGAAGTGGCCCTGTCTGTGGAGCCTGGTGCTGATTCCCGTGAGTGCTACATGATGTAAAATAGGTGAACTATTCTTGAAATGAGGAGCAAAGTGCAGGTTGCCAGGTGCACGTCGCTTATACATTGTGAAACATATCGTACCAATTGCACGCCGATGTGTCCGGATAATCTAGCGAAGGGGGATGATTCCAGTGACTTCATAATGACTTGCAAAAATATTTGACATGCTGTGGTGGGAAACATGGCCTATCATTGATGACTGGAGCACACAATCATGACCTGGTTTTACAACATTGCAAAACCGACTTTGGCCCTCTTGTGAAATTTTACGTCCCTGCCCCCATGACACCCACCGCAAACGGGCGTGGAAAATCCCATCTGTAGAATCAGTTTGGGTAGAGATGAGAAATGGTAAAGGTAAGAAAGCACTTGTGTGAGTGGTTTATAGGCCTCCTAATATTGTAGGATTGGGTATACAGGAAGAAATAATGGGGGCTTGTGAGAAAGGTACAGCAACAATCATGAGTAATTTTAATCTACATATAGATTGGACAAATCAGACTGGCAAAGATAGCCTGGACGAGGAGTTCATAGAGACTGTTTTTGGGTCAGTTTCTGAGAATAGCACGTTTTAGCACCAACCAGAGAGCAGGCTGCACTAGATTTGGTAATGTGCAATGAGACAGGATTAATTAATGACCTCATAGTGAAGGCACTCCTAGGTAGCAGTGATCATAATATGATTGAATTTCACATTCAGTTTGAACGAGAAAGGAGAGGAATTAACAGTAGTGTTTTAAACTTAAAAAAGGGCAATTATGAGGGGATGAAGACTCATATCTAAAATAAACTGGGAAAATAGGTTAAAAGGTAGGACAGTAGAGGAGCAGTGGCAGATATTTAAGGAGATGTTTCATAACTCTCAGAAAACATATATTCCATTAAGAAAGAAAAACTGAGAAAGATGCACCGTCCATCGCTAACGAAGGAAGTTAAGGATAGTATCAAGTTAAAGAAAAAGAGTATAATATTATTGAGGAGGTTATAGTGGAGCACTTAGAAAATCTCAGTACAATCAAGCAAAGTCAACCATGATTTTGTGCAATGGAAATCATGTTTGACTAATTTATTGAAGTTCTCTGAGGAAGTAACAAGCAATCTGGATAAAGGGGAACTGTGGATGTGTTGTACTTAGATTTTCATAAGGTGTTTGACAATGTGTCTCATCAAAGGTTACTACACAAAATAAGAGCTCATGGTGCAGAGGTTAAAATATCAGCATGAATAGAATATTGATTAGCTAACAGGAAAGAGAGAGTAGGCAAAAATGAGTCATTTTTGCGTTGGTAAGATGCAACACGTGGAGTGTCACAGGGATCAGTGTTGGGGCCTCAACTATGTATATTGGAAGAAGGGACTGAATGTATGGTTGATAAATTTGTTGTTGACACAAAGATAGGTAGGAAAGTAAGTTGTGAAGAGGACATAAGAAGTTTGCAAAGAGACACAGATAGGTTAAATGAGTGGTCAAAAATTTGGCAGATGGAGTATAATGTGGGAAAATGTGAACTTGTCCACTTTGGCAGGAAGAATAGAAAAGCAGCATATTACTTAAATGGAGAGAGATTGCAGAACTCTGAGGCACAGGGGCATCTGGGTGAATCAGGAAAAGTTAGTATGCAGGTGCAGCAAGTGACTAGGAAGGCAAATGGAATGTAGTCATTTATTGCAAGGGGAATGGAATATAAAAGTAGGGATATTTTTCTACAGTTGTAAAGGGCATTTGTAAGATCACATCTACAGTTTTGGTCTCCTTATTTAAGAAAGGAATTAAAAGTGTTAGAAGCAGTTGAAAGAAGGTTCACTCGACTGATACCTGGGATCGGGGGGAGGGGGGGGGCGGTGCTTATCTTACAAGGAAAGGTTAGGCAGGCTGGACCTGTATCTAATGGAGTTTAGAAGATTAAGAGATGATCTTATTGGAACATAAGTTCCTGAGGGGATCTGACAGGGTGGATGCTGAAACAATGTTTCCCCTTGTGGGAGAGACTAGAACTAGGGGACACAGTTTAAAAGTAAGGGTCTCCTGTTTAAGATGGAGATGAGAAGAATTTTTTTTCGCTTAAGAGTCGTAAATCTTTGGAACTCTTCCCCAGAGAGTGGTGGAGGCAGGGTCATTGAACATGTTTAAGGAAGCGGTAGATAGATTCTTGACTAACAAGGGAGTCAAAAGTTATTGGGTGTAGGCAGAATGTGGAGTTGAGGCCATAATCAAATCACCCATGATCTTATTGAATGGAGGAGCAGGCTCAAGGTGCCGAATGGCCTGCACCTGCTCCTAATTCATAGGTTCAAATGTATGTATTCCAGATTTTCATGGTTCCAACATTGGTGGCCATACTTACAGATGCCTAGGTCCTACTCTGGAAATCTCTCCATAAACCTCTCTGCATCTCTACCTCTCTAACTCTCTCTCCTCCCTTTACACAGTTATTAAATTGTACATTTCTCATGTGCCCTAATATCTCCTAATATGGCTCTGTACCAAATTTTGTTTGATAACGCTCTAATGAAGTACCTTGGGACATTTTACCACACTAAGGATGGTATAAAATTATGATGTTATTGCTTGGCAAGCATCCTTACTTTAAATGCTGCCCACTGAAGGTCCGGTGAGTTCTCAGCATCTTTTTCTCTTGGAACAACAACAGTTGGTTCCTCATCTGCAATCTCATGTGCCTTTGCTCCTTGTGCTCTGCTTCACCATCTGATCTGCTATCATAATGACTAAAAATGTTCCTCTCAAGTCAGTGTCTCTGAGCTGATATTTACAAGTGAGAAAGCAATAATGGGATGGATGAAGTATGATTCAAATGGGAATTCAGCTGAGGGCCCTGGTTTCTGCAGCTGCGACTTCTCACAGGTTCCCGAGAAAGGGATTAAATGATTATCGGTTGAATGAGTGGCTGAGCCATAGAATAATTAAAGCGCATTTGGAATAAGATGTCATGACAACATTTTGAAAGGTAACATTTAAATATTTTGCGCAAAGATTGTATTCAAATGCAGGAACTGCTGAAAAATGATGCATTCACTTTGCAAACCACCCTGCATTTGCCATGCACCTTCTCCTTCTCTGTCACTGCCATATGACTAAGCTTCCTCCTCAGAAGATGAAGGACAAAGTCTCAGGGGATCGTCCAAATTATACTGCCTCTACTGGACATTGGATGCAATCTGCGGATAGAGCTCAAATGTTTATCAGAAGAATAAGTGGTGAATCCTTACTTTTATATGAGAACGTAACAAATTATGAAGCTTTCAGGTCTTTTCCACATGTTGGACTATGAGTGGAGGAGATCAGTTGCAGGATGAGGAAAGGTTTGTGAGGGTTTTGTGCTTCCTCGGGGACCTTTCAAGAAAGTAGGGTATCATGAGGAACATGAGAGAAAGGTGGATGATATTGATAAAGATGCTTTTAAGGATGTTTCATAAGACCATAAGACATAGGAGCAAAAGTAGGCCATTTGGCCCATCGAGTCAGCTCCACCATTCAATGAGATCATGGTTGATCTGATAATCCTCAACTCCAATTTCCTGCCTTTTCCCCATAACCCTTGATTCCCTTACTGATTAAAAATCTGTCTACCTTAGCCTTGAATATACTTTACAACCCAGCCTCAACAGCCCTCTGCGGTAAAGAATTCCACAGATTCACTACCCTTTGAGAGAAGAAATTCCTCCTCATCTCTGTCCTAAATGGGTGACCCCTTACTGAGGTTATGCCCTCTGGTCCTAGACTCTCCCACAAGGGGCAACCAATCTCTCAGCACCTACCCCATCAAGCCCCCTAAGAATCTTATATGTTTCAATAAGGTCACCTCTCACTCTTCTAAACTCTAATGAGTACAGGCCCAACCTACTAAACCTCTCCTCATAAGAAAATCCTTCCATAACCAGGATCAAGCTAATGAACCTTCTCTGGACTGCCTCCAATGCCGGTATATCTTTCCTTAGATAAGGGGACCAAAACTGTTCACAGTATTCTAGGTACGGTATAGATTTAGCAAGACTTCCCTATTTTTATATTCCATTCCCTTTGAAATAAAGGCCAACATTCCATTTTCCTTCCCTAATACCTACTGAACTTGAATGTTAGCTTTTTGGGATTCATGCACAAGGACTCTCAAACCCCTCAATGCTGTCTTTCTCCATTTAAATAATATTCAGCTTCTCCATTCTTCTTGGCAAAATGCATAATCTCAATTTCCCACATTATATTCCATCTGCAAAGCTTTTGCCCACTCACTTAACCTGCCTATATCCCTCTGTAGACTCTGCCATCCTCATCACTTGCTTCATCTTGTGTCATCTGCAAACTTGGCAATTGTATGTTCACTTCCCTCATCTAAGTCATTGAGAGACATTGTAAATAATTGTGGCCCCAGCACTGACCCCTGTGGCATGCCACTAATTACAGGTTGCCATCCTGAAAATGCCCCCCTTATCCCAACTCTGTCTTCTATTAGTTAGCCAGTAATGCTAATATACTACCCCCAACACCTTGGGCTCTTATTAAATAGCCTGATATGCAGTACCTTATTGAACACCTTTTGGAAATCTAAATATGTTACATCTACTGGTTGACGTTTATCTATCATGTGTGTTACCTCCTCAAAGAATTCTAATACATTTGTCAGGCATGACTTCCCCTTCATGAAGCCATGCTGACTCTGATTATATTATGCATTTCTAATGTTCTGCTATTACATCCTTTATGATAATCTCCAGCATTTTCCCAATGACAGATTTTAAGCTAACTGGCCTATAGTTACCTGCTTTTTGTCTCCCTCCCTTTTTGAATAAGGGCGTTACATTGGCAGCTTTCCAATCTTCTGGGACTTTTCCAGAATCAAAGGATTCTTGGAAGATTGCTACCAGTGCATCCACTTTTTGTGTAGCTACTTCCTTTAATATCCTAGGATGCAACCCATCAGGTCCAGGGGACTTATTGGCTGGCCTTCAGCCCCATTAATTTCCCTAGTACTTTTTCTCTAGTGATTGTATTTATCCCTTTTGCCCCTTGATTATTTCATATTTTTGGCTATTAGTGGCTTCTACCATGAAGACTGATGCAAAGTATTTATTCAACTCATCTGCCATTTCCTGGTTCCCTATTATTTTTTCCCCAGTCCCATTCTCTAAGGGGCCTATTTTCACCTTGGCCTCTATCTTCTTACTGTCTTGTTTTATACTACTTGCTAGTTTACCCTCAGTTTATTTTCTCCTTCTTTATTATTTTTTTGGTCATCTTTTGTTGGTTTAAAACTTTCCCAATCCTCTGGCTTACCACTAATCTTTGCCACACTATGTTTTTTTCTTTTAATGTGATGCTATCCTTAGCTTCCTTGGTTTACCATGGTTGGTTTATCCCATTCCTAGAATCCTACTTCCTCACTGGGATATACCTTTGTTGAGAGTCATGGACGATTTTCTTAAATGTCTGCCATTGTTCATCAACCGTCTTTCCTGCTAAACTCCTTTCCCAGTCCACTCCAGCCAAGTCTGCCCTCATTCTTTTGTAATTAACCTTGTTTAAGTTTAGCACAGCTGTTTCCGATCCAAGTTTCTCACTCTCAAAATGAACACTAAACTCTACCTATGTTATGGTCACCGTTTCCTAGGCGATCTTTTACTCTGAGATCATTAATTAAACCTGCCTCATTACACATTACCAGGTCCAAAATAGTCTGATCCCTGGTTGGATCCACAACACACTGTTCCAGGAAACTGTCCCAAATACGCTATGAATTCTTGCTCATGGCTACCTCTGCCAAATTGGTTTTCCCAATCTACATGAAGATTATAGTTACCCATGATTAATCTACTGCCTTTTTACATGCCTTCGTTATCTCCTGATTTATTCTCTGTCCTACAGTATAGCTACTGTTGGGGGACGTAAAGACTACTCCCACCAGTGTCTTCTTCTCCTTGTTATTTACCTCCACCCATATGGATTCTATATCTTCTGATCCAAGATCATTTCTTGCTATTGTACGTATTCCATCTCATACTAACAAAGGTACCCCACCACCCTTTCCTTCCTGCCTATCCTTTTGGAAAGTCACATACCCCTGAATATTTAGTTCCCAGCTTTGATCTCCTTGTAACCATATCTCCATAATGGCTACATGATCATACCCTCTATTTGTGCCATTAATTCATTTATTTTGTCCCAAATACTATGTGCAGTTAAGCAAAGAGCCATTAATTATGTCTTTTTATCATTTTTTTCCCCTTTTGACCCTATTTGCTGCTGCTTTTTTATGTTTGTACACTCTGTCCCTTCCTGTCACACTCTGGGTATCAATAACTAAATAGCTGCCCTGCAATGCTGCCATATCCTTTTGCTTTGTTAGCCTATGTATCCCCTCTGCAGAATCCACCCCCCCCCACCCACCCCCTTATTTAGTTTAAAGCCCTCTCTACAGTCCTAATTATTTGATTCACCAGGACAGTGGTCCCAGCACTGTTCAAGTGAAGCCCATCCCACCGGAACTCCCTTCTACCCTGGTGCTGGTGCCAGTGCCCCATGAACTGAAACCCATTCCTCCCACACCAATCTTTGAGCCATGCATTTAACTCCTTGACTTTATTTACCCTATGCCAGTTTGCCCATGGCTCAGGTAATAATCCTGAGATTATTACCTTGGAGGTTCTGCTTTTTAATTTAGCTCGTAACTGTTCAAAATCTTTCAGCAGAACCTTCTTTCTAGTCCTATCAATGTCATTGGTACCAATATGGAGGACAGCAACTGTATCCCTCCCCTCCCAATCCAAGTTCCCCTCCAGCCATGAGGAGATGTCCTTAACCCTGGTACTGGGCAAGCAACATAGCCTTCGGGACTCACGCTCATAGATACTGTTCTCTGTAGCAATCCCCCTAATTAAACTGTCCCCTACCAGTACTACATTCCTATTTCCTCCCCTTACTTGAATGGCTCCCTGTACCAGGGTTCCCTTCTGCTGTCTGTAACTCCACTGTCCTTAATTCACCTTGTGAGTTGGTTGAAGGCTCTAAAGATTGAACTATGCAATGACAGCTTCTTCCTATGTATCTAGATTATGTTTTTCATTTTTCCTTTCTGTTTATACTGATTTCTCAGCCCAATTCCAATCAGAAGGCCCTCCATTGCTGAGTACATGGCCAGAATTCTATCTGGAGGTGCTGGAACTGTCCCACAGCTGAAATGTCAGGGCAGTCCCGGCTCCACTAGGCTGGATTGCCCTGCAGTGATTTAATGGTCATCGGGTAAATCATCTTCAGTATTGTGACTACTGCAGGAAGTGTATCAGAACTGCATTTCTACCTGCAGTGGTAAACCCACCAAAGTTTCCTTGTTTCACGTCTTTTGCGCAATGCTGAGATAACATTGAATTCAACAACTTTAGGTCGTGAGCTCCCTCCCCCATCCCCACCCCCTTTCTGTTTCCCCCTTCTTTTTTTTTTCCAATAAATTATAAAGATTTTCCTTTTCCCACCTATTTCCATTATTAAAAAAAAAACCCACTAGAGCTATACCTTGAGTGCCCTACCATCCATTCTTAATTAGCACATTCGTTTAGATAATATCACCAACTTTAACTTTAACACCTATGTGTTCTATTGTACTATTGTCGTTGACATCTTTTGATGATCTGCTTCTATCACTGCTTGTTTGTCCCTACAACCACACCAACCCCCTCCACCTCTCTGTCTCTCTATCTCTCCGCCCCCCACACACACACCTTAAACCAGCTTATATTTCAGCTCTTTCCTGGACTCGAACTCAAGTTCTGTCGAAGGGTCATGAGGACTCGAAACGTCAACTCTTTTCTTCTCCGCCGATGCTGCCAGACCTGCTGAGTTTTTCCAGGTAATTCTGTTTTTGTTTAGTATATATTATAAGCCTTTTACTGGAAGTTCACTGCTGTGTAGAAGAGAAATCTGCTGCTTCTGCCTCCGAGAGCTGCCAGCCAATCAAATGGCCAGCAGGTCTCTGGTCCCAGCAACACCAACAGGAACACTGACCACTGCAAGGACTATAAGTGGTCCCCAAATGCCAAGGAGCCACAGAGCCTGATATAGAGGTAGGTCCGAGGTTTTGCTGAGGCCAAGCAGGCAGGCAACGGTGTGGAGGGGCGGGAGCTGGGGTCAAGACAACAGGGAGGGAGCCTTTGTTGGGCACAGGGTGTCCAACAGGATGGACCCCAGCCTACAAAAAGGCCACCAGAAGAAACCCAGTAAAATTCCTTCCCATGAATGTGGAAACTCTATAGCCCAATGGACAAGCCTCTTGTTGCTCTGCTCAAAACTTCTCAGAGTGGCTGTTGATGTCACTTAAATGCTGCAGAAGCAGCAGATTTCTCTTCTACACAGCAGTGAACTTCCAGTAAAAGGCTTATAATATATACTACTGGGAATTATTTCAGCATTGCGCAAAAGACATGAAATAAGGAAACTTTGGTGGGTTTACCACTGCAGGTAGAAATGCAGTTCTGATACACTTCCTGCAGTAGTCACAATACTTAAGATGATTTAGCTCCACTTGCTTTTAAAAGTGTTAGCTGTTTTTGCGCAAACATAGGGTTTTAACCCCTCACGTGTGGTTACAGGTAATAAAAATATTGAAATTAACTTAGATTTTATCATGTTCCTATTGACATGCTAAACAAACTACAGAAAATTATAGGACAAAGTATGTTTGATAAGCTAAAATAGTCTGAAGACATACCCCAATCAACATCAATGGGCTGGATTTTTGTCAAAAATATGGGTATCGGGAGTCAGGCATTTTCCAACCCCGTCCTCCCTATTTTCATGCCAAGGAGGCAGGCATGGGCTGCAGACGGCCCCGCTAACTCCAGAGGCAGGCCCGAGGCAGCAACAGAGGTGGCCGGGTGGTGAGGCCGTTAGGTTAGAAGGCCCGCTTTTGCTTTAGTGAAAAAACAACCAGCTGTACTCATGTTTTTTAAGTCCTTTAGCCCTCCTGCCTCCCTCGCAACCAACCCATGACTCCCTCTATGCTCCCATGCCCATTCTTGGTGCTCATCTAAGCACTCATAATGAGGCCATCTGGCAATTGTATCAACTGAAGCAGTTTGAACAGATGATCAGAGATCTGTTTTTCCAGATAACCTCATTATAAATGCTTTGGTGAGCTCCAAGAATGACTAGTGGGCTCAGCTCTTTAGATGATGTTTACAGAGCTGATAGGGGAGTGCTAGCTTTGTTCGATTGACTTCTTAACTTGTAATAAGCTGATCTTTCTTTGAAGAGTTTTTCAGTGTTTATTTACATGAGATTAAGAGGTGTAAAGTGGATTAAAGTTTATCATTGAAACTATGAATGACTGTGATTAATTGACAGCTTTGTGAGAAGATAAGAGGAAAAATGTGCTTCAAAAGGAATGTTAAATGGCTTTTTTTTTGGTTCTGACTCGAGACCAGGGCTCCCCTGTGGTTAATGAATCCTCTGAGATGCCATGAACCCTGTCTACTTATAAAACGGCCAGCTCCATCAACATTGTGGGGGGAGACTTTGAAATGCCCTCCCCCCACAATGGAGCAGGCAAGGTTGGAAGTGCTGCATGCAGGCTCACTAACTGCACCCTTATCCCACGTCAGCAATATAGCTAGAAACAGGAATGGGGGTGGGAATCTCAGAATCAAATCCAGTCCACCTTTTGTAAAGGCCTACCAATTTGGCCCAACGTCACAAAAATCAGGGCCAAGATGTTTGCTCCTAACATTTTCCACCTTGGCTGTCTTTTGCTGCACAATCCCTCTTCATCAAGACCTACTTGGTGAATATATTCATGCAAATTGATTATAAATTTATTGCACTGGTCAAAATATCTGTGAACCATCTGCCTTGCTGATACTTGCACTTCTTGTAGAACCAGACATCTTGTATTTTAACAGAAAAAATAACTTATTGATTATATTCATTGTACCCAGGGGATGATTTTTGTTCAGTTAGTTTGTGTGCAGTGGCCACAGCATTATCTGTAACTTTCACAATGAGCTATTACCATAAATAATCAAATTACTGTTGAGGTTACATGTGCCAAAATTGTCTTATCTGATTAATAAAGCTTTATAGTTCAGCATAAATTAGAGACACTGGAATCGATTTTCACTGCCTTTGCCTGGTCTTAATGGGACAATATCAGCTTCAAAATGTGATTAAAAGCCTTTACCACCCTATTAACACCGCTAATGTGGCCATTTCCATGTTAGAAGGTACCTGGGTGTCCAAAGCACCCGACTCTTTCAGGTGATAGGCCCATTTTAAAAAGGAAATTGACATCTTATGACGACATCAGGATCCTGTTTGCCATTTTAGGCAAGGACGGGTCAGAACAGTTCAGTCCCATGAGTGATGGATAAGGGGAGGCTTCTATGATTAAGTCTTGCATTATTTTAGTAGCTCCTGGAGCAACATTGTTGTCTCCCACAAAAATAATTTGGGTCACTACTGCCCACGCCTTCTGTGACCACAATGCTCCCCACCCTTCTGTACCCTTGCCACCCTCAGTGCTTCTTCCAAGTGAAATTCAACATGGTGAAATATCGATTCATTAGTTGAGGGTGGGGGGTAGGTTGTAAACAGAAGGAGGTTTTCTTGCCCATGTTTGAGGTGATGAGACTTCATGGGATTCTGAGTCAACATTGATATCTCCCTCCTGACTGTACACCACTGTGCCACCACCTCTGGTGGGTCTGTCCTGCCAATGGGACAGTGATGGTGGTGTTTGGGACATTAGCTTTAAGTTATGCTTCTGCAAATATGACTATGCAAGGCTTTTGCTTTTTGGCACAGGCCCCCAGATGTTAGTAAGGAGGACTTTCTGGTGCCTAAGTCAATGCCAGGTGGTCCCATCTGAACCAGTTTGGTACAACTGCCCATTTCACAGGGCAGTTAAGAGTCAGCCACATTATTCTGCTCACATGTAGACAAGACCAGGTAAGGATGGCAGATTTCCTTTCCTAGATGTATATTAGTGAACCAGATGGGTTTTTGTGAATAACAATTATAGTTTCATGGCACCATCACTGAGACTAGCTTTCAATCAATTGAATTTATTAATTGAACTTAAATTCCATCAACTGCCATGGTGATATTTGAATCTGTAGCATTTGAACCCAAGGCCTTGGCCTCTGGATTACTAGTCCAGTGACATTACCCTTATGCTGCCGTCTCCCCCTATACTGAACTGAGACGTTCTGCAAAGCGATCACCCAATCTACGTTTAGTCTCCTCAAACATAGAAAAACTGAGTCATGAGCAATGAAATTGAAAGAAGGAACAGTAAATTGCTGTTTCACCTGGAAGGAGGGTTTTGGCCTTGGACAATGAGAAGGGACACTTCCTACACATGACACCTTGCACTTGAAGGAAGCCTACTGATTGGTGAAATATCTGTGTCTTGTGCAGCTGACACCTGCTTTTCGCAAGGTGAGTGATGAAGTTGTTGTCTCTCGTATATGCAATGTCCAACACCAGATGTGAACTGGAAACTGTCTAATATGGCATCCGAAAGGGAATTGGATAAATACTTAGATGGGAAACATTTGCAAGGCTACGTGGAAAGGGCAGGGGAGTAGGACTAATTTGACAGTACTTTCAACAAGCCAAAGGATGATTAATGTTCTGAGCTGTCACGTTCTATAATTAAATAAGGCTTGGACAAGGCACACCCGATCAACTTCATGTTATAAAACCTTCACTTCGATGAAAAGTATTACCGCTGTTCCAGAGGCTGCCTACATCTTATGCCATGGTCATGAGTACAAATGCAGGACAACTTCTCTTGTGAAAAGGAGCCAGCAAAGATAGGTGTGTTTTAATATAATGTAACCAGACATTGATAATTGTTGATGGCAGGTAACAATGGTTGCAGGCAGAGTACTTCAAGTGTCATTGCATCTGAATTCCTTTTCCTTATCTGAAGTTTCCAGCACTTCTAGAAATCAGTAAGGAATGCCCAAGCTCAAACACTTGTACAGTACAATTTAAATGTTCACAATAATTGAGAATCCAAAAACAAAATGGGAGAATTTCAAGCCAAAACAACCAATGTCTTCAGCAAAATACAGCAACATTGAACAGGAAATGCAAGAGAAAACTTTTCCAATAACACAACTTACAAGAGACCTATTTTGTTATGGCTAAGCCCCAGGATATGCGATGCATGGTCCTAAAATGGGATAGCAATACACCATAAGCTGTTCCTTACCTACAATCAGGAATTCAACTGAACAACTCAATTTTTCACAGTACCCAATGCCATGCAAAGGGGACAATTTCACATCTGGAGGTTGCACTAAAACAGCATGCGTATGCGTCATTATAACTCACCAATCAATGCAGAGTAATATAAACAGTTTCCACAATGTATTCCTTGTGTTTCCTTGCTTGTCAACACTTTGTTCACTGCTCACCCATTTAAATGTAATCTGCTTTCTTGCTGTTCACTACAAAATATCCATTCATAAAGCTGGCACTGACTGTGTTTTGGAAAGTTGTTTCTTTTACTGCTTTTCTGACTTGCCAAACTGCTGTTTCTGTTTATTGCTTCTGCGATCAATTTGTTTCTGCTCTTTGCTATTGACACTTAGCAGTGCAGGATTTCTTTCGCACAAACATCCAATATTGCTGCTGTCACCAGTTCAAGTGGGCTTCTCAATGAAACAAAATAGAGATATCACAAAATATATTAGAAGACCAGCTTGTATATTGGGATTTTGGTTGACTGGAGAAACACAAAAGTCACCTAACAATTTGTCTGGTGAACAGATAGAAAATGCAACCAGGTAAAAATCACTATGCTTAAAATCCTCAATTTGCATGAGCAGGTGATGTTGGAAGTTAGAGAGTCAGGCTGGGACTGAAGGAGATGGTGAGGTTGGAGACAAGGTTCTAGTTCCATTACTTCTACTACATGAAAGTAGTAGACAAGAAGTTTGGGAAAGTCATTTAGCTGACACCAGAGGCAGAATATTGCGCTCTTTGGGCGGGCGCACACTTGACTTGAATGAGCATAAAATGACTCACGATGACGTCGGGTGAGCGTCCCGATGTCATCGTGCGCTCACGCAATAGTTTGGTTGGTGGGCGTGCACGGGAGTCGGCTGCGCGCCCGCCGACAATTAACAGGCCTATTAAGTCCTAATTAAATGAAATTTTTCGCAGCCCGTCCAACCTTACGGATTTTCTGCAAAACCTCATCCATGTACGGGGTGAGGTTTCGTTCATTGATTAAAGAAAACGATAAAAATTTTTCGAACTAACTTCTTAACATGTCCCTGCTCATGTGACAGTCACATGAGGGGACATGTTATTAACATTGTTAAATTCGTTATTTTTTATTTTCAAAACTCTTCAGCTCCCTGAGGTGTCTCTGTGCCTCAGGGAGCTTCTACTGCACGTACCCCCGCACATGCACACACTTCTGCCCTCCTCCCATCGCCAAACCGGCAGCGCTGCAGCGTGTGTTTCACACTGGCTGGCCATTAATTGGTCGGCCATCATGAAATCTATGCCGGGGCCCGATCATGGGCGGCAGTCGGCTTCGCAACCACTCCCGGGCCTGCCCACCCACCGCACCCCACCTGACGAGGGCAAAATTCTGCCCCAGGAGTTGATGTAGTTCCTGAAATTGGATTGCACATGAATCAGGATCCAATCCACTTGTAACAAATACAGTATAGTGCCTAATGAGCCCAATGGCAGGACCACGCCAAATAGGTCTGCTAACCTCATTAGGATAGTACCATTTGGGGCCCAAAGGTTGAGAGAGGCAACATCAGGAAAGGGTATGAATTGTGCAGCCTTCCTAAATAGAATATCTGTGATCTTTTTTATGCAGTGATGAGCTGCTGCCTGACACATGTGACTCAAGTTGCTAAATGTTGCTTGGGAGATTTAAGTCAGCCTATGACACAGTAGATGAATTAACACCTAGTGAGTAACTAACATACAGAACATAAGAAATAGCCTACTCCTGCTCCTATAAGATCACTAGGAAGGCTGAATTTCTAAATCAACTTTGCTTTCACACCCTATCCATATCTCTTGATTCATTTAAGTGTTCAAAAATTGTTCGGTCAGTTAGGAATAGACTCAACAACTGAGCATCCACAGCCTTCTGAGGTAAAGAATTCCATAGATTCACAACCTATTGAATGAAGAAATCTTTCTTCATCTCAGTCCTAAATGACAAACCTCTTATCCTGAGACTTTGATCCTTAATTCTAGGCTCTCCAGTCTGATTAAAGAGCCATTCAGCACCTCCCCATCAAGCCTTTTAAGAGTTATCTATGGTTGGAATTTAATGTTCTGCCCCGAGGCATGATTGATTGTGGGGGTTGGGGGGGGCGTGGGGGGGCGGCATTTAAATGGGATGGGGGGGTAGGGACAGGTGGCAATTAATGCTCACTCAAGGGCCTCATCCCAACGCTGCTGAGGTAGGTGGGGGACCCACCATGAGGCAAGCTCAAATTGACCTTCCGGGGAGGGTGTTTCCTTGTTGTCAGGCACTCAGTGCCTGATAGAGGGTTCCAGCATCAGGAAGAAGGGGGCCACTAACAGCCAGTTCCCTGCCTTTACTATCGACACTCCTCCCCGGTGAACCCCTCCCCTGTGACCCCCTTCCTCCATCAATCCCCTTGGGTCTCTTGGCAATCCTGAGCTTTGGGTGAGTGCATTACGGGCAACAGCTACTGCCTGCTGGCATTGCCAAGCAATGCACAACTGCCATCCTCTGATGGCTGGCAGCTCTCAGGATCGGGATTTCGGACCCTGGGGTCCATGGTCCTGAGGAAAGCCCTGCTGCTGCCCCATTGACAGCCTAATTAACACTTAATTCAGTGAAAGTCTTCCTGAAAGTATATGTCATGGGGTTCTCACGGCTCTCCAGTCGATGGGCGAGACCACCATCAAATTCCACATTATGTTTCAATGAGATCACCTCTCCTTCTTCTAAACTCCAGAGAATATAGGCCAGTGCAGTCAGCTCTCCTCATAAGAAAACCTAACCCCAGGATGACCTGCCAATTCACACATTGTACACACCTTTATTTACAAACTCTCAAAAACTTAAGGAATTCTGCACTATTGACTCCCGCTCACTGCTGAATTCCCATTCTATCAAAATTCATGTTACAGATATCCTGTTTTCACTCCGTTCACAACTCACTTAGTGGTCTGCTTTCCATTTGAACTCTGAAATTTGTAATGTTCTTTATTCAAGCAGCAGTTGTTACCAATGACTAAAACTTATGATTATTACTAAGCAAAGGCATAGCATTACTTTAACATTATAATGGCTGAGAAATTGCTAAATTGATAAAGTAACGGAGTTCAGGACATGACCATTATTGAGTAAAAAAAATACAGCAATTTGCGGGGAGGAAGAATATACCATGAGTTGTGATCAGTCTTGCAGAAATACAAGCTCATCACCAACCTCCTCAGGAATGTTAAGCAATTGCTGGACTGGCGTCATAAATGGAAATGAATCTCAGCACAGACATTTAGGGCTGCTAATTCATGTCATATGGACCGTATTAATATTGTGATTTATGGTCCTAACATGGAACTCAATCTTGGCAGCCCAGAATGGGAACAATTGAAGCTATGGAACCTCATTCCTGCAGGTAGTAAATTATTACAGGAAGATTTTGGCATTTAAAATTTATTTTTTTCTTGTTTTTCCTACATTCCTTTCTCTCTCTCAATCTAACCTTCCTTTCACCTTATTTTTCTTTCTAATTTGACTCTAATTCACCTTTTTTATTAAATCCTTTAATTTCATTGGCTAAGTAAACAGCCAATTGGAATCTGATGTCAGGAGGCCCTAGATGCCTCTGACATTGCCACACCATCATTTCCAGCAATTTGTGGTGCTAAAAATAAGACTACGGAAAAAGTGAGAAACAAAATATAAGATCAAGTTCCTGAGAAAGGCTAGGAGATTGCAGACCTAGCAATTTCTGGGCCATTCTAATGTACAATTCATGGTATAAAATGCCTGTCCGCATAAAATAGCATATATTTGAATATGCCAAGAGCATATCACAGGGAATCAGCAAGTTCATATATTTAAAAAAGGTTTGCATGGACTACTGGTCAGCCACACTTCTGATATCACATTCTGGCATCATGGGGTTATCATAATATATATTGTTTGGTTACTGTTTCAGGGATATTGAATTTAAGGCAATCAAATGGAGGACTGGAGTGCAGAGTATTTCTTAAATGATGAGAGATTGGGAAGTGTTGATGCCCAAAGAGACCTGCGTGTCCTTATGTCATAAGCCACTGAAAGCTAACATGCAGGTGCAGCAAGCAATTAGGAAGGCAAATGGTATGTGGGCTTTTGTCGCAAGAGGGTTTGAGTACAAGGGTAAAGATGTCTTGCTTCAATTGTATAGAACGTTGGTTAGACCACACCTAGAGTGTTATGTACAGTTTTGGTCTCCTTTCCTAAGGAAGATATACTTGCCTTAGAGAGGGTGCAAGTGGAGGTTCACCAGATTAATCCCTGGGATGACAGGACTGTCTGATAAGGAGGGATTGAGGAGACAGGGCCTGTATTCTCTAGAGTTCAGAAGATTGAGAGGTGATCTCATTGAAAATTTAAAAATTCTTAAAGGGCTAGGTAAGTAGGTGCAGAAAGGATGTTTCCCTTGGCTGAGAGTGTTAGAACCAGGGGACATAGTCTCAAAATAAGGGGCAAGCCATTTAGAACTGAGATGAGGAGAAATTTCATCACTCAAGAAGGTAGTGAATCTTTGGAATTCTCTACCCCAAAGGGCTGTAGAAGCACAGTCATTGAGTATATTCAAGACAGAGATCAATAGCTTTCTAGATACTAATTACATTAAGGGATATGGGGACAGTGCAAGAAAATGGTGTTGAGCTAGATGATCGGCTATGATTTATAGTTGAATGGCAGAGCAGATTCAAGGATTGAATGGCCTACTCCTCCTATTTCCTATGTAACTGTGGGAAATGATCAAAATCTATTGATAAAAAACAAAAAGCTGAGATAATTGCTGTCGCACATCAAAAGTCTTTAAAAAATTATCATTATCTACTAATTAGAACAGCAGAGATGAACTAATTTGATCATTCAAAATAGTTTGTCAAAATGCTTTCTTTTCTCATTTTCCTTTGCCATAAATAATATCCTTGGTTGAAAATAGAGTTTCAAAAGTAATAAAACAATTACATATTTCTAAATAATTTCATTTAACTTATTTATAAAATTGTTACTGTGCCTTTTAGAATCTTAGCTAATGCTTAAAGGCTTCTGCTTGAGCATGACATGGATATTTGTCCTAGTGGGATGTCAACTACAAGTGCCTGTGCAATCCCTTGTATACCATATTCTGAATGTGTAGAGTGTTCACATTTACCCAGCACTTAGCAGTCTGATTCCTTTTGTGTATAAGTTGAAGCATATATTTCCCCGTGCTGAATTTAGACAATAAGCTGGAAGGTGAATTTTGAGGTAATATTTCATATTTTAACTATTACCATTTTAAATTATACTTCAGAGGTAAAGTCAACTTCATAGAGTAGGAAGCACACACAGTGAATAATTACAGCATCCATGCTGGCTTTTATTTATATGAATAATTCAAGGAAAATGACTTACCTTGTTACTTTACAGAAAATGTATGTTTTTCAGTGTAAATAGACAAAGCACGTGTTTGCTCAGTCTATGGTGACAGTTATGAACCATAGAAAAGTTACGGTGCAGGAAGAGACCATTCAGCCCATTGTGTCTGCGCTGGCCAAAAAGAGAATAAAAACTAGTTGCTCATTTTAATGCCACTTTCCAGCACCTGGTCTGTAGCCTTGCAGCACTTCAGATGCAGATCCAGGTACCTTTTAAATGAGTTGAGCGTTTCAACATCAACCACCAACTTAGGCAGTGAATTCCAGATGCCCGCCACCCTCTGGGTGAATACATTTTTCCTCATGTCCCCTCAAATCCTTCTACCGAGCACCTTAAATCTATGCCCCCGGGTAATTAACCCCTCAGCTAGGGGAAATAAGTCTTTCCTGTCTACCCCATCTAGCCCCCTCCTAATTTTGCACACCTCAATTAGGTCATCCCTTAGCCTCCTCTGTTCTCAGGAAAACAACCCTAGCCTATCCAATCTCTCCTCATAGGTGCAATTTTCAACCTTTGGCAACATTCTTGTAAGTCTCCTTTGCACTCTCTTAGGAGCAATTATGTGCTTCCTGTGATGTGGTGACCAGAACTATACACAAAATTCCAGCTGTGGCCTAACCAGTTTCGTTAATAAGGTAAATTGCTTTCTTAGTGGCCATAATAGGCCGTTGACAGTTCAGTGGGCGTGCAGCTGCCTCTGGCGCGCGCCCGCTGAATGCCATATCGAAATGACATGTGATGACATCAGGACACACACCCGACGTCATCTCTCGCCATTTTACACGTGGGCGTGTCGGGCCTGCCCCCACACGACAATATTCTGCCCTACGTCCCTGCTTCTGTATTCAATACCTTACCCAATAAAGGAAAGCATTGCATATGCTTTCTTGACCACCTTGTCCACCTGTCCTGCTACCTTCAACGACCTGAGGACATGCACTCCAAGATCTCTCACTTCCTCAAATCCTCTCAATAACTTCCCATTGCTTTGTTTGCCCTGCTCAAATGCATTATTCCACACTTTTCTAGATTGAATTCCATTTGCCACTTCTCTGTCCACTCAACCAAACCATTGATATAATTCTTCACTATCAAGTACATGCAATTTTTATGTCAACTGCAAATTTCCCAATCATGCCTCCCCCATCTAAGTTTAAATCATTAATATATACAACAAACAGCAAGGGCCTCAATACGGAAACCTGTGGAACATCATTTGTTTCCTGTCACTAATCCAATTTTGGATCCAACCTACCACATTCCCCTGTATCCCATGAGATCTCACTTTTCTGACCAGTCTGTCATGTGGAACCTTGTCAAATGCCTTACCGAAATCCAAGTAGACAACATCCACTACACTACCCTCATCAATCTTCTTTTTTATTTCCTCAAACAATTCTATTGAGTTAGTAAGACACGATCTCCCTCCAACAGAAGCATGCTGACCATCCCTGATCAATACGTGCCCCTGTGTTTATCAAATAATTTTAAACAATGTAGAACATGATTAGAAGCAGCTTCCTGGGTAAAAATTCAATTGAAAATGATTTTTAACTGCTTTTTTTTAATAAATGTCAGAGCTTGCATAAGAGAGAGACAGGAAGAAAAGTGAAGTGTCTGTCCTTTTTGTTTTATATACTGAGAATTTAAAGATTATTTTTGTTTGTTGAAAGAGTGAATAATGTCATATTCATTCATGTCCCATTTCATGTCCAGCTGTAGTGGGTAAGGGAAACACTAGTTAATAATTTTCCAGGAAAATTATTATCATAAACTAGTTGCCTCACCATCTCTAAGACGCTTCTTTTGAAATTCTTTCACTGGAGTTGCCCAGTTCACTTTCAGTTCCACACCCCTGAACCCCTCATAATCATAACACACCGTAACCTCTGTTGTCCCATGAGTGATGCCACAGGAGAGCTACTAATTACACACTTGAGCAGTATAATAGTGCACATTTCTTACCCATCATGTTACAATTCCTGTTTCACATATCTGTCATATTTAAACATCTCACATTTTCATTGTCTTAAATGTCAGTCATAAAATTACAACAAAGCTCCTTTCATGATGCAGGCATCGTATGAATCAAAACTATTAAACAGATATGAAAAAAATAAATCACAGATGAGTGGTAATAAAGTCAGTCTTGGCTCAATAGTGGCAGCCTCAACTTAGATGGTGGGTTCCAGTTCAGAGACTCCAGCACAATCTAGGCTAATAATAATTGCAGTACTTAAAGAATGTTGTCTTTTCAATGAGACATTAAATCAAGGCCCCATCTGACATTTGAGGTCAATGTAAAAGATCACTTGGCACTATTTTGTATAGATCAGGGGAGTTCTCCTGGTGACCCTGCCAATATCTATCCCTCGGCCAACATCTCTAAATTCATTTAATTGGTCATTTATCTTACTATGCTGTGTATACACTACTGTGTGCAAAACCAGCACCCACGTTTTCCTACATTACAATAGTTATACTTAAAAAGTTCTTCATTCCCTGTGAAAACTCATGAAAGGGGCTTTATAAATGCAAGTATTTTTTTCTTTGCAGAATAATTAGAAAATATATTATCAATGCTTTTCCAGAACTGTTCAAACATTTTGCAGTATTTGAATTTTTTTGGTCGAGAGTACGAGAACCTCTTGAATTACAATCCAACTGGCTATTATTTCTCACTCACCCCACAACTCCCTGTCCACCACACCCCTAGCCCACACAGTGTCCCCACGCCACAGTTGAACTTCAATTGACATAGTCTCCCAAGCTTCTGCCAACAGCACTCAGAACCAGCTGTCAAGAAATGGGCAAGAGCAGCCCACAGACTGTTTCGCTTCTGTAAAGTTCTCAGATTGCCACAGTGCCTCCATAAACCACTGTACTTCAGACCCAGAAAACAAATGAACAGAAAAATGATAGCTTGGTCAGCCACGCCACAGTCAAGAATGTTGGTGCTCCAAAATGCTAGAGTAGATTTTTTTCTTCACTGTTCAGTAAAGCCTATATTCTCTGAAGTGAATAAGAATGAGATGTAATCTCATTGAAACATACAAAATTCTGAACGGACTTGAGGTAGACACAGGGGTTTTTCCTCCCCTGACAGGGGAACCTAGTACAGGGGGATGCAGTTTCAGGAAAAGGGGTCATTTGTTTAGCACTGAGATGCGGAGAAATTTCTTCATTCAGTCAGTTGTGAAAGTTTGGAATTCTCTACCACAAAGGGTTGTGGATGCTCCATCATTAAGTATACTCAAGACCAAGATAGGTAGATTTTTGATCTCTCAGGGTATCAAGAGATATGAGGGGTGGGTGGGAAAATGGAGTTGAGGCAGAGGACAACACACAATCATATTGAATGGTGAAGCAGGCTTAAGAGGCTGTATGGTCCACTCCTGTTCTATTTTTTACACTCATTGTGTCAGGTGTCTTTCCAATTGACCTGTCCTGGAATTTCACAAAGCTTCTCCAGTACTCAGAAGAACTGGATGAGAGAAAAAAAAATGACTTCAATAAAAAAAGGGAGGATTACCATCGACCAGGGAAATAATGCACAGTGATCAATGCTTTTAGAAAGCCTACTGTATTATAGGTGTTTCTAAATAAATAGGAATGTTGTGATTAGCATAAGAAGTACAACCTCAAAGATTAAAAAGATGTGTTTGGACAGAAAATGAGAAAAAAAATTCTGCCTTTAGATGATTTCTGCTTGTACAATATTTTGTGGAACTGAAAAATATTAACAAATTAATTTTGCATTGAGCTCGAATTTGTCAAAAAAAATTTACAGCTAGACATGAAATTTGACAATTTTTAAATTAAAACTAAAAAAAACTTGAACTTTTTTTTCAAACAAACAGAAGGAAATAATGTCACGCATTTCCACATCTATAATTCCCTATATATATATTATATACACACATAATTTTAAAACAAAACAACATTTTTTCATTGCATCATTACAAGACACCCCTCTTCCAACACATTGGTTAGAGCAGGCACTTCTTTTTGTAAAACTGTCTGATAGTTGGTGATTTGCATCAACCCATTTTATCTTAGAGATCTCTTTTCTCGCTAACACCTCCTTAATGCTGACTAGGTCTATTCGTAGTCTTTTTTCCGTGACACGTTTCGTGGAATGAACATTTTCCCAAGAGACTGGTTATCAACATAACATTCTATGGGCAAACTTTTCCCACATTGCCCCTTATATAATATTTCTGTCAATACATTGGATAAGTAAACCCCCATATCTAATGCCTCTACTAAGGCTAACGTTTCAGCAGCTAAGGAGCTTTTCACTACCCTTTTTATTTTCTTGGCCTCCCAAGCCAGTGGGCAACATCTATCATTCTTTCCCACCAAGAATATGATGAACCCTGTTGTGCTAAAGTACCCATCTGGGAGATTGGCATGTGAAGCATCACTAAAAATGACCAACCTCATATCTTTTGGATCACCCAAGGCTGGAAACTTGAGCACACATCTCTCAGAATTTAATTTTTAAAGTGTTTTATTTGCTCTCGGAACTTGCTCAACTGTCGCATGTTCATCATGGTACTCAGCTCCAACACATCATAACTGGTGTCAGGCCTAGTCTGAGTGCACAACCAGTTCAGTTGCCCAATCAAACTTCTCAAATGTTCCATTTCTTCCTTGGTAGCTGGATCTTCTTTTTGTGAGGATCTATCATGAGTTATTGGGAAATAATTAACATTTTCTAGATAAGATTGTTGATTCAGTTTCACTCTTGACTTGCTCTGCTTAATGTCCAAACCTATGTATTTAAAGGCCCCAGAAGCCTGACTTCCAACCTGGAATTCCTTCTTTATCTTCTCAATTACCCATTGTTCAAATTCTACAGATCCTCCCCACAGGAAATCATCAACATGTATGATAAAGATCCTAGCTAGTTTCTCCTTATGGTACCAGTAGAATATCGTAGGAATCTGCCTTTAACTGAATGCAACCTATTTTCAACAAGACAGACCTCACAGAAAAGTACCATACTCTTGATGCATCATTTAATCCATAAACACACTTATTCAATTTCCATAGCTTTCCTTCTACATCCCCGGCTTTTTTGGGTGGTTTCAAAAAAACTTCCCCTTGAAACTTCTCCCCCTGTAAAAACACAGCCTTTATATCAATCGATTTGCACTCCCAGGAACAGGAAGCCAAAATAGCTAAAAAAACTCTTCAAACTCACTTTCCCCACGGTAGACGAGTCCACTCTGACACCCTGATCTTCTAGTCTCTCTTCAAAGCCTTAGGCTACTAACCTCACTTTGGCCTTTTATGTGCTGTCTGGGAGTACCTTTTCTGTACAGATCTATCTATGAGAAAAAGCTGGCTGTCCTCTGTCAGGTATTTCAGAATATACCCCAAATTCCTTCCAACTTTCTAACTCTTTCCGTTTGGCTTCCTTAATCAGCTTACTTTTCAATTTATTAGCAGTTACTAGAATCTCTTTGTCAGAAGGACTTCTACTTTTATTGAGGTTGCTAGCTTGCTCTCTAGACTTCCTTGTTTAGCTACGGCCTCTACTCCCATTCCTCTCCCTTTCTGGACTGCTACTATATGATTGTCCTCCCATGCGAACAGAACTCCATTAGCAATTCTGTGATCTTTTTCTAGGGCCACGGCCACTTTCTGGTCGGGTTTCAACATCTTTACCTCGGTTTGTCAATCGATAGGTCTTGTCTCCTGTCCTTCATCCTGCACATTTAGCTAATGTTAATTTACCAGTGGCCTTTCCTGCTCTCCCTATGATGGTGGCATCCCTCCATTCATTGGTCCCTTCTGGCATGTATGTTATCCTTGTTCCTACTTTGGGTAATTGCCCTTTTGGATGAATAGCGTTGTCCTATACATCAGTGTTACTTCGTTCATAGTCAGTCAACCCTATATCTACCGTCGTCTGCTCCTCATAACTACCCAGTGTATGTGTATGTGAAGTGCATGGTGCCTCCTTGCATTCTATGTCCTGTTCAGAACCTGTAAAGGTATAGTGAGTACCAATTAACTGTGAAGAATGTACCCTAACAGTTTGATTACCGTGTTGCACAATTGCTACTTTCCCATCACTCCCTATAACATTGCCAGGTCCTTTCCACTCTTTCTGGCCTTCCCTTTTATAATATATCATGGGGAAGTTTAAGAGCGTGTGTGCGGAGGAGCACCTCCGATTGGCACCCCCGCTATGCGCACCCTGTGCCGGCAGGGGAGGTGGGGGGGGGGGATTCCCTGAACCGAGAGTGCATTCTTTTGCATATGTGCACAAAAGAGTGCACTCATCTCCCTCGGGCTAAGTGATGCCTCAGGGTGATTGGCTCTACAATAAAAAATCTGAGAAATAGAGAAAAAAAAATTCCCTGACATGTCCCCTCATGTGGCCCTGTCACATGAGTTGGGACATGTCCATAAACTTTACATACACTTTAATTATATTTTTTAAAACCTACATGAAACCTCATTCTGCCCATGGATGAGGTTTCATGCTTTTTCTAATGTCCGCCAACCTTAAGATTAGACGGGCAGGTCCATTAATTAGTTTAATGACTCTGTCAATGGCCTCAATTGGCCATTGACAGGTCAGCGGGCGCACAGCTGATTCTACTGAGCCCCCGCCTACCTGAAAATTTAAAATGGACCGCGGTGACGTCAGGAGTTCCGCCCGACGTCATCCCACATCGGCAAGTGGGCCCCGCGCCCCGCTCACCAACCAGGAAATCCTGGTCCATGTCTCCTTATCTAAACTGTATTCCTGATGGTCTTATGCGGTGCCTTAGGGCCCGCTGAATTTTCTCTGAAACCTCAGCTTTAAGAAAAGCTTTTCTGCCCGCATGCAAAGCATTCAGATGAGCAGAAAAAATGGCGCTAATGCTAGTTTCTTCTAGAGCAGGGGGAGCATCTGACAACACCGAAGGTAACTTTGGATTTCTTACGTACACCAACTGATACAGACTGTACCCCCCAACCATTTGCAGAAAGTTCTTTACGTGCACCACTATGCTAGTGCCGTTTGCCGTTTACAACCTGGTTGATCAGCTAATATTTTATGCAACATGTCATCTATTACTGCATGGTTTCTTTCACAAAGATCATTACTAAACAGGCCCTCAGCTGCAGTATGCATATCTATGATGTTTAAATTTTCACACATAACTTGAAATTCCTCATTGGTGAATTCTCTACCATTATCTGTGAGGAACTTCATTGGTGTTCCTAATCCTGTTCTTACCCATTTCTCCATGAACTTAATGACAATAGTCCTTTTGTCTTTACTGTGTATCACAGTGGATAGACTAAACCTGGTTGCCATATCTATGAAGTGTAGTAAAAAAAAAACCCCTATCCTTGTCCCAAACTTTCAAATCCATTGCCACTGCATCATTAAACTCCCTGGCTGGTGGCAAGCTCACAACAGGTTGCGGTGGTGTCTTGTGATATTTAAGGCAAATTTCACACTGAGCAGTGACTCGTTCAATAAGATTATCATATCCTTTATCGACCACTCCCGCATCTCGAAGCAGAGTCTTCAGTTTCTGAGGCGTCGGATGTGCAAACTGTCTATGTAATTTTCAAATGATCTTCTTTTTGTCCACCAACTTCTCATTCTCAGCAGTTAACAAAACTTCATGAACCTTTTGACGAGAAATCTCTGGCTTTCATAGTGGCAAGCAGTAATGGCCTGACCAAGTAAAATGAAGATCCACATTTTTCCCAAACATGACTACTCTATCATTCTTCATATCTAGCATCATCTGAACCTTCTTCATCGCAGATCAACTCAACAATAGCGGTATCTCGCCAGAAACCACATCAGTACTGATAAAGATTGATCCCTGCTATCTTACAAGGCAGGACCATCCATTTGGGGGATGTTAATGTATTGTCATCTCCGACACTGAAGCAGGTGGAGCTTTCATACTCCTCGACCTTCTGCCATCTGCCGCATCAAGAGACTCCGGATAACAGTTAAGCTAGTCCATGCCGCATACCGTAGAAGTGCAATCATTGTCCAGAACTGCACAGTTGAAGGAATCTACCATTAAGATACTCATCACTGGATTCAAACTCTCAGTGATCAATACAATTCCATCATGGCAGTCACCATCATCATTTTCATTTTCAGATGAATCCGTCTTGTGGGTCACTTCAAAAACACGATTCCTTTGCTGTGGGCAGTTCATTGCGTAATGTTACTAGGAATCACACCGAAAACACCAATTAACCATTCCCCATGCGTTTTTTGGGTTTAAACATCTACGGTCACCATCCCAGACATGCATTTTGTCCCAACACACAAATTGGTTAGGGTTACAACCATTTTCAGACCTCTTGTCATTAACCCCATCTTTGTATTGGAATCTTCATCTAATATTTGGTCGACCGTGAAATTCGGTCACCCTTGAATCCTCTATCCTTTGTTATACAGCATAGTTGTTCACATTTGCTAAAAAAGTGGCAGGGAATGATTGTTTCCCCAGAAATTTTTTAGGGTAGCAGCCATTTGATCTAAGAGAGCTTCTTTCCCCTGGAACTGAACCCCTGTTAGTACTAAAAGACTATCAACATGGCAAATGCAAGCACAGTCCAGTAGTTTAAATACCAATACGTATTCTGGAATGTCAAGTTCAAATCGCTGTAGCCTCCTGTACCATTTATCAAAATCCATGATGTATTCATCCATGGACTGATCATCTGATTTCCTAAACCTATCAAAGATCATCCAAGCTTCATAAGCTTCCAATAACTCATCCTTTTTGTAGAACTTATCCAAAAATTGTATCAGACAGGTTAATCCCTCTTCATGATCCAAATCACCCACTTTCCACTCTGAAAATACTTTACTCCTTATCTTACTTTTGGCTGGTAATGATAATGCTAAAGCCATACCTCATTTCTTCCGGGGTGTAGCAGTACCCCGGGTCCACATTTCAACTTAAACCTTCCATTGCTGATAAGGTTCAGAGTCAGAAAAAATTGGTGGATAGTCAAAGCTTGTGATTTTGCACCATTCTTCCGTCATTCTGTAACTTAAATTGTTAGTAATAGTGCACTCATTCTCCCTCAGAGGACTGAGGCAGAAAGCTTCATATACAGCAATCAATTAGCAAAGCTTTAAGTTCATCTTCTGCTACCACGTTACTCACAATAAGAAGTTGCAGAGGAAGAATTAATCCAGGCAGGTCTCTTGGTTAAAGCTGGTTTATTTCCAAGACAACTCCTCAGTGCTACTAAGTTCCTAGTAGCTTCAACAGAAAGTGTTCCAGCTGTACCTTTTTATTCCATTCAGTTGGGATAATTAATGCTGATTGGCCAGTCTGCCAACCGTAAGGCTGGACGAGCCAAGAAAAAACTGCTTACAATTGCACCATTAATGAGCTTAATTGCCTGCTTAATTGTGGGTGGGAGCTCTTCAGACTGCTGTGCACGCCTGCCAAGCGAAATATCACACAAGTGCACAATGACGTCGGGACACTCACCTGACTTCATGCCGCAAATTTTACGCCGTTTGGGTTGGGCACACGCAAGCCAGTGTAAAGAAGTTCATTCTTCATTAACCGAGGTTTCCCACCCACTGTGGTTGACAAGGCCCTCAACCGTGTCCGACCAATCTCCCGCGCCTCCGCCCTCACACCTTCCCCTCCCTCCCAGAACCATTATAGGGTCCCCCTTCTTCTCACTTATCACCCCGCCAGCCTCCACATTCAAAGGATCATCCTCCATCATTTCCGCCAACTCCAGCATGATGCCACCACCAAACACATCTTCCCTTCACCCCCCCCACTGTCGACATTCCGTAGGGACCGTTCCCTCCGGGACAGCCTGGTCCACTTCTCCATCACCCCCAATGCCTCATCCTCCTCCCACGGCACCTTTCCATGCAATTGCAGAAGGTGCAAACCTGCCCCTTTACCTTCTCCCTCCTCACCGTTCAAGGGCCCAAACACTCCTTTCAAGTGAAGCACTTGCACCTCCTTCAATTTGGTCTACAGCAGTCACTGCTCCCAATGTGGTCTTCCCTACACTGGAGAGACCAAATGCAGATTGGGTGACTGTTTTGCGGAACATTTTCGGTCTGTCCGCAAGCATGACCCAGACTTTTCTGTTGCTTGCCATTTCAACACACCATCCTGCTCTCGTGCCCACAGGTCCATCCTTGGCCTGCTGAAATGTTCCAGTGAAGCCCAACGCAAACTGGAGGAACAGCACCTCATCTTCCGATTAGGCACTTTACATCCAGACTTAACATTGAGGTCAACAATTTCAGACAATGAACTCTCTCCTCCATCCTCACCCCTTTTTTTATCCTCTTTTTTCAATATTCAGTTTTTTTTTAATTTTTATTTTTTATCCTTTTATTTTTATTTATTCTCATTTTTATTAATTGTTTTATCCCCGCCTTTTATCCTATTTTCGATCTTTTTTCCCACCACCATCCCCTCCCCCACCCCACCTCCACTAGGGCCATCTGTCACTTGTTCATGTTGTTCTTTCCAGAGTGCTTACCCTTGTCCTGCTATTATCACATTCTGCTTTCTGACCTTAATGCCACCTTCAGTACCTCCTTTAGCCAGCACCAATACCATTAACACCCCCTTGCCCTTTTGTTCAGGACATCTTTGTCAATCCTTCCTTTGCCTCCACTGGCCTTCTATCCAGCTTCACCTTCACCCCTTAAACAACATAAATTTCATCATGTTTTTACTTCTCTTTAGCTCTGAAGAAGAGTCATATGGACTCGAAACATTAACTTTGTCTTACCAATAATGGATTTAAGGATTAGAGAGAGGGTAAAAGAGAAATGAAATCAAACAAATAAACTTGCCCGGATTTTAATTTTATACCCCAACAAAAATTCCATTACATCACCTCGTACGAGCACAGCCTTTTGGCTTATGCTAACTTTCCTCAATGTCTGTGCTTCTATACCTAGTTAATCTCATCAAGTTAAGGATAAAGTATGCCTCATGCCTTCCCTTAACAATTGTAGCACTCAATCCATTCTCATTCAGCTTTGAAACTCAGTAAAACTGAATTACATTGAAATATTGGTTACCAGGTAAAAGCAAAACACAAAGTTGAACACACTACTTTTTGAAGGTATTAATTCAGCAATTGGTGTCATGCATCTTGTGCCTGCAATGCTCACTATGTCAAGAGGTGACAAAGGGAATTGTAACAAACTTAGTATTGTTTTATTTATTGGTAATTTGCAAGTGTCTGAAGACATTATGGTTTAACACGTTTTAAAAGATTGAAGATGTCCTTTGCTCACCTTCAGAAGAATGAGGGAATTATTAATCAGTCTTGTAACAGATTAGCTGTCTGCAGTTCTAGGCAACAGATGAAGATATATGAAGCATAATAACTTTCACAACTAATACAGTAACAAAACAACTTTTTTCCATAATCCACTAAGTATCATAATTTCATGACAATAAGGGAAATAATTCAAAAAATATACTTAATTAAGTCATTCATATGTATTAAATAAAGCAACAGTTTAAAAAAGGGCAAGTTTTTTTTAAGCAGAAGTGTATAAAAGGTTGATGCCCAAAGCGCAGGACACTGACATAGTTAAAACAATGGGAGAAGATGATATAAAGCAGTAAGTAATGGTTATTTATGGTAGGTTTTATTTATAAATCACATAAATTGGAGAATAATGGAAAGGATGATTTTGAAGACCTGTGAAAGAAAGAATTTGATGACATGATGTTTATTGATTTTAACAAGAAGAAAGGAAGTATCTGGAAAGCAACAACTGTAAACTAAAACACTCCCTTTACTCAAAATGCAATTAATATACAACCTACTTGAGTTTGCTACCATGGAGGAAACTACAAAAAGTTTCCTGCAAGAGCAATTTATGTTACAGATGCTTCTCTCCAACACAGAGGCAGAGGATGAAGAGAAGCTAAAGAGAAAAACCTCTTGCTACTGCCAAAGCTGTCAATGGGCAATAAAACAAAAGGAAGAGTTGATTAACTTCACCTCATTAAATTCAATGTTCGCTCTTATGATATTGACTTTGAGTTACATCTGGGAGATTATCAGCCATAATATTTTCAGCCATAGATTTTATACATTGTCCAGAAGCACAGTAAATACATGCACACAAGTGCTTTTACAATTTTCATTATTCCCAAGATTATACAAAATATCAGTTTATTAAATTTGAATATACTTATTTTGAAATCTGCTTAAAACAAATTACTATTTTTCAAAGAGAAGAATAAATGAACTTAAATAGGATTTCAGTTCAATCCAATCTTTATTTATGAATGAATTACAAAACTGTAATCTAAGGTAAGGTTTGATGCCGCAGTAAATTGTGAAAAAGAGAAGCACAAGCAGTTATGTTACTTATCTGAACCCCATGATTGGATTACAGGAGTTAGAGTACTCGATTGCACTTACTTCTATTAAAAATATCTGCATTTGATGTTTCTTATATTTGCTATTCCTCTTGGTATGAACAGCATTTTATGGAATCAATACATTTGCTAAGTTGCCAAATGCGTGCCATTATGCCGAGAATTAGCTCCAAGTAGACATCAGAGGAGCAACTTTCTGACTTTGCACTCCTAACAGGATGCCTCGCTTGGAAAATCATGTATTATAAATGTAGTGCATCCAGTGGTTTTGATTTCCTGACCATTTAAATAATTTCTCATATGTATGCTTGGCAGCCAAAGCTCCCCTCCAGGAGCACAAAAATGGCCCTTTAAGTACCTGTTTAACAATATGGAGAGAAAAATGGAGGTATAATTTATGTGCTGCCTTTGCATTGCTCTAAGCAACTGCCTCACAACAATTTTAGCTTTGAGTTCTTGAAGCAAGACAGGCACAGAAGGTGCATGCTCCAAAATAATCAGGAGGGCAGAAGAAGGTAAAATATAGTAATGTGTCTGACACTAAACAATTGAGTGTAAGGAATTAATCCATACAGGCGAAGTAAGTCCCAAGAACACCATAATATCCTGAGATGTCCCAGAACATGTCACACAAAACAGAAAACTCAATCAGGACTGCTGCTTCTGATAGTGTACAGTAACCCTTTTACAAAAGATGGCGACATAGGCATCAACATGATAGGACTATAGGAGGGTTATTGAGTCGGTTGATGTATTTGAGCTTTGGAGTTTGAAATTCAAGATAAACAATACTGAAAAACTACTAAAACAACCTACTTTAAAATAAGTATAATTTCTGGGGCCTTATTCAGGAATCTTCTTGTAAGATGTTAATATTTCCTCTTGCCCAAGAATAAGTTTATCATGGACAAAAACCTTTTTTTTGGCTAGTTGTTGTTATTCAAGGCAATTGTGAGGAGGAAGAATAATGAGATAGGCATGATCACTTTGTCATATTGTCACACACCATAATATTTTCATAATGTAGGAAGACATTTCAATGCACATTGTACCATCACATCCATTTGATAAACTGTAACAGGCTCATCAAACATTTCTCCTGACTCATTAATGTGCAAGTCAATGTGATAGTTAATATGATCTCCAACTACTATTAAATTTATTTAAGCCTTAAAAAACAACTTTACATCAGGATTCAGTTCTAAGTGAATAGCAATCATTTTATACCTGGAAATGACCTTGAACAATATTTGGTCTGATCGCAACTTTGAATTATGTTTGTTTATTATATAAATTAAACACACTACCTGAAATGGTGCAAATTGTGCACATATTTAAAATGAAAATCACTTATTTGCCAAATGAGAAACCAGCAATAAAGGACAATTGAAAAATATCAAAAACAAATATTTCAATTTGTGTTTTACAAAATTATATTGATACAGGCTGAACAAAGAGTAACTTACCTTGGAAAAATATAACCTATTTCAAATTTATGTGAATGGCTTACCAACTCAGCTTCAATTCCCAGAAATTTTGCAATTACTTACCTGTGAAAAAAGACATAAGATTTTCGAACAGAAGATCAAAAAAAACACATTATGTAGCAGATAGTACATTATGTATTTCACACCATAACTGTTTCATAATTTATATCTGTACACTTACAGAAAGAAAGAAAGCAAAGAAGGAAGTTGCATTTATATAGTGGCTTCCATAACCTCAGGACATCCCAAAGCACTTTACAGTCAATGGAGTACTCTTGAACTGTATTCACTGCTGCATAATAGGAATTGGGACAAAGGAGGGAGAGAGTTGGGGGGCAAGGGTGGGAGATAGCCGGGGCAAGGTGGGACATAGAAAGGGTGAGGACGAGGACGGAATTGAGAGAAGTGGGTGCAAGAGAGAGGACAAGTAAGAAGAGGCAGGAGTGCGGGAGAGAGGAGGGATAGGGCAGCAGAGAGGCAGGAGAAGGAAGGAGAGAGATGGGAGTTGGGTGAGGGTGGGACAGGAAAAGGGAGAGGGTGAGGCTGAGAGAATGGAGCAGGAGATAGAGAGCAAGAGAGAGCAGGGGACAGTAAGGGAGAGGGTGGAGGGCATGGGAGTGGAGAGGCAGGGACAGGGGAGGAGAGAGGAAGGGAGAGGAGAGGGGGCGGATTGAAAGTGGAGGGACGGGGTGGGAGAGGAGTGGTTGGCGTGTGGGCTGGAGGGAGAGAAGGGAGCGAAGTGGTTGAGGAGGGGGAGATGGAAAAGGGAAGGGAGAAAGAGAGGGGAGGATAGTGGAGCTTAGCTTAGCTTGCTTGGTGTTGTTTCCCTCTCACTACCATTAAATAGTTTCCAGTCCAGGAAGGCTGTTAGTGCCACTGGGACCACAATCCAGCTTAGACTCATGCCTTCAGGGAGATTAAAAAAGGAAAGCTAAGGAAATTAAAATTGTGGAAAGAGTGAGACATTCTGTAAACCTGATTATGTCTTTTCTTTCACTGATTGAATGCAAGAATCTCACAAGAATAAGCAGCTTAAGCTCTTGACCAATGTATTTGCAATGTTTCTGATATAATGTCATCTCCCCAGAAGTTTCCCCTCCTTTGATTTCATCTCAGCTTTTTTTAAACCAGCAACATGCTTCACCTAAAATAAAATAGGTGTCCTGTGCTCCAGCATGTTAAAATGTGCATGTTAGAAATATCCAGTTTCAAGCTAGATTTTTTTAAAATCCATTCTTCATATCTACAGCTCTCCTACCAATTAATGTTAACCACTGCTGGTCTGTATTCATCACTTTTTTTTAACCACAGTTACAAGGCATACTACAAAATAGTTTGCTGCTGCCTTTGCAATGTAGAAATTGGACATTTTAGATTCCATTGATCTATGATAAAAAAAACGACAGCAATTTCAGAATATGTTAAATATTGAAAGTCACAGAATACAAAATTAGTATTTTCCTACAAATAGAAGCATTACAACTTACTCAATGCATTCAACTTAAATGGCAGCATGGATACAAATGATTACAAGATTAAAGCCTTCTTTTGCAGAAGTCCCAATGTAAGACTTTTATAGCAGAATTATGAAGAGGCAAACATTTCAGATTTATTTAAAGATAGGACTCTTTTATTGTTAAAAAAACTTTCATTTGAAGATTTGTCTGACAGTCAAAATAACAGAACACTGAAAATAAAGTATAAAAAGCAATTTCCAAATGATAACAATAGAAATATAAAAGAGTTTTAGCAATGTAAACACAAACTGTAAAAGCTGATCAACATGTCAGATTCACAGGTCCCTTATAGCACACAAAGAAAGGATCACTCAAGCAGACTGACTGAACCAAGATTTAACTGACAGGTTCTGGAAACAGAATATGTAAACAAATTTGGCTGGGGCCAAACCATAAGTCTGTTATTTGAGGTATACAGAGGTCATATTCTGTTTCAAACTCCTGACAGAACACTTGGCAATGGTGTGCAAGATCCAAGAAAGGTTTTAAAGGAGGGTGAAAGAGATAAGTACGCATGTAGATTTTGAAGCCATTGGCAATAAGCCAACTAGAGGTAAATGACATACAGCCAACTAAGCCTGAAGCTCTAGAATTCCCTAGGCGTGGAATGCTTTTTAGACAGTTCCATGGAACAGTAGATCGTGGAATGAATGAGGGAAGAGATTATTTCAGATCTTGGTTTGTGCAATGAGGTAGGGTTAGTTTATTAGTAAGGGATTGGGCAGAAGTTTGCCCACGGATGGCATGCAGGCCCCACCAGCTCGGCAGCGGGCAGGCAGTCGACTCCTGCCACCGAAACAGGGCCCGCCGCCATTTTGAGTGGGCGGGCCAATTAAGGCCTGCCCAGCGGCTTCCTGTGCGGGGGGCGAGGGAATCCCCATCTGTCAAAGTGTGCACTTTCGTGCTTGCGTGCAAAAGAGCACACTACTCCCTGAGGCAAAGTCCTGACTCAGGGAGATTCGTGACAGGTAAATAAAGTCTCAAAATAGATAAATATTGAAATTATTAACATGTCCCCCTCATATAACAATTTCACACAAGATGGGACTTAATAATAATAAACACAAAAAATTTATTAAATGTTTAAAAAACAGACATGAAACTTCATCCTGCCAGTGGATGAAGTTTCATGAATAATCAGAAGCCCGCTGGGGCTCCTGGCCTGCCCGCCAGTATTAAGGTTGGACGGGCAGGTTTTTTACTTATCTCAATGAGCCTGTCAATGGCCTCAATTGGCCATTGAGAGGTCGGACAGCTGATTTCGCTGTCCGCCCGCCTTCCTAAAAATTTAAAGGGACCGGGATGACGTCAGGAATTCCTTCCGTCATCATCCTGCGTCATTTTCCCCTCGGTGAGTGGGTCCCGCCCCCAAATTGCCGAGGGGAAAATCCTGCCCATTGTCTGGGAAAAAATAATCACAATGTCTATTCCATTTGAGAGCAACATACATAAGTCCGATGCTATTGAACTTAGTAAATAAGGCCAATTACATAGGTAAGAGGGGTGATTTGGCTAAGGTAATTGGGAAATTTGCGAAAAAGTTATAATGGTAGATTAGCAAAGGCAAACATTTAAAGAGAGATTTCATAATTCTCAATAAATTGTCATTGCATCGAGAAATAAACACTCCATGGGAAAGGAGATCCATCCTTGTCTAACTGAAGAGGTTAAGAATAGTATTAGGTTAAAAGAAGAGGCTATTAATATTGCAAAGAGTAGTAAAGCCTGAAGATTAGGTGAGGTTTAGATGCCAGCAAAGGATGACTAAAATGTAATAGAGAGGGAGAACGTGCAAATTGGCAGGGGGATGCGAGAATAAGGGAAGTAAACACATGGCTAAAGGAGTGGTGCGGGAAAGAAGGGTTCCATTTCATGGGGCACTGGCATCAGTATTGGAACAGGAGGGATTTGTACCGTTGCGATGGTCTCTACTTGAACCGATCTGGGACCAATGTTCCAGCAAAAAGGGTAAATAGGGTGGTCAACAGGACTTTAAACTAGAAAGTGGGGGGGTGGGGGGAGGGAAGGGTAAAACTCCAAGAAGTATGACTAATGGGAAACAAAGCAGCAGGTTAGCGTGCGTGTGGGGGAGGTGGGGGGGGTGGTGGATTCAACTTCATGGAAAATTATGAAATAACTGAAGAGAAAGGAGAGCCCAAGAGAGGCTATTAAAGTCTCAGAACACAAAATAGGACAGAGTGTTTGGAAAGGGCTAGGAATCTAACCTCAAGCACATCAGATAAAAGGGACGACAATGAGAAAGGGGACGGGAAATACAGGACTGAAGGTGTTGTATCTGAATGCACGCAGTATACGAAATAAGGTAAATGAGCTTGTGGCGCAGATTGAAATTGGCAGGTATGATGTGGTGGGCATCACGGAGACATGGCTGCAAGGGGATCAGGACTGGGAGCTAAATATCCAAGGATATACATCCTATCGAAAAGATACACAGGTTGGCAGAGGGGGTGGGGTTGCTTTGTTAGTAAGAAATGAAATTAAATCAATAGCAAGAAATGACGTAGGGTCAGATGATGTAGAATTTGTGTAGGTAGAATTGAGGAACCGCAAAGGTAAAAAAACCATAATGGGAGTTATGTACAGGCCTCCGAACAGTAGTCAGGATGTGGGGCATAAGATACACCAGGAGATAGAAAAGGCGTGTAAGAAAAGCAAGGTTACAATGATCATGGGGGATTTCAATATGCTGGTAACTGGGAAAATCAGGTTGGTAGTGGATCCCAAGAGAAGGAATTTGTGGAATGTCTACGAGATGGCTTTTTGGAGCAGCTTGTGGTGGAGCCCACTAGGGAACAGGCAATTCTAGATTTAGTGATGTGTATTGAGGCAGATTTGATAAGGGAGCTTAAGGTGAAGGAACCCTTAGGAGGAAGTGACCATAATATGATAGAATTTACCCTGCAATTTGAGAGGAAAAAGCTGGAATCAGGTATAACGGTATTACAGTTGAATAAAGGCAACTACAGAGCCATAAGGAAGGAGCTGGCCTGGATTGACTGGGAGATGAGCCTAGCAGGAAAGATAGTGGAACAGCAATGGCAAGAGTTACTGGGAGTAATTTGGGAGATACAGCAAAAATTCATCCCTAGGAAGAAGAAGCATACTAAAGGGAGGACGAGGCAACCATGGCTGACAAGGGAAGTCAGGGACAGTATAAAAGCTAAGAGAAAGCATACGATGCAGTGAAGAGCAGTGGGAAACCAGGAGATTGGGAAGCCTACAAAGACCAACAGAAGACAACTAAAAAAGAAATAAGGAGGGAGAAGATTAAACATGAGGGTAAACTAACCAGTAATATAAAAGAAGATTGCAAGAGTTTTTTTAGATATATAAAGGGTAAGAGAGAGGAAACAGTGGACATTGGGCCGCTGGTAAATGACGCTGGAGAAGTAGTAGTGGGGAACAAAGAAATGGCGGAGGAACTGAATAGGTACTTTGCATCAGTCTTCACAGTGGAAGACACGAGTGACATCCCCAAATCTGTTAGAATTTTTTGAGGAGGTAACGAATAGGTTAGATAAAGGAGAGCCAATGGATGTTATCTACTTGGACTTCCAGAAGGCCTTTGACAAGGTGCCGCACAGGAGGCTGCTCAGTAAGATAAGAGCCCATGGTGTTAGAGGCAAGGTACTAGCACGGATAGAAGATTGGCTGTCTGGCAGGAGGCAGGGAGTGGGGATAAGGGGGTCCTTCTCAGGACGGCGGCCGGTGACTAGTGGAGTTCTGCAGGGGTCAGTGTTGAGACCACAACTTTTCACTTTATACATTAATGATCTAGATGAAGGAACTGAGGGCATCCTAGCTAAGTTTGCAGATGATACAAAGATAGGTGGAGGGACAGGTAGTATTGAGGAGGCGGGGAGGCTGCAAAAGGATTTGGACAGGTTAGGAGAATGGGCAAAGAAGTGGCAGATGGAATACAACATGGGGAAGTATGAGGTCATGCACTTTGGTAGGAAGAATAAATGGGGAGAGAATTCAGAAATCTAGAGCGCAAAGGGACTTGGGAGTCCTAGTCCAGGATTTTCTTAAGGTTAACTTGCAGGTTGATGCGGTAGTTAGGAAGGCAAATGCAATGTTGGCATTTATTTCGAGAGGACTAGAATATAAAAGCAGGGATGTGCTGCTGAGGCTTTATAAGGCTCCGGTCAGACCACATTTAGAATATTGTGAGCAATTTTGGGCCCCGTATCTCAGGAAGGATGTGCTGGCCCTAGAGAGGGTCCAGAGGAGGTTCACGAGAACGATCCCAGGAATGAAAGGCTTAACACATGAGGAACATTTGAGGACTCTGGGTCTATACTCGATGGAGTATAGAAGGATGAGGGGGGATCTGATTGAAACTTACAGAATACCGAAAGGCCTGGATGGAGTGGACGTGAGGAAGATTTTTCCATTAGGAGAGATTAGGACCCGAGGGCACAGCCTCAGAGTAAAGGGAAGACCTTTTAGAACAGAGATGAGGAGAAACTTCTTTAGCCAGAGAGTGGTGAATCTATGGAATTCATTGCCACAGAAGGCTGTGGAGGCCAGGTCATTGAGTGTATTTAAGACCGAGATAGATAGGTTCTTGATTGGTAAGGGGATCAAAGGTTACGGGGTGAAGGTGGGAGAATGGGGTTGAGAAACTTATCAGCCATGATTGAATGGCGGAGCAGACTTGATGGGCCAAATGGCCTAATTTCTGCTCCTATGTCTTATGGTCTTATGGAGAAAAGTGAATGAGAGTAAACTAGCCAGAAATATAAAAACAGGCTGTCCCTCTCCTCCAAGTCATTAATATAGATAGCAAATAATTGAGGCCCCAGGACTGATCCTTCCAGCAACAGGTTAAAAAGGAAGAGAGTACTGAAAGTAGAGACTGAAACAGGAAAAATTCTAAAAAGGAATAAGGAAATGGCAGAAACATTAAACAAATATTGAAGACAACACAAAAAGATAAAGGAAATAGTGCGGATCCAAGGTCTAATGAGACTGAAGAAGTTAGAACATAAGAACATAAGAAATAGCAGCAGGAGTAGGCCATTCTGCCCCTCAACCCCTCTTTCGTGCCAGCTCCTCTCAGCCCTCAATTCCCCGATATTTCAAAAATCTATCTACCTCCTCTTTAAATGCTTTCAGTGATGTAGCCTCCAAAACTCTCTGGGGTGGAGAATTCCAGACATTCACTATCCTTTGAGAGAAGAAATTCCTTTGCATCTCAGTTTTAAATATCCCCTTATTCTGTAACTATGTCCCCTAATTTGAGATTCCCCCATTTGTGGAAACATCTTCTCAACATCTACCTTGTCAAGCCCCCACAGAATCTTATATGTTTCAATAAGATCACCCCTCATTCTTCTAAACTCTAATGAATAAAGGCCTAACCTGTTTAGCCATTCTTGATAAGTCAACCCCTTCATCCCAGGAATCAGCTGAGTGAATTGCTTTTGAGCTGTCTTCAATGCCAGTATGTCCTTTCTTAAATACGGGGATCAAAACCGTACATAGTAATCTAAGTATGGCCTCAGTAACACCCTTTACAGTTGTAACAAGACTTCCCTATCTTTAAACTCCAATCCCCTAGCAATACAGGCCAAAATTTAATTTACTTTCTTAATTACTTGCTGCAGCTGCAAGCTAACTTTTTGTGTTTCATGCACAAGATCCCTCTGTGCTGCACTTTATTAGAGTCTCTCTCCATTTAAATAATAGTTTGCCTTTTGATTCTTCCTGCCAAAGTGCATGACCTCGCACTTTCCTACATTAAACTTCATCTGCCAAGTTTTTGCCCATTCGCTCAACCTATGTATATCCCCTTGCAGATTCCTTATGTCCTAATCACAACATGCCCTCCCACCAATTGCAAATGTGGATCCATTACACTCTGCCTCCTCCTTGAATCATTAATATAGATAGTAAATAATTGGGGCCCTAGGACTGATCCTTGTGGCACTCCACTAGTTACGTCTTTCAGACCTGAAAAAGACCCATTAATCCCAACTCTCTGTCTTCTATGTTAACCAATCCTCAATCCATGCTAATACATTACCTCCAATACAGTGAGCTCCTATCTTGTGCAATAAACTTTTATGTGGCACCTTATCGAATGTCTTCTGGAAATCCAAATACACTACATTTACTGGTTTCCTTTTATCAACTCTGCTTGTTATACCCTCAAAGAACTCTAGCAAATTTGTCAAATATGATTTTCCTTTCACAAAACCATGTTGACTTTCTTTGATTGCGTTAAGCTTTTCTAAATGTTTTGCTATTTCTTCCTAAATAATGGACTCTAGCATTTTCCCAATGACAGATGTTAGGCAGACTGGCCTATAGTTTCCTGCTTTTTGTCTCCCTACCTTCTTGAACAGATGCATCACATTAGCGGTTTTCCAATCCACTGTGATCCTCCTGGAATCCAGTGAATCCTGGAATATTTCAACCAATGCCTCCATTATCTTTGCAGCCACTTCCTTTAAAACCCTGGGATGCAGGTCATCAGGTCCTGGTGACTTGTCTGCCTTTAGTCCCATTAGTTTGTCAAGTACTTTGTCCCTCGTGATAGAGATTGTTACAAGATCTTTCGTCCCATTAGCTTCTTGCTTATCTGATATCTTAGGGATGTTTATGGTGTCCTCCACCATCAAGACTGATGCAAAATATTGGTTTAAATTATCTGCCATTTCCCTGTTCCCCGTTATGAATTCTCCAGTCGCATCCTCCGAGGGTCCTACACTCACTTTAGCCACTCTCTTTCTTTTTATAAACCCGAGGAGCTCTTGACGTTTGTCTTTATATAGTGTAGGAAAAAGTACAAGAGAATTAACAGGACTAACAGCTGATAATTCCCCTGGATAGGACAGCTGACATCTTAAGATTCTAAAAGAGGTGGGCGCAGAGATGGTGGATGCATTGGTTGTACTTTTCCAAAATTCCCTGGATTCTAGAATGATTCCAATGGATTGGAAGGTAATTGGAATGTAACATAATTCATGAAACAAGGGAGACACAAAACAGGGAATTACAGCCCAATTAGCTTGACATCAGTCATAAGGAAAATGTGTTGGGCTTCCTACCGCTCCACGTGCTGCAGGATTGGCCTTATGGCAATCTCATAAATAGGGCCCGATTAGTTTGCTCATTGTGCAAGCTTGATGCTAAAATAGGGTGCATCAAAGCTATTTTGCTGGATACTGGCTACCCCAAACAGATCATTGTTCACTACCAATCGCGCACACTCATGAATGGGCCTAAGGCCATCACTTTTGATCTGAAAAGTGCCCCAAAATTACCCTGGAAAGCTAAAGTTTCCCAAAAATTTGAGCAACAGGTGAAGATAACCATTTCACACTGCTATTCTGCATTGGCAACACAAGTGGTGTTTTCCACTAACAGGATGCTACCGTCAAGCCAAAAAGACATTCTACCTACCATACAAATGAATAATGTAGTATATCGATTTCAGTGCCTGGGTGATGCCACATACATAGGCCGTATGTCCCAACAACTGGCAGATTGTGCCAAAAATCACATTCTTTCAGATATTCGCAATAGCCAGAGTACTGACTATATTCAACTAACCTGTACTTGCAAAACTCAGAACATAATGTCTAACATTAGAAGTGATTCCATGATTGCACAACACTTGCTGAAAAATCCCAAGTGTGCTATGAATTGCACTAACAATTAATTTAAGATTATGAGCTGGGCTCGCAATGTAGCTCACTTACGCTTGCTAGAAACTATATATAATCATATGCAGGAACCTGTCCTCTGCAGGCAAAAGCAATATCTCCAGACGTTGCACCTTTTTTGAATAAACTAAAGCATGGAGTATAATAGCTCCCTAGTGAATTTGCTATGGCAATGTCTGATCAATCAGCACCCCTTTCCTCAGGCAGTATAAATTGTTATTCCCTTTGAAATTTGGCATTCTTGCATCAGTCTTGATGTGTACAAAACAAAAAACTTTGACAGCATGTCTCTTTTTTTCAGCAATACTCAAAGTTCTGTCAGCAACTATTTAAATCTATTAGAGTTTCTGAGGATATAATTGGTAGGGCAGGTAAAGGAGAAATCAGGGATATAGTGTATTTATATTTTCATAAAGCATTCCCTAATGTGCCCCACAAAAATCTTGTTGCACAAGGTAAGGGCTCATGGGGTTGGAGGTAATATATTGGCATGGATTGAGAATTTGTTAAAGGTCAGAAAATAAAGTAGGAATAAACAGGCCAATTTCAGGTTGGCAGGCTGTTCCAAATGGAGTGCCACAAGGATCAATTCACCCAGAGGGCTGTGAATCTTTAGAATTCTCAACTCCCGAAGGTAGTGGATTCTCAGTCACTGAGAATATTCAAGGCTAAAATTGATAAATTTTTGGACACTAAGGGTGGACGGGTTGGGAAGGAGCAGGTGGGGGTGGGCGCAGGGCCGATCGCTGCCTGCGATCAGCTGCTGCATGCGCGCAATCTCCGAGGCACGGAGCTGCCTCAGGGAGATTAAGCGGATAATAAAACTTTTTGAAAAATAAAGTTAAAAATTATTCAAACGTCCCCTCATGTGACTGTGTCACATGAGCTGGGACATAAGAACATAAGAACTAGGAGAAGGAGTAGGCAATTCAGCCCCTCGAGCCTGCCCCACGATTCAATATGATCATGGCTGATCTCATTTCGGCCTCAACTGCAATTTCCTGCCCTCTCCCCATAACCTTTCAACCTGTTACTAACTAAAAATCTATCTCCTCCTTTAATTTATTCAGCATTCCGGCATCCACTACATTCTGAGGTAGTAAATTCCACAGATTCACAACCGTTTGAGAAAAGTAATTCCTCCTCATCTCTGATTTAAATCTACCACCCCTTAGCCTAAAACTATGGCCTCTCATTCTAGAATGCCTCACAAGGGGAAACATCCACTCCACATCTACTTTGTCTATCCCCGTTAACGTTTTATATACCTCAATTAGATCTCCTCTCATCCTTCTAAACTCAAGTGAGTATAGCCCTAAACTGCTCAATCTCTCCTCATAAGACAAGCCCCGCATCTCTGTATTCAAGCTAGTGAAGCTCCTCAGAACTGCCGCCAATGCAACTACATCCTTCCTCAAGTAAGGGGACCAAAACTGTGCACCGTACTCCAGGGACGGTCTCACCAATGCCTTGCACAATTGAAACAACACTTCCCTATTTTTATACTCTATTCCTTTAGCAATAAATGCCAAAATTCCATTTGCCTTCCTTATTACCTGCTGTACCTGCATACTAGCTTTCAGCGATTCATGCACGAGGACACCCACATCCCTCTGCACTGAAGCATTCTGAAGTTTCTCTCCATTTAAATAATAAGTTGCCTTTTTATTCTTCCGACCAAAATGGATAACCTCACACTTATCCACGTTAAACTCCTTCTGCCAACTTTTGGTCCATTCACCTAACCTGTCCAT
Organism: Carcharodon carcharias; assembly: GCF_017639515.1. Taxonomy (NCBI): domain Eukaryota; kingdom Metazoa; phylum Chordata; class Chondrichthyes; order Lamniformes; family Lamnidae; genus Carcharodon; species Carcharodon carcharias. The sequence continues at coordinate 56,368,891 of NC_054482.1, read as the reverse complement.
ATACATTTGTAAATTTCTTATTTCTTTATTACAATTTAGATTCCCACCTATTTTGGTGTTATCTGCAAATTTAGCTATAATATCTTCTATCCCTGAATCCACGTCATTAATGTAGATTGTAAATATTTGGGGCCCAAGGACCAAACCCTGTGGCACCCCACAAGTTACAGCTTGCCATCCAGAAATAAACCCATTTACCCCAACTCTCTGTTTTCTGTTGGTTAGCCAATCCTCTATCCAGGCTAATATATTACCCCTAACTCCATGTGATCTTATCTTGTGTATTATTCTTTTGTGCGGCACCTTATCAAAGGCCTTCTGGAGGTCCAGATATACTACATCTACAGGATTCCCATTATCCACTTTGCTTGTCACATCTTCAAAGAACTCTAGCAAATTAGTGAAACACAATTTACTCTTCATAAAACCATGCTGACTCTGATGGATTGCATTTTGACTTTCCAAATGCCCCATTACTACTTCCTTAATAATGGATTCCAACAATTTCCCAACCACAGACGTTAAACTAACTGGTCTATAGTTTCCTACTTTCTGCCTCCCTCCCTTTTTGAATAAGCCTTTTTGAATAGCATTTTTCCAATCCACTGGAACCTTTCCAGAATCCAGGGAATTTTGGAATATTATTACCAATGCATCCACTATCTCCGCTGCCACTTCCTTTAAGACCCTGGGATGTAGGCCTTCAGGTCCTGGGGACTTGTCACCCTTTAATCCCAATAGTTTGGTGATTGTTCTAAATTCCTCCTTCTCTATACCCTCTGCTCTCCTTTATTATTGGGGTGGACTAGTGTCCTCCACCATGAAAACTGAGGCAAAATATTGATTAAGCGTCTCTGCCATTTCTGCATTCCCCACTATTAACTCCCCAGTCTCATCCTCCAAGGGACCAACATTCACTTTAGATACTCTCTTTCCTTTTATATACTTGTAGAAACTTTTAATATCTGTTTTTACATTTTGCGCTAGTTTTCTTTCATAATTTACCTTTGCTCTTTTTATTATTTTTTTAGTAACCCTTTGTTGATCTTTAAAAGTTTCCCAATCTTCCAGCCTGCCACTGACCTTTGCAATTTGGCATGCCTTAGTTTTTGCCTTTATGCTATCTTTAACTCCCTTGTTTAGCCAAGGATGCTTTTTCCCCCTCTTACCATCTTTCTTCCTCTTTGGAATATATTTTACTTGGGAGGAATTGAATATCTCCTTAAATATTTGCCACTGTTCATCAACTGTCCTACCTTGTAGTCTTCCTGTCCAGCCCACTAGGGCCAAATCTGCCCTCATGCCTATGTAGTTACCTTTGTTTAACTCCAGAACACTAGCATGGGACTCAAGTTTCTCGCTCTCAAGCTTAACTTGAAATTCTATCATACTATGATCACTCTTCCCTGGAGGATCCTTTACTCTGAGATCATTAATTAATCCCATCTCATTATACAAAACCAAATCCAGAATAGCCTGCTCCCTGGTTGGTTCCACAATATATTGCTCCAAGAAACAATCTCTAATACACTCTATGAACTCTCCCTCGAGGCTACCCTTGCCAATTTGATTAGTACAGTCTATATGCATTTTAAAATCACCCTGTTTGTGAAGTTCACAAAATATATTTATTAATTTTATAAAACCTTCAGGAAACCTCATCCCACCTGTGGATGAAGTTTCCTGGATAACGCAAAGGCCGCTTGGGCTCTTCGCCTGCCTGCCAATCTTAAGGTTGGATGGGCAGCGTTGTTAATAAGGTCAATTGCTTTCTTAATTGCCTTAGTAGCCCGTTGACAGTTCAGCGGGCATGCAGCACGCACACCCAAAGTCATCTCACGTCATTTTACATGCCGCCCCTGCATGCCAATGACAATCTTCTGCCCCAAGTGTATCATGGGATATTGGGATCACAAGGCCACAAGAGATAGCAGCAGGAGAAGACCATCCAGTCCATTGAGCCTGCTCCACTGCTCAATGTTATCATGGCTGATCTTGGGCTTCAACTCTACTTTCCTGCCCACTGCTCATGTGCTTTGATTCCCTGAGACACCAAAAATCTGTTTATCCCAGCCTTTGATATATTCAACAATCAGGTGCAAATATGAAGTTGAGGTCAAGAATCTGCATGATCTTACTGAATGGCACAGAACAGGCTCAAGGGGCCATATGCCTACTCTTGCTCCTATTTTTTACATTTGTATGTAAGCCCCTCTGCCTCTCTTCTTCTATTCAAAATCTACCTCGTCAGCCTAGCTTTTGATCGCCTGTTTTAATACCTACTGCTTTCAATTTTTGTTTAATTAGGTTCCTATGAAGTGCCTTGAAATATTTTTCATGTTTTAATCATTGTATAATTGTAAGTTGTTCTTGAACTGCAGGCAGCAAAGGCCAGGGTTTTCTGACTTTTCTGAAAGTAGATATGTCCTCAAGCCTAAACTACCCAGGCCAAGATGCAGTAACAGTAGCCAAAATAAGGTGAGATTTATTTTCTTTAAAGGAACTTCCTCTTCTTCCACTTTCTTGCATCAACTGCATCATATACCCATTCCTGGTTCAGAAGATAAGGGCTCACATTTTCTGTCAGTATCTTAAACTACTCTTAAACCATCCAAGACCAACATGGAAACTTTTGCCTTTTACTTTCCCTTCTTCTCTGCAGGAAAGGATATCTCCTACACCAAACCTTTCTCAATTGACAGTCGGATGGCAATAAGTCATTGTGGGGAGAGTTGTGGGACCAACTGTTGTTCTAAAATTTGGGCTTGGGAGGAAGTTTGGCCAATTAATTTGCTAATCTCCAAAGAACATTACTTAAAAGTTCCCTATTATATTCAGTTAGCTGTAAATCTTTAAAACCTATTGGCAGTCTTTTTTCCAAGAAAAAGAAAAAAATCTTCTGGTCAGGATACATACTGCTGTGTAAGTGTGCACAGTTGTTCATCAATTTAATAATTTTCAATGACATTTGTGAATTACACCTCCACTATACTTTAAATGCAGGCTTTCAGTAACTTATTTTCTAAAAATGTTAATCCTTGCACTTGCATAAATACTTTCAATTATGCTTGGCCATTTTTGACATCAACCTTTAAATCTCACTCGAGCAATTTTCTTGGATTCTCAGCATCACTCACTATTACTAAGAAATTGTAACATTACTAGGCGACAGTCTTGACGTCACTGTTACCATGGAGACCACATCCATCATGGAACACATGTCATTTCAATCACAGTGTTGACTCTTTCCAGGCAAGACCAATGGCAACATCTTGATTAGCTAGTCAAACTTACATTTGTCTCAGATTAAATGTTAACAATTAAGGGAGTATTAGAATCTTCATTTTCTGCCCTGCAAATATGCAACAGACCATAAATGATCAAAAATTGTTTGCATTGTTAAATGTCACTTGGTCATGCAAGGTGTCACCATTTCAACACAGAACTGCTATTTTCATTCTTCTTCAATAATGCTGCATAGATACTTCTTAAAGGGGATAAAACACCTAAAATATTTGGTCCAAAATATATATACACTTAGTGAGTCCTAGGTGTATTGTATGTATACTAGCATTTTTTGGGTGCATTCAGGGGCAGGACTTATTTCATCCCTGGCATTGCCGTCACTGTCAGAGACCTTCAATATTTGTGCCTATCAATGATGGTATCTTATTAACATGTTACAATGAGGTTGGCTGGTTCAATGCTCAAAATTCATGACTTGCATTCCAGTGCACCATGTGTAATTAACAAGTTAAAGCAGGCATACATGTTATGATACCAGTGGAGACAAAGAAACTAAAAGAACCAAATTTACCGAATGACCCCAGCAAAAAACCAAGACAAGATTTCACTTTTTATAAATTTTACTTTAACAGTCAAACCAATATAAATGAAACATGAATCATCAGTTTATGCTGACTGCAAATTGCCTATGACCTGCACGTTAAATAACAGATACAAAGGTGGATCTCACAGGTTTACTAGGCAGTCCACTTCATACTGCACCAATTCCAGCCACAGTCCTTTAAAACTCTGAATTTCCTCAGGCTGAATTCCAGCTCCTTTTTCTTCAAGGCACGGGCAGAATTTTACATGGCAGGATTTTAAGGTCCCGCTAAAGCCAACAAACTTTTGAACAGCTCACCACATTTTACAGCCCCACCATGATGGGGCTGTAAAATCTCACCCCAAGTCTCATCTGAGAGCGGCTTTACTCCCTCCAAGTCCCACAGATACAATTTTCACCAAAAGGTACACTGTTCCAGATCTGGATCTAGCCTTCTTGGTCTTAGTTTTCCAGTTGCGGCCCATTCGTTCTCCTTCTTCCTCTTTTTAATCTGGTTACCTAAGCCCCGATTCTGCACCTCTTTGGATCACGATGGCCCCTGTCTCCATAGCAGACTTCAACTCCCAGAGTGCACCAGGCAAAGCACGGCTATGCATTACAGAGGGTAGGTAGTCCCTCAATATGCAGTAAGCAGGGGTGAGGGAGGGGGGCACAGCAAATGGAAGAGGCGACGACCAGCCACTAACCAGCAAATGAACCAGCCAGAAGCAATGCCCCTGCAACAGTCAATGCAGAACGCAGCTGCAATGGCAGCAGTCTGCACCAGCAAATCCAGCACCCTAATCAACCTCGGTCTGCAGCCCAACCTCAGCACAGCTGCCCAGCTTGCCCACGACTGCAAATTGTGGAGCTCATCGCAATGTTAACAGACTGCAGCCTGAAGACACTCAGAAGTAGTTGCAGTCATTGCATGAGAGCTTATGGAACTTGTTTTCCCCATTTAACCTGAATAGTTAAAATTAGCCCTATGGACAAAGGTTCATTAACAGGGGTGTCAATGGTATTAGGGAAAAAGAGAAAACATACACAAATTGTCAATTTTCTTCCTGGAAAGGGATAGGATAGCGAGATCTATACAAATAGGCTTTAAGAGAGGAATACTAAAACAAACTACTAAGCACAACCAAACGGGTCTTAAGAAAAAATAGCTGGAAGTATAAAGCTAAACAGTAAAGCATTATTCAAGTATTTAAAGAATTAAGAAAGGGTGTTAGGAGAAGTTGGTCTAGTAAAAAGTGCCAGGGATTGTGACATCTGAAGATAAAGTGCTGAGATACTCAATTGTTAATTTTCAAGTCTTAGTGAAGAAATGAGAGGGGAGGAATAAATGCAGAATTGGGTTTACACCTTAAATGTGAACGAAGATTGAAAAATTCCTAAATCATGAGAGGCAGTTTATTGAAGCGAGATATATAAAGCTTCAAACTCTGATAACTTTCATCTAGGGTTATGAAGAAATTTTCTCAAGTCCTTCTACATATTTTTCAGTGTTCAGTGGTTTGAAACCAAACCTAAGAAAAGTTAGGAAATATAGGGCTGAATTTTCCCCCCGTTGGGTGGGGGGGCGGTGGTTGTGTGGGGGTGGGCAGGAGCGAGCATGAACCCAATTGGCTCCCCCGATCGGGTGCGCACCGCCATTTTACGTGGGAGGGCCAATTAAGGCCCGCCCAGCATGACACTCGCCTGGAAGCGCTGAGTGTTCCCTGTGCAGGCGGAGGGAAATTCCCTGAGTCAGGAGTGGGTTCTTTCATGCACGCGTGTGAAAGAGCGCAGATATCTCTCTGAGGCACAGAGGTGTTTAAGTTTAAAATTTCTAAATAAAGTTATTTGAAAACTTTTAAAACATATCCCCTCATGTGACAGTATCACATGAGCCGGGACATATCAATGATTTTTTAAAAAACGTTTTTATTGAATTTTTAAACACTTCTTGAAACCTCATGAGGTTCCATGAAAAATGCGAAGGCCACCTGGGCTCTTCGCCTGCCCACCAACCTTAAAGGTTGGATGGGCAGCTCATTTAATTGTTTAAATTAGTTTTTTAACAGGCCTTAATAGGCCTTTGACAATTCAGCAGGTGTGCAGCCGACTCAGCTGCGCGCCCGACGAACTGAAAACCTAAATGACGCGCGATGACGTCTGGACACTCACCCAACGTCAACGCGCATTATTTTACGTGTCGGTGAGCAGGCCCCGCTGCCGCTCGCCAACCGGAGAATTCGGCTCATAAAATGTTATTCCCACCGAAAAAAAGAAAGGTTTGATGATAAACTATCAAATGACAAACCTGTAAGCCTTACTTCCATTGTTGGGAAAGTATTATGATGAATAATAAGAGACAATTCAGTTATGTCAGGAAGATATAATAATTTTCATAGGCCAGGACTTTACGTTGGTTGGGCAGGCTCAGCGGTTAAGGCCAATTAAGGCCCGCCCAGAGTGGATCGCGAGTGGCAACACTGACACTACCTGTGCAGGCGATGGGGTGTGGGAGGGGGGGGAGGGAGAGTCGGGTCCAGCGCGCAGTTTGCACATGCGCGTGAAAAAGCGCTTTAATCTCCCTGAGGCACAGAGCCGTTTTAATTTCAAATAAAACTTTTAATTTACTTTGCAATAGCTTCAGGAAACCTCATCCCGCTCATGGATGAGGTTTCCTAAAAAACATAAAGACCGCTTGGCCTTTTCGGTTGCTCGCCAACCATAAGGTTTCACGGACAGCGTAAAATTCCGGTTAATTACGAGGTTAATGGCCTTAATAGACCTTTCAATTATTGGCGGGTGCGCAACCGATTCCAGCACCTGCCCGCTGAACATAAATATCGTATAATTTCATGATGACCTCGGGAGGCACCCCTGATGTCATTGCGTGCCATTTTACATTCCGGCATGTCGGGCGCACGCCCACACACCAAATGTAAAATTCTGCCCATAATGTTATTGGAATTTCTTATAAAGTACAGTAATAGTGGGGCCTATGTCGATGGACAATATTTTCCCCTCGTTGGGGGGATGCGCGGGAGCGGGCGGGCAGGTTCCTGATTGGCTCCCCCAATTGGGGGCGTGCTGCCATTCTATGTGGGTGGGGCAATTAAGGCCCACTCAGTGTGACGTTGGCCAGGAAGTGCTGTGTGCTTGCTGTGCGGGCCGGGGGGGAATCCCTGAGCCGGAAGTGCGCTCTTTTGCGCATGCGCATGAAAGAATGTGACACTGTCCCATGAACTGGGGCATATCAATTTCTTTTATTTCAACATTTCATAAACATTTTAAAGCCCCATGGGTGAGGTTTCATGCTTTTTCTTAAGGTTGGTTGGGGAGGTCCTTTGATTAGCTTAATTACTTTATTAAAGGCCTTAAGTGGCTGCTGACAGTTCGGCGGGCGCGCAGCTGACTTGGCTGTGTGCCTGCCAAACTGAAAATCTAAATGACGCGGGCTAACGTCGGGACACATGCCCGACGTCACCCTGGGTCATTTTATGCGTCAGTGAGACGCTGACCGGAAGATGCAGCCCTATGGGTATGTCTGTCTGTGCGTGTTTGTGTGCGTGCATTTGTCTGAGACTCATTTAAGTTAAAGGCTGCTGGTCTGAAGGTTTTGATGTATCAAAAGATAAGCTAGGTTTGAAATGTTATGTAGGTAAACATAGGTGTAAAGGGAACATCTGCATTTTTAAATAAACTAGACTAGATTAAATTCAAAAGGGGAAGTGAAATATTACACTGAGCCAGGGGGAGTTAAGAAACAAGCGTGTTTATTTTTTCCAAAGATTACTGGTAAAATTGGTACCAAGAGAGGTTTTCACTATTAGAAAGGTAAAGTCCAAAGACATAGTGAAAGAATGGGAATTTGCATTCAAAGGGGAAAATATGTATAAAGGACTTAAGGTTGTGTGTAAGCTAAGGAATTCTAAGATGTAACAAGTGTGAAAAGCCTTCAGCATCTCTGCCTCAAGTTGCTGTCTACAAAGAACTGGAATTAAGAAAACTCACTTTGAATTGGATTGTTCAGGGTACCATGCTTCTTTGCCTGGGTCTTTTAAAATCTGTGTCTTACTGTTGCCTTAACAAAAGTGTAACTGGGAATTAAATTAACTAGGGGGTTTTGAAGTTATTATAGTAGTAATTTGTAGATCTATGTGTGTACTTAAAATCATTTCTTCTATTAATAAACGTTTAGTTTAGTTTTGTAAGAAACCTATAAGACTCGGTGATGCTGTTACAACTGAATTCAAGGCAAATTTCCTGAAATTTATACAAATTGTAAACAAGTTGTTGCAGTTGTTTCAAGTTTCCCTTTGGGATTTGAACAACTCAACATTTACCATCAGCTGTTCCATGAGTGTTAGCATAGTTTTAGGAGTAGGAGATTTAACTCGACTAACTTATTGGATTTCTTTTTTGGATTTAATGGATACAGTAGATAAGGGAGAAATGGTTGATGTTATTGGCCAGGATTTCAGGAAGGCATTTGATTATTTGCCACATATTAGGCTATTACACAAGGTCCCAGCCCATAGGATGGATTAAAATAGGCTGCCAAATAGTTTGTTGGCAGAAAACAAGTAGAAGGTAGTGGTTGGCAGCCAGTGGAGTTTCACAAACTGTCAAGGGCATTTAAGTTTATAAGTTTTTAAGTATATGAGCGAGGAGGAAGGAATTGTGTCCAAAGTGTTCAAATTTGCAGATGCTGCCAAACTGGGAGCAATGGCAAATATGAAAATCAATGTACACTATTTCAAAAGGATCTGGACAAGTTCACTGAGCAAAGAAATTGCAGACATTAGTAGTTTGCTGGAAAGGCCAACAGTTATTGTCAATTTCTAACTGCCCTCGAGATGTGGTTGTGAGCTATCTAGCTGAACCACTAGCTAGGCCGTTTCAGAAGACAGTTAAGAACAAACACATTCATGTGGATCTGGAGTCATATGTAGGATGATAGAATTGGTACAGCACTGAAGGAGGCTATTTGATCCATTGAGTACTTGCCGGCTCTTTGCAAGAGCAATTTAGCTAGTCCCACTCCCCAGATTATTTTTCTTTCAGGTGCTTATCCAATTCCCTTTTGAAAGCCACAGTTGAATCTGTCCCCACCACATTCTCAGATAGTTCACTCTTACTGCCTAAAGACATTTTTCCTCATGTTGCCTTTGGTTCTTTTGCCAATCTATTTAAATCTGTGTCCTCTGGTTCTTGACTCTTATGCCAATGCAAACACTGTTTAGACTGTTGTATTATGTTGTATGTGCCTGTATGCCATTGTAACAGTGCTCAGCAAGGCAAAGGTTAATGTGGCACTGGAGAATAGCACAGCCCACAGTATGATGTATAGATTCACATGGTAATAGACTGAGAGAAAAGTCCAGACAGAACACTCTGGAACCAGCCTGCATGGAGAAATAGCACCATGCATGACAGTAATCTGAGATCTATAAAGAATTAAATATTAACAATAAATAGTTCATGTCTCATAAAAGTCTCAAGATCTCATCAATGAGACATCTAAAGAAGCCATATTACAACATGGTGGCGGTAGTGGGACACCACAGCTGGCACCATAATACAACATGGTTGGCAGTGATGGTCACTTCTACAAGACATCACATAAGAGATAGTACCAAATCTTACATAGTGATTCATGGTGATATGAAAAGTGGCAGCTAAATGCATGAACCCAGTACAGCATCCCAAGAAAAATTAAAGCAACTGAAGCCTAACTAGAGAAACACGCATCTAAGAAAAGTTGAAGATGCTTCACCATCTTCTTGGAAGTGAGGAATACACCAGAGTGGTGAAAGTTCATTACAGAAAATTGCAAGGACTTGAGTGACATAGTTCATGAGATGGTGAGCAAAAATACAGAAAAGCTGTACTTACATTTTAGAATAGGTGGCAATCCCAGGGCTCAGCATTTCCAAAGGGCAGCTGGAAGAAAGCTGCAAGTTAAAAACCTGTAAAAAAAAAAATCAGCTGGCAGAATCAAGAGAAAAACCTGCACGGCACAGTAAACAAAAGAAAACCTGCAGAGTTTAAAAGAAGAAATTGCTGCAGAGTTGACAGCTCACAACTTTAAAAAAAGAGCATGCACCTGCCAAAACTCTCGGAGCGTGGGACAAAGAGCAAAGTACAAACTGCAGAGAAATAAAACAAGAAAGAGTTGCCCTGAAATCGATTTTCAGCACCCAGAAAATAAATGGTGCAGTATTTTCTTTAAAAACAAATTAAAAAAAAAACAAAGTGCACGATCACCGAAGAGCCCAGCAAAATTGAAAAAGCATGGGACAATCACAGACCGAGGAACTGGCAGCTGCAAAGACAGCCGGAGTGATAAAAAAAAGGTCACTGCACAGATAAAGGGGTAACAATATTTAAAGCAGTAACTACAAGAAAAAAAAAGCCATGAATAGCAAATTAGAAGAGTCAGATACATTTGTGCTATGGAAAGGGCCAAATCAGACCCAATTGTGGGAGTCTTGGAGGAGCCAATTTTTGGTTTACAGGAGACTTATAGGATTAAGTAAGGAATCAGAAGAAGTGCAAGTTGATAAGTCTTTGTTTTATTTGCTGGTGAAATAATCCACAACCGACATACTCAACAACAGTTGGTGAGATATTTAAAGTCGTTGGCAGATATTTTAGACTGCAAGTTGTGGAGAGTGCAGGAGGGCAATAAAAGACCCCAGAGAGAGGGCAACTCCCAATAAAGCACTGAGGGCAGCAACAAGAGACCCCAGAGAAAGTGCACTCCCAATAAAGCGCCAAGGGCAACAGAGGACCCCAGTGGGCAAAAAAGACCAGAGAGAGGATGACAGAAAACCTCAGGTAAAGAGTGGCAATGTGGAGTGAGCAAATGGCTGTGAATGAATGAAAACTATCTAAGGTAATGCAAAAGAAGCAAAATGTGCAAAAAGTAAATGAAGCTTTTCTACAAGAAAATGTTCACATCAGAACTGAATTGGAATATTTGAAGCACAAGGTTCAACCTGAGTATATGTCTTTGAAAACGCATGATACACTGAAGTCTTCAATGAACCAAGCTGTTTGAGATCTGAACAAACAAATGTCAGAGATAATACAAAGGGAAAAGAGGAAATAATGATTTTCAATTCCACAGTTGACAAATCAAAGCAGGAGATGTGAAAACTCAACCAGATGTATAGCCAGGCAAAACAGCAGGCAGAAAAGGTAGTCAAAGAAGTCACGACCCTGAAAGACTCCTTGAAGAATTAGTATGCAGCCATGGGAAAACATGTAGAGCTAAAAAGGATGCTGAATATTACCTCAAAAAAAGCTACACTGTAATTATCAGTAGCAACAAAATGATGCACTGAAGCCCAGAGCGAGTTGGCATGGGGACAACAAGAAAATAAACAGTTGAAAGAACAACTGATTGTCCTTCAAGTTCAAATGCAAAAGGAATGCATAAGCATTCAGCAACATAAAGAAATGAAAATTATCTTTAAACAGCAGAATGGACAGACGGCAGAAGAAACTTGAAGAGACTCTACTGAATTACAGGAAAGCTCAAGATGAAACAACTGAGCTTCACGAAGGGAAGGAAAACCTGTTAAAAGGCCTTCACATGTTACAAGAATCCCTCAGATCAAAGTTTACTCTTCTGAAAAATTACGAAGAGAAGCAAAATGTATTTAACATCACGCTGAACAAACTGGAGAATCAGTTGGCAGAGAAGAGTCAGCAATGTTCAATATTCCAGGAGGCAGCCAAAAGCTGTAAGGAAGAGACTGAAGAACTGAAGAAGTAGTTGAATGGAAAAGAGGAGGCATCGAAAGGACAAGCCATTGAAATTTCCAAAGCAAGCATATAATAAAACAAGGTAAGACTTCACTGCAGACAGGCCTGGCCAACAGTGAATCCAAACTGAAAGACAAAGACCAAGTTCTGTTGCAAAGAAAAGACAGAAATACAATCAGAAAATGCAACTCCAACACCGAAATGCAAGGCACTAGAAGAAGAAAAAGCTGAGCTGAATGAAAAGATTCATAAACTGCAAAGGATTTGAAACCAAAACAGCAAATAAGTGTTTGGCTGAAATTGTGAAACAAGTGGAAATGAAGGTTCAATTTGCAAAACATATACATACAGAACATGGTGGAACCCACAGCAAAAGAAAATTTGAGTCCACTCTAGGAATGAACAGAGTGTGCATTCTCCTTGGAAGGAATGGGAAAAATCCACAGTGTCCGAACAAAGCAGACAAGTTGTTAATAAAGAGAAACACAATACACGCAGCAGCATGAAAAGCAAATTAAAAGAATGCAGCCCCCTACCAGAAACACAAAGTACTACTACCTTTCCTCCAAATGTGACAGACCAAGATGTGAAAGAACTGTCAAGCCACAATTGAGATGGAGTGAGAGAAGAGCTAACAAGTAAAAACTGTATTCTAATATTCCCTTGGAAGGGAAGAAAGTTTTCTTTGGCAAAGAAAGGAGGATGTTGTATGATGTTGCATATGCCTGCATTCCATTGCAATGTAGAGGTGCTCAGCACAGCAAGGGTTAATGTAGGACTGGAGAATGGCACCGACAACTGTATGATGTATAGAGTCACATGGTAATAAACCAAGAGAACAGTCTATAGAGAACTCTCTAGAACCAGCACCTTGCACGACAGTAACCTGGGATCTATAAATAGTTAAAGATTAACAATAAACGGTTCATATTTAAACATACAAGTCTCAAGATCTCATCATTGAGACATCTAAAGAACCCATATTACTACATAGAGCCCTCATGATTTTGAATATTTTTTATCAAATTTCCTCTCAACCTTCACTTCTTTAAGGAAGACAACTCTAGCTTTTACAATCTATCCACGTAACTGAAGTCTCTCATCCCTGGAACAATTCTCATAAGTCTTTTCTGCATCCTCTCTAAAGGCTTCACATCCTTCCTAAATTGCGATGACCAGAATTAGACACAATACTCCAGTTGAAACCGAATCAGTGTTTAATAAAAGCTCTGTCATAACTTCCCTGCCTTTGTATCTAAGCCATTATTTACACAGCCCAGGATCCCATATGCCTTTTTAACCACTTTCCCAACCTGCCTTGCCACTTTCAATGATTTGTGCATATTATTCCCAGGTCTCTCTGTTCCTGCACCCCCTTTAGAATATATTTTATATTGCCTCTCCTTGTCCTTTCTACCAAAATGTATGACATTTTATGTCTCTGTGTTAAATTTCATCTGCCATGTGTCAACCAATTCCACCAGATAGGCCAGACCGGGTGAAGAAGGCAGATTTCCTTCCCTAAAATACATTAGTGAGCTAGATGATTTTTATGACAGCCCAGTAGTTACTTGGACACCATTACTGATACCAGCTTTTTATTGTAGGTTCTAATTAAATAAATTTAAATTCCCCATCTGCCATGGTAGAATTTGAGATTATTCATCCAGGCCTCTGGATTACTAGTCCAGTAACATAACAATTATGCTATCGTACCCCAAAAAATTCCCCTTTTATTGCACAGAAACATATGGTTCTGAGGTTTGGTAAAGTTTAATAATTACCTACTAAATGTGAGTGTATTTGAATACGGGAGTAGGAGAAAGATGCTGCGGTTTTAGTGAACATATCATCAAAACCATCAGCATAATTCTTCCAGCCTGTTAGATAAACAAACAGAATGATGCACAACAAGAGCTCTAACATACATAGCCAGAGAGGTAATTTAAAAATTGTATTTGGCCCTGGTGAGGCTGCATTTGGAGTACTGAAGTAGTTTTGGATCTCTCTATTTTGAAAAATAAATCAGTTTTTGAAGAGAGCGGTTGATGCCAGAATTTAAGAGAACGATGTAGAAGGAAAGATTGATTATTATAAGTCCTACCTCGTTTGAAAATAGAGAATTCTAAAACTAAGAGCCATAATAGAAATAGTTGAAATTCTAAAAAGGCTTGGACAAATTGGATCCAGGCAAGCTTTTCTGCTGTGCACAACATTTAAGCAAATGGCACAAGATCACCACAAATGGCCTCACGGACTTTTGACAATAAATTATCTTTCCTTTTCAGATGCTGCTCAATCAGCATGTATTTTCAGTTTTTATTTCAAACTTCTAATATCTTAGATAATGGCATATAAGTTGACATTTGAAGCCTTGAATTATCCTTCCAAAAACAGGGGTCAACTTATATGCTGAATATAAAAGAGAGCAGCTGGCATGGAAGTGTGGGTGGTGGCCATTTTGAAATGTCATTGACATCTTATGCAAAGAGTGGATATGTCATAAATATGTCATATTTGCGTCAGAGCCCATATCACCTGCACCCAGTTATAAGGTATCAGTAAGTAAAACACGCACTTATGGGGTGAACAATTGAGGCTGACTACTAATGTGAGTAAAACATGTCGTGGCTGAAAATGTTGGGGAAAAGGGAGGTGTCGACTTAAAAGCTGTGATTTATGGTATTGCTAATGTTTTTGTTTTTACCTTTAGTAAGTTTGGAATATTCCATGGAGATCCCAAATTTTGTTGTGTGCATATTTTTTGCCTTTGCAAATAAAGCAGTATAATTGAGAGGTGCAATTAGTACAATTAGGGACGTAAGGCAAGAAAGAAAGGAATAGTATCACTCATAGGTGGGCTCATCCCTTTCTTTGGAGTGGCTCATCCTGTATTGGTCCTCATCTTCGCCCAGCTCTCACCTGTGGTTCCAACTAGTTGCTAGCATGTGACAGTGGCCACACTCCAGTAAACTGCATCAACGGGTGGGCCAAAGCAGGTTAGGATAGCTATCGGGTCTCCTACCTTCAGCGACTTAGGGATCTGTCTACCCTGGCATGTGAAGACTAATCCTGGTGGACTGGGGGCATGTGACCAATCTAAGGTTCAACGGTCACGAAGGCAGGTCAGCACAGCAGTGTGTTGTGGAACGTGCAGAGCTCGACAAGACACAGAAGACATCCTGGTCAACCACTACATCCTAATTCTATGGCGACGTCCACTCCTTGATTGCTACTGCACCAAAGTCAGACAAACTAATCATTATTGGCGACTTCAATGCACAAGTCAGTGCAGATCACCAGGTGTGGGAAAAGGTCATTAAATAAATGATGCTGGCAGTCTACTCTTGCTGAAGATATGCGCTGAGCCTGACCTTGTAATCGCCAATACTGTTTTCTGCCTCCCTAATCACAAGATGACATTTTGGATGCACCCCCTGTTCTACACATTGGCATCTAAGTGACTATGTCATTGCCAGGCAGAGGGACTGTCAGGGTGTGTATGCAAAAAAAGCCATGTGCGGTGCTGACCACCTTCATGCTATTTCAAAGCTAAACATCAAGATTCATCCCCCAGACGACTCCAGGACATGAAGGTCCAGAAGCATGTCAACGCCTCAAGGCTCAAACAGGCAGAGAAACTCAAGAATCATCTGTGTACAGTGAAAATGGCATTGAGGATGATTACGTGACCTTCAGGGATATAATGTACTCCACTGCTCTAGAGGTCCTTGGCCCTACTCCCCATTAGCATCAAGATTGGTTTGATGAAAACAATGAGGGGATCCTAAAACTACTGGAGGAGAAACATCGCCCCCAAAGGGTTTTTCCTCAATGACAAGTCATCACCAGCCAAGCTCAATGCCTACCAACACATCGGCAGGATTGTCTAATGCAAGCTCAGTGAGATAAGGCACTTGGCTGAATCAGAAAGCAGATGAATCTCAGTCATATGCAGATCACAAGGACTGGAAGAGATTCTACAATGCTCTGAAATCTGTCTACAGGCCCAAGTCTACTAGTTCATCACCAATCCTCGGTGCTGACGGGTTAACACTGCTCACAGAAAAATCCCAATTCTAGAAAGATGGGCAGAACAGTTTAACCACATCCTCAATCAACCTTTATCCATTGATGAAGGAGCATTAAATGGGCTGCCACAGGTTGTCATCAACTATTCTCTTGATGACCTTCCCATGCTGTTAGAGATTACAAATGCAATCAAATTCCTATGTAGCAGCAGAGCGCCAGGAGCTGATGCTATCCCAGCTGAGGTCTACAAGGGTGGAGGTCAATGCCTGGTCAAGAAGTTCATTGAACTCTTTTAGTCTACGTAGGAGCAAGGAACCATCCCGCAAGAATACAAAGATGCCTCCATTGTCCAGCTGTACAACCAGAAAGGAACTTACCAATCTTACGACAATCACAGAGGAATCTCACTCCTCTTCGTTGCCAGCCACACCTTCACCATAATCCTTCTGAACCGCTTAGCGCAACAACTTGACCAGGTTCTGCTGTCAGAGAGTCAGTGTGGTTTCAGAAAAGGCCGAAGAAGCAATATGATGCTCCACAACAGCTCTAGGAGAAATGCCAAGAACAGGACATGGGTTTCTAAAACCAAATTAACTGACCTCACCAAGGCCTTTGACACAGTCAGCCGTGAACGGCCTTGGAAAGCTATTGGAGAAATATGGCTGCCCTGAGAAATTCCTCACACCTGGATCTGCACCTGAAATGCTGTAACCTGCAAGTCTATGGACCGGCTGTTGGAAAGTGGGAATAAAATGAGTGGCTAGTTTCTTTGTCTTTTCTCTTTTTTGGCCATCGCAGACATGATTAACTGAATGTCCTCCTTCTGCACCATAAATTTTCTATGGTTTTATGGTTCAATGCTTTGATAGTTTCAGGATGGCATGCTTGCACATATCCTGGATGATGATGAATCGTTTGACCCATCACCAGTCAATAATGGAGTTAAACAGGACTGCATGCTAGCGCCAATCCTCTTCACCCTCTATATTAATTATAAGACACATGCAAGAGTTGCCAAAGCAAGTGTAGCCTTCAGCAAACTTCAAACATCAGTCTGGGAATGAAGAGGAGTAAGTCTGCCCACCAATCCGAAAGTCTATGGGCAGAATCGTCCCTGAATTGCACTGAGTGTGGTAGCGAGTGTGAAAAATGATGTTTTACTCGCCGGCCGCAATGGTGGGACATGCCATATCATCCACCTACCGGCGTGTCCCGCCTCATTAATAATGCATTCGTGGGAAACATGCCAGATTGCTGGTGGGTGGACTCGGATTTCCCTGCCATGCAGTGACCTCAATGCTTCCTCACTCTGGGTGCCATATTTAAAGTGCACCAGAGTGCAGCCTACTTCATTTTCACAGACCAGGACTGCTCCTGATGACAGATGGCCCCGAAAGCAAAGGTGACGTCTGCCCCCAAATTTTGTGACACCTCTCTGAGGCACCTGCTGGATGCAGTGGAAGGCCACCATGATGTCCTCCATCCTCGCTCTGGCCGCAGGAGGTCCACCAGAGTCACCAATCTAGCCTGGAGGTGGTGGCAGCGGCGGTCAGCACTGATTGAGCACAGGGGAGGTCAGGCATCCAGTGCAGGAAGAGGATGAATGATCTGATCCCTTCCACCAGGGTAAGTCAACCACTCCATCATTCTCAACACACACTCCCAAAACCATCATGCATCCACAGGGATCTCACACCTCAAGAGACAACATCACTAACTCTCACACACACCCTCACATCTCCATCAGACTCATATGCTATGCAGCTTGCATCCTCATCCCGTTCGTAGCTCCACTCACCACACAAACATTCAATGCATCCTTATCATCTGCCATGGCATGCGTTCTGCTCACACTCTCTTCATCTGTTTTCATGCAGGAGAAGCTGGCTCACAACAGCAGGGAGAGGTCCCACACCGAGGATGGAATGACCCACATTAGGCCCCTCACTCACTTCGAGGAGCATGCCATCACACTGACTGGTGAGGATGTGGACTATGCCTGTGGCAGTGGTGAGGTCAGCAATGAACATCCACATGAGGATCCTACACCACATCATCCTATCCTCAACGCAGCTGTGAGAGCTCTCTCTCCTGCTTTCGGCTCTGCTGCCATGGACTCATTATCTCTACTTTGGTTCATAATGAGCTCTGCCAAGTGACTGATGCCCTCAGCCATCCGGTCCCACAGCTCCATCTAGGCCCTTACCTCCAGAAGAGGACCCCTCTTCCATTGAAGAGCTGAAAATAAGCAGCCTGGAAGATCTGTCACAGCGCGTACCTACACTGTCCACCAGTGCAGAGACACACACTGCGGTGGGACCTAGATATAGAGCAGGTTCGGGTTCACAATCTGGTGGTTGCCGCATAGACACTTCTCCTCCACGGGAGGAAACAGGTTCAGCTGAACTTCCCGGGACTCAGGGGACTGCTGGGGAAGAGGCATTTGTGAGGTCCAAGTCAGATACAGAACCTCTGGATTCGGCCTTCCAACTCATCGTGGAAAATCAGCAAGGGGAGCATCATGAGAGCTGTTGCACGCCTTCAACACAGTGGCACCCGAGTCAGAGGAGTGTGTCCATCTGCTCTCTGATAAGGTGGTGCCCACACATGCATGCATGGAGGTCTCCATGGGAAGAATGGCAGATGCCATAGAGGCCTGGACCAGCAGAAGGTGAAGATGCACGCAGACCTGCACTCCATCGCAGTAGCCATGGGTGCAGTGGCAATATGAGAAAGGAAAGCAGGAACCTCGATGTCCCTCCAGGCATCTACACCATATTGAGATAGTAACAAATGAGTTGGGTTGGTCATGTAGTCAGAACACCTGACACTCACTCACCAAAGTGAATCTTCAATGGAGAGCTTGAGTCAGAACTACATTCTCATAGCAGTCAAAGAAAGCACTACAAGGAATTCAAGGCTTCACATAGCAGTTTTGAAATTGACTTTGAGTCCTGGGAGAAGCTCCCTCAGGATTGCTGTACCTGGTACAACCAAATAAAAATATGGTGCAGCCTCTGACAAAAGCAAGTGCATATCAGAAGCAGAGACAAAATGCAACCAGAGGAAATCATGAGCCAGCAACTCATCAATTGTCTACAATATCCCGTTCTATTTGTAGCAAAACCTTGCAAGTACAGGTCAGCCTTCGCAGTCACCTATATACCCACTGGAATCCTACCAAACTCCTCAGATGATGAATATGATCATCTTTGCCTCAAAGGATGAACAAGAAGACTGCAATTAATTTAATTTAGTTTGATAAATTAGATTGAAGCAAACACAAACTATGTGCTGATAAATCTATTTGGTTAAAAAAAGTAACTAATCATGCAAATTAAACTATTTTACACTTCAGACTCTTTTGTGTAGCAGGAGCATACACTTTATATTTATACATTATTTTCAACCTCAACAGACTATGCCATTACAAAATCTCCTTCAAATCTCAATAATCATTAAATGATGAACAATGAGGCATTGTAGAAAGTACACACTGAACCCTAAAGGCATTATTGTATTCAGGTCATTATTACTGGAGTGTTT
This sequence comes from Carcharodon carcharias, assembly GCF_017639515.1. Lineage (NCBI taxonomy): Eukaryota > Metazoa > Chordata > Chondrichthyes > Lamniformes > Lamnidae > Carcharodon > Carcharodon carcharias. Next base: position 56,349,714 of record NC_054482.1, on the reverse strand, counting down.
TTATTAGTTCTAAAAACTGCCTTGATCTATATTGTACACTAGGGCTAGATTGGATACAATGAAAAACACATTAGAATTTATAATTTAACTCCCTCATTATGTCAGTTATTTTCTTTCCCCATGTAGATTCATTCAAAATGTCCTCTCCCTGCACAACTCTATTACAGATGAAAGAGAGATAACAAAAGCGGAAACACAGGGAGCAGAGAGCAACAATGTATGTGCCTGATCATGTGCTCCCAGGCAGCATCTTAAATTCATACTGGAACTTCATTAAAATAATATTCAATAACTGCAAGCCTGTTTAGTGGGTGGGGGGAAGAGGTTGTGGAAGAGGGGTGGCAAATCATGGTACTCTGATGTCACATAAAGGCAGCCAGCACCTCTTAAAACGGGAGGTGCACTGTGCTGGCAAAAAGCAGGAAAGCTGCCCAGGTTTAAGAGGATAGTTGGATCAGATCCATACAGGGCACTCAAATTCTCAAACAGCGTTGGAGGCTCTGCTACAGGCGGTGGACTAGAGAAGAGCAATCCTCTTTGAATCAGGGGAGGCTGAATTTGCATTCACAGCCTCTCCCCATGGAAGTAAACATGCTGGTCATCATGGCATGATGAGGGATATTTTGTCACATCTTATCCTCTTTTCACTTCTATGAAAAGCAAAAGCAGCATTCATCGTACCAGCTAGTCATTTTATGATGGATCTCAATTACCTAACCCATTTTCAAACTATATTGATTAATCCATTCACTGTCTGGAAAATCAATCCAGTTGTCTCTTGAACACATTTATATTCTCCATTTGGAATCATTAACCTGGATTTTCCAATCAATGTTATTATAAAGAAAGCTGTAATCCATTACTGTTAAATTAAAATAATGGCATCTGAAAATCCAAGCTACTGAATCATAGAAATTCAAGTGCAGATACTTGTCTCATGATGCCTGTACCACAGAGTTATCTATTCTGGTCCCACTTTTCTGCAGTTTTCCCCTATCTTACTGTTAATCTAATGTCTCTTAGACTTGTGAGCAAAACAACTTCAATAGTGATTATTCTGTTTCATGCTTTAAAAACTCTTTGAGAGATTGAATTCTTTTTTATTTCTAGTCTTAATTCTAAATTTATGCATACCGGGGAACTACCCATAAGTTTGTGATCTAGTTGCTTTGCTTATGCTGTACTTAGTTTTATATGCTTTCTTGTTTCTGCAGAAGTGCTAGAGCAAGTGGTTAAAACATCTGTGCATGTGTATGCACACACCCTAATTTTTGGTAAAGAGGGCCAAACATTATTGAACATTATTTGTGAAAATACTTACAAACCGGGAAACTGCCTATAATTTGAAAGTGTACATTTTATACAAACTCCCCTCCCCCACAATATAGTGAGGCAAAAGCCAAATGCCCACAGATGCTGGAAGTCTGAAATAAAAATAGAAAATGCTGGAAATATTCAGCAGGTCAGGTAGCACCTGTAAGAAAGAAAGAGAGTTTGTCTGATGGAAGGTCATTGACCTGAAATGTTGGGTAGGATTTTTCCCGTAAGCATGAAGACCCTAATGCCAGGACCAAATAGGAATCCCAAGCCCACCTTTATAGCCAACGAAACCAGTGGAGCTATTTCCCTTGAGGCAGCCTTTTAATTGACAGTCTCTAAGCTCAGCATCAAACTAAAGATGGCAGGTGGTCTCCTGGTGCAGCTGGCCCAGAGGGTTATCAGCTCCGCTGGAAGACATGGACATGGCTGAGGCAGGTCTAGGGTCAATAGGGCATGTCAACATGGAGATACTTTCGGAGGGATAAATTTAAAATAAAATGTCACAGGGATGAAGCAGGTGGCTCCTTGTAGCAGACGGAAACCCTTCTGAATGGTTCACTGGGGCTGCCTTCCCTGTTTGGGTCTCCTACTTTGGGTATGGAGCCTGTGTGCAAATGGCCCCCCAGACTATTGCAGGGAGACCATCTCCATTAAGCTGGTGACTTCCGCATGCAATGGGGCACTGCTCTGCCATCAGCAAAATGTTAGCAGTCCCTCTAAACATGCAAATTGGCTGCCTGCCTCTATTCAGTAGGCAGCCAATCTGTCTCTCTTCTAGTCCTGGAAATACATTGGAGATAAATTTTGTTGTTGTAATGGCCTGAGTATGCTTCACCTTTGTATTTTTTTGTTGCAGGATATGCCAATATCCCTCGCCAGTGCCAGATTGTGCAGAGTGCAATATGCAAGCTTTATCAGTGACAACCGCTCTGGCGGGTATTGTAGTGCTCCCTCTGAACATTTCAGGCATCAGAAGCGCATCTTAAGAAGACCTATGGTCCTCTCTATCACCGCCTTTGCGGAGGCATGACTCCTATTATAACGCTCCTCTGCCTCTGTTCTTGGGTGGTGGAGAGACATCATAAGCCACCTTTTTAACTGATAGCCCTCGTCATCCAGGAGCCACCCATCCAGTCGGGCTGAATCATTGAATAGCCTTGGCACCTGGGAGTGTCTCTGGATGTAAGTGTCATGGGAGCTGCCAGGGTACCGTGCACAGACTTGCAGAATCTGCATCCTGTGGTCACACACTATCTGAATGTTCAGTGGAAAGTGGAATCTCTTCCTGTTGATGAAGGCACCCGGCTGATCCATTGGCACCTTGATGGCCACATATGTGCAATCATTGCACCCTGGATGCGGGGAACCCAGCAATTGCTGCAAAGCCTCAGCCTGGCTGGCCTCGTCCATACGGAAATGAATAAATGTCATTACCCGCCTGAACAGAGCATCTGTAGCCAGCTTGATGCAACTATAGACAGCTGATTGGGACACTCCACAAAGATCCCCCACTGACCTCTGGAAAGAGCCAGAGACATAGAAGTTAATGACTGCTGTGACCTTCAGAGCCCACACAGTTGGAGGTGGTCTTAGGCCCAATCATCTGACAAATGGAGGTCATGGTCTCCCAGGAGAGGCAAAGTCTCCTTCAGCATTGCACCTCAGACACATTGAGGTAGCTGCATTGCAGCTTGTAAGCCCTGGCAGCAGAATATTGGCGTATTCTGCAGCTCCTTCCGCCTTGGACTACCGGATGGCCCTGCGCCCCTTGTGCCTGCACTTCTCCTCCCACAGGTCGCTCCCATGGAAGCTGCATTAGGACACCTGGCCCCCTCTCCCTTCTGCTCCCCTCTTCCTCCTCAGAGGAGGTGCCACCAGCAGAGACCACAATCCCCATTACCAGATTAACAGAAGGCTGTCTGATAACTGGAAGGGTCAAAATTCTCTGGAGGCCTTGGAGACACCAATGAGTCCTGAAACTAAACCTAGAAAAGCTAAGAATGAAGCTCAGAACTGAGATCAAGCTGTCAAGGTCAAATAAACAACCAGCAGCAAACTATTTCCTCAACTCTTCATCACTCACACTGGCAATGCTGCTGACTCTTTTTCTCCCACCCTTGGATGGGATTTTGCAAAACGTGGGATGCCCGCCTGCCCGTTTTGCCTGTGCGATGAGCGCAAAACCGCATGGACAACGTAAAATTGGGTTAACATGGACTTTTAATGGCCTTAAGTGGCCTTTTAATTGGTGGTGGGCACCGCTCCGACATTCACGTGCGCCCAAGGACTTGAAGATTCTGTGGGTGCAGGGTGATGTCGGGATGCTTGCCTGACATCTTCTTGTGCTATTTGACGCCCAATTGGGTCAGGTGTGTGCCCACCCACGAGGTGTAAAATTCTGCCCTGATAACATGTGAGGAGATTTCAGGCTTATTTTTAGATGACTGTAAATCATAACCTACAGTACACTATAATGATGAGAGGTGACAGGGGGATGCATTTTAAAAATAGTTACATTGAATACATATTCCATTCCATTATTATTATTATGGGTTTTGCTCTTTTGAACTTTCCCATCTTTGTTCCCCCAAACTTCTAAACACAACCTCCAACTCAGCCATCCACCTCAAATCAAGTTATACTTTCTCATATCAGGTAATTACTTCAAGTCTCTTATGTCACTAGATGGAGGGAGAGGATGAGTTCATGGCCTCCTGTCCTTCCATGGAGGCCCCAAGCACATAACTTTTAGGTCAATTAAGTGACCATAAAATAACCTGAGGGGCTACTGCTATCTTTCTCCTTCCAGTCCCTGAGGTTGGTGGAGATTGCAACAGCAAAATGGAATAATTAGATGGATTGTGAGGCCTCGCCTCGACATCAGCATTTACATGTTACAAGCAGTGAAGGGACGGCTGCCAACCTACTGAGCCATGGCAGGGAAGGAATCGAGACCAGGGCAGGATGTAACCATTATTCATTCTGCCAAACTCTGTGTTAAATAACCTCTGTTTCTTCAGATGCTGCCACATCAGCCTCACTACAGTGTTGGAGTTATTGGGGCTTGCAGTCACCTTTATCATGGCGGGATCCAGCCGCATACTCAATGATTCAACACATAGACATGAGCCTAAGTCAAGACAAAAATTGGTGTGTCGGGCGTAAACTTTGTATTGCTTCAATCCATTCAACTAGAGGCAATTATTTCAAGTCCACAACTCCTCACAATCTTTTCTCCTTACTGGACTTCAGGCACAGGTGACTGCCTGCCTCCAGAGAGCTGGAACCTAACTTAAATGGCAGTATGGCATTGCCATGTCACAATGAGGCAATCAAGATGCACTGGCCATTGAACTGTGTTCAGCTATTTGTGTGCCACAAACTTTACTTACCACTTATCAACCCAAATCTTATTGTATGTCGACATTAACTATATTATGATAGAATTTTACATTAATTTGTAAGTGATGTAGTTCATTCAAAAACTAAGGTCTTAAATCTAAACATAGGAAACAATGAAGGTATGATGGGCAAATTGGTTATGGTGGATTGGGAAACTACGTGAAAAGATATGACAGTAGACAGGCAATTGCTAACATTTAAAGAACTAATACATAGTTTACAACAAAAATACATTCTTTAATGCACAAAAACCCAGTGAGGAAAGTGCTCCAACCATGGCTAATGAAAGAAGTCAAAGAAGAGGCATATAAAGTTGCCAAAAAATGGTAAGACTGAAGATTGGGAGCATTTTAGAATTCTGCAAAGGAGGACCAAGAAAAAGGTTAAGAAAGGGAAAATAAAATATAAGAGTAAACTAGTGAGAAACATAAAAACAGACTGTAAAAGCTTCTATACGTATGCAAAAAGGAAAAGATTAGCGAAAACAAATGTGGGTTCATTACAAGCGAAGTCTGAAGAATTTAGAATGGGAAATCAAGAACTGGCAGAGAAACTAAACAAGTACTTTGTATCTGTCTTCACAGAGGAAAATACTAAAAACATCCCAGAAATAATGGAGAATCAAAGAACTAGTGTAAGCAAGGAGCTACAAGATATTAACAGCAGTAAAAAATTATTACTAGAGAAATTAACAGAACTTAAAGTAGATAAATCCCCTGGACCTGATGATCTACAGCCCAGAGTGTTGAAAGAGGTGGCTGGGGAGATTGTGAGTGGCATTTTCCACTCCAGAGACAATGTGCAGTGGTGGGTGGGATAAGCGGCACTTTTCCCACTGGCTGTGTGGCAGGATATTGCGCCAATTTAACGCTTGGAAGTTCATTAATTATGCATCGGTGAGCATCTCTCCAAATCACATGGCAGGGTGGGCAATGATTTGTTCACCGCAGTGTCACCTGTTGGGGTCGAAGTTCCTGGTGCCACATTTAAGTGCCACCCAAACATTCACTCTCTACAACCCAGCTGTATGGACGATCAGCACTGAGATGGCGCCCAGGAACAAAAAGAGTGTTGCTCCCTATAGGCTTTAATAAGAGGTGTCCACCCGCACTGGGATGTCCTCTATCTGAGGAATGGATCCAGGAGGTCCACAAACCTCACCTCAGTGGCATGGGAGGCAGGCATAGCCGAAGTCAACTCCACGGGCAACTGTCAAAGAAATGCCATCAAGTGCAGGAACAGGATGAATGATCTCATCCGCACAGCCAGAGTAAGTCAACCTTCTGCTCACTTCAAACTCGCACACTCATAACAGCATCATGTACTCAAAGGGTTACACCCCTCAGGGATCGCACACAATATTACCGCAGGAGCTATCAGCATTGAATGTTTCATCACCAGCAACTCATCTATCATTCTGCATAAAATGCATCCTCAGGCCTTACTGGGGAGGTGTCAGCACACACAGCAGGCATGCATGCCTCCCAACCTCTGTTCCATCCCTTCTCATCATATTTCCAATATGATACCAATGACTAAGGTAGGAAGGAGGATGTGGTCCTGCAATCAGAATTTAGGGAGCTAGGCAGAAAATTAGCAAGCAAGACCTCAAATGTAGTAATCTCCGGATTACTCCCAGTACCACATACCAGTGAGTACAGAAATAAGAGGATAAGGCATATCAATGCGTGACTGGAAAGATGGTGCAGGAGGGAGGACTTTAGATTCCTGGGACGCAGAATGGCTCTGGGAGAGATGGCACCTGGACTGGCTGCACAGGTTGTACCTGAACCGAGCTAGGACTGAGTTCCTTGCAGGGCATTATGCTAGTGCTGTTGGCCAGAGGGGGGGGGTCTTTAAACTAACTTGGCAGGGTTGTGAGAACCAAGAGAAAATATTAGACAGGAATACCAAGGTGCACAAAATACTGGGAGGGACAGATAGCACTAGTATAGGGAATAGTAGGTTAATAGGAGAAGGTGGGGTGAGGGAGAAAGTAACAAAATCTAAATCAGGGTTTCTACGCATGCATGTGAATGTACGGAGTATAGTAAATAAGACTGGGGAGTTACAGGTGCAGATTCCCATGTGAAAATATGACGTTGCGGTGATAACAGAGACCTGGCTCAAGGAAGGGTACAACGTATTCAGAAAAGATAGGAAAAGAAGGAAAGGAGGGGTGATGGTATTGGTTAAGGAAAGCATTACAGTGCTAGAGAAAGAGGATGTCCCATAGAGCTCAAGGGCAGTATCAATTTGGCTAGAGCTAAGAAATGAAAAAGGTGCAATTACATTGCTCAGTGTAGTCTATAGCCAACTGGTGAGAAAGATGTAGGAGAACAAATCTGCAGGGAAATTGGAGAGATGCAGGCATTATAGAGTAGTTATAGTGGGTGACTTTAATTACCCGAATGTAGACTGGGATAAGTGGTAGTGTAAAGGGCGGAGAGGAGCAAAAGTTCCTGGATTGTGTTCAGGAGAATTTTCTACAGCAGTATGTGTCCATTCCAACAAGAAAAGATGCACTGTGGACCTAGTTCTTGGAGGTGGGCCAAGTAGATCAAGTGTCAGTGGGGGAACATTTAGGACACAGCGATCATTGTATTGTACATTCTAGTATGATGATAGGAAATGATGATAGGCAATCCAGAGTAAGAATAATTAACTGAATAAGAGCCAACTTCGATGGGGCAAGAGCGGAGCTGGGCCAGATAGACTGGAGCGAAAAATTGGTGGGAAAAACTGTAGCTGAACAACGGGCTACCTTTAAAATAGAATTGGGTCGGGTACAGTATATTCCATAGAAAGGTAGGGCAAATAAATGTAGAGCTCCTGGATGAAAAAGTAGTTAGAAATTAAGATAAAGAAAAAAAGTGTGCTTATGAGAGGTGTCAGGTAGAAAACACAATTAGGAACTTACTGGAATACAGAAGGTTCAAAAGGGAGGTGAAAAAGCACATTAGCGAAGTGAAGACAGATTATGAGGAAAGACTGGCAGCCAGCATAAAATGGAATCCTAAAGTATTCTATAGGCATATAAATAGTAAAATGGTGGAAAAAGGTGGAGAAGGGTCAAATAGGGACCTAAAAGGGAGTTTACACATGGATGAGTGGGCCATGGCTGAGGTATTAAATGAATACTTTGCATCCATCTTTACCAAGGAGGTCGGTGCTACACAGGCCATGGTGACAGACAAGGAAACTCTGTCACTAGAAGGATTCAGAATTGTAAGGAGGAAGTGTTAAATAGACTGTCAGTAATTAAAGTTGACAAGGCACTGGGACCGGACGAGATGCATCCAAGGATATTAAAGGAAGTAGAAATTGCAGTGGCACTGACCATAATTTTTCAGTCTTCCCTGGACTCAGGGGAGGTACCAGAGAACTGGAGAATTAGAGACATTATGCCCTTGTTCAAATAAGATTGTAAGGATAAGCCCAGCAATTACAGACCAGCCAGTTTAAATTCAGTGGTGGGCAAGATTCTAGAAACAATTATTCAGGATAGAATTAGTAGTCACATGGAAAAATATGGATTGATAAGGAACAGCCAGCATGGCTCTCTAAAGGGGAGATTGTGTTTAGCTAACTTACTGGAGTTTTTTTGAAGAGGTATCAGAAAATGAGGGTAATGCTGATCACGTGGTGTACAAGGACTTTCAAAAGACATTTAGTACAGTGTCACACAACAGACTTGTAAGAAAGATTATTGCTCATGGAATAAAAGGGACAGTAGCAATGGGAATACAAAATTGGCTGAAAAATAGGAAGCAGAGAGTAATGATCAATGGATATTTTTTGGGCTGGAGGAAGATTTGTAGTGGACTTGGTCCAACAGTTTCTGCCAGAATTGTGCTTGGACCTGCACTCCAACACTCCGGGCATAGGTGGGATCCATCAGTGGTTAGGCGGATGGGTGGTGGTTTGGGGAGGTGGGGGTTGGTGGCGCTAGGGCACCTAGACCTCCCTCCGATTGCCCCTACTCCTCAAAGAGTCAGGCAGGGGCTCTCAGGTATCCACAGGGAGGAGGACCATCAGGTGGACACCCCAGGGCCATCCACCCAGGTGACTCTGAGAGCATCCAGCCAATCCCATTCCCCTCTGCCTATGACCCCGTCACATCCAATTCCACAAGCCGAGGAGGGTGCACTTGCCTCACAGCAGGAGACCCAAAGCAGGCCATGGCCCTCCAGACCTCAGCTTCCAGAGGACGCTGGCCAAGGTCATCACAGACAACATGGCGTCGCAGTCAGCAGGCTGGCTGCACCTCTGCTGCGGATGTTGGGGATGGAAAATTAAGAAATGTTATGAACGCTATGGGGGCTCAAGTGTTCACTCCCTGTATATATAATGCACCTTTGTAAACACATTTGCTGTTCATGGCAATGGTCTCATCATTTGAATGCATCTTGCAAATACATCTGTGTGCCCTTTTATTGTGAGGGTGACCCAAGCTGTTATTGTCTCCCTTTGTGAGCCTCAGATTCATGTGATGTTTAGCGGACTCTTGTTATTTACTCGTCCCTTGTGTAATGTCAGGGAAATGTGTTGAGGTCTTCCTGAAAGTGCACACTGAGGTTGGGACCTCTATTCCTTACAATACACCATCAAGTTGTGTGCTCATGTATCTTGGAGAGTTACAAGTAATGTTGTTTCATCAACAACGAGCTGTCTTCATACTATGTATGAAAGCACAAGGCCTGCAGCCATGATGGCATCTCCAACTATGTGCGCTTCTCTCTGTCCGCAAGAAGTGTCTTATTCAGGTGAACACAACTACATCATGTGCAGCTTACACACTGTTTGCTCCAGTGTGCTGCCTTGCACTTCCCACATTGGCTATATACAGCTTTGGTTGCTGGCCTTTCCAAAGATGAGGGCCTTGTGGTCCTTCAGGGTTGCAGGCCCAAGACTGAATGCTGACCTTGCTTGCGATGTGACTTCTTGTAAAGGCCTTTCCGATCACTGGCATGGCACTAAGGAACAGGAGAAATGCGCTCGGCTCCTCTTGGCTGGAACTTACTCCTGCTGGAACTTAGTGTCTATCAGTGTGTCATGGGGAAATCTCCTGTGCCTTGCCACTTTGATTGCATCCTCCCGTGGAAGCTGACCCTCATCACCCTCCTCAGGTTCCTCCCCTTCCAGCTCGTCTTCACCTAATGAGTTCTCAGCCACCTCCATGTCGCCTTCTGATAAGGCAAGTGATCTCTCCTTTGTAGTGCTAGGTTGTACAGGGCTCCACAGACCATGACGGCGTGGGACACCCTCTGTGGAGAGTACTGCAGAGCTCCAACTGAGCAGTCCAAGCATCGGAAGCGCATCTTGAGGGTGCGAATGGTTTGCTCAATGAATGATCTTGTTGCATAGCATGCCGCATTGTATCTCTCTTCTGATGCACTTTGAGAGGATGATGTATGTGTGTCATGAGCCATCTCCGCCCTTATCACCCAGCAGCCAATCCTGTAAGCTTTCAAATATCTAAGGCGCCTGAGTGTGACTCAGGATGTAGGAGTCGTGGGAACTCCTAGGGTACCTGGCACAAACATGCATGACCTGCTTATGATGTCGCAGACCAGCTGAGTGTTGATGGAGTGGAACCCTTTCCTGTTAATGAAGATCAGGGGCTGCTGCCAGGAAGCTCTTAAAGGGATGCGTGCAGTTGGGTGCACCCTGAACTTTCGGAAAGCTGCAAATCCCAGAAATTTAGCAGCCTGGCTAGCTTCATCCAGTGTGAACTTTATATAATGATGAGCTTTACTGTAGAGAGCATCCATCACCTCCTTGATACATTTATGTATGGACCACAGAGGTGCCATTTAGGTCCCGTGTGGATCCCTGGAATCACTCGCTTGCAAAAAAATTGAGTAAGGCAGTGACTTTCAGGGTACTGGCAGGGGATGGCTTCTCAGTCCATGCGGCATTAGACCCTCCCGCAGAAAGGGGCAATGGGAGCCACCACATCCCTTGACAAATGTAGACGTGGGTGGCTCATATCCAAATAGGAAAGGCATCTTCAGTAGACCTTTGGTCATGCTAGTTGCCTCAATTGAATGTGTCTGACCTCCTCAGCCTCTGGATCTTCTTGGGGCTCCTCTGGACCATGTACCTCAGGCTGGGTCTCCTCTCTAAGTTGTGCTAGATGGTGCCGGGTCCTCTCCTCCTCCTCAATCAGGACACTGCCATCAAGAAGGCAGCATTCAGCGCCGTCTCCATCCTGCAATCCTCCTTTTTTCCTTGGACAGATAGATCCAAAAGATAAATGTAAATTGACCAACTATAGCAGCCCTCCCACTCACAGCCAGAAGGCCACTGTCGTGCCCTACTACTGCATCTGCATTACTCACCTTTCCTTGTTTCAGCCTTGCAGCTGAGGTGCTCCCTCACAGATCATAGGTTCACAGGTGCCTCAAACATCGCCCCAACAACTTAACATCTCAATTCCATAGAGGTTGAAAGAGGCTTGAGCACAGCCATGCTAGGTTCAACTTCACAAAAGGCATTCATACGATGCCTGATTTGATTTAGAGATTAAGCCCATCTTGCACTTTTGGAATGAATGGATACCCTTTGGCCTGTAACTCATTTAAACTGGCCAATGCACGTTTCAAGGTTTCATTGATCATTGTGCAGATATTCAGCAGCTGTGCACTCTTAATGTCTGGCTACATCTTCCTATTTCGCTTGGCCTAAATAGCCAAGTGGTTATGGTACTGGGTTTGTAACCCTAAGATCAAGAGTTCAAATCTCACAAGGGTTAAAATCATGAAACAATGTAATTTTTGCTTGGCCTAAATAGCCAAGTGGTTATGGTACTGGGTTTGTAACCCTAAGATCAAGAGTTCAAATCTCACAATGGCAAACTATGAAACAATGTAACTTCATCTGAAACAGATGGAAACAGGTTTACTCAAAAAGAGTATCAAGAGTTCAAATCTCACCATGGCAAATTATGAAACAATGTAATTTCATCTGAATAGGAACAGATGGAAATGTGTTTGTACTCGAAAGAGTTACAATAAATAACAATAATATTATGTTTGGCCTAAATAGCCAAGTGGTTATGGTACTGGGTTTGTAACCCCAAGATCAAGAGTTCAAATCTCACAATGGCAAACAATGTAACTTCATCTGAAACAGATGGAAACGTGTTTGTACTCGAAAGAGTTACTACAAGTGGTCAAGCGTGCAGTGCCAACAGTCAAAATGTTTTGGCCAAGTTGGCCATTAACAGGTCCAGGCAGCGGGCGATCGACGGGGGAGTCCCGCCCGATTGTTTGTCCCTCTTCCGCGGCTACGTTCGCTGCCGGATGTCCCTGGAGAAGGAGCACGCGGTGTCTGCTGGCACTCTCGAGGCCTTCCGTGCTCGGTGGGCGCCGCGGGGACTGGGGTGTTTTGTTGACCCCTTTAATCACATTTTGATTTAAAGTTTGTAAGTTTCCTTTAAAACTTTGTTCTTGGTTTTACAGCTGACCTGAATTAGGGGCTGTGCCTGATTTTTCCCAATTTTGTTGATTTGGTTTTCATTTAAAAGATTATCAAGAGTTCAAATCTCACCATGGCAAATTATGAAACAATGTAATTTCATCTGAATAGGAACAGATAAAAACATTTAGCTTGGCCTAAATAGCCAAGTGGTTATGGTACTGGGTTTGTAACCCCAAGATCAAGAGTTCAAATCTCACAATGGCAAACAATGTAACTTCATCTGAAACAGATGGAAATGGGTTTGTACTCGAAAGAGTTACTACAAGTGGTCAAGCGTGCAGTGCCAACAGTCAAAATGTTTAAAAACATTTGGGTTTAAAAAAAACCATCAAGAGTTCAAATCTCACAATGGCAAACTATGAAACAACGTAACTTCATCTGGAAACAGATGGAAACGTGTTTGTACTCAAAAGAGTTACATCTTCCCATTTCACATTCCTCCCACTGACCTGGCCATCTCTAATGTGACACCATTGACTATTGCAGTCTCATGTAAAAATGCACCATTTGTTAGTGGCTCTGACTTCTCAATAAATTGTTCATGAGTTCTATCAGCAGAGCCTTTATCTCCATGTTGAGAATCTAATAAGTACTAGCGTGCCCCTGAAATAGCCATAGAGTCATAGAATGTTAACGGCACAGAAGGAGGCCATTCGGCCCATCATGTGTGCACCAGCTCTCCAGGTGAGCATTATGACCTAGTGCCATTGCCCTGCCTTTTCCCCGTACCCTTGCACATTGTTTCTATTCAAATAATCATCTACTGGCCTCTTGAATGTCTCGCTGAACTTGCTTGCACCACACTTCCAGGCAGTGCATTCCAGACCTGAACCACTCATTGTGTGAACAAGTTTTTTCTCACCTCACATTTGCTTCTTTTGCAAGTCAATTTAAATCTGTGCCCTCTCGTTCTTGACCCTTTTATGAGTGGGAACAGCTTCTCTCTGTCTACTCCAGTACCCGCATGATTTTGAACATCTCTATCAAATCTCCTCCCAGCCTTCTTCTCTCCAAGAAGAACAGTCCCAATCTCTCCAATGTATCCTCATCGCTGAAGTTTCTCATCCCTGGAACCATTCTTCTGCACTCTCTCCAACGTGTTCACATCCTTCCTATAATATGGTGCCCAGAACTATACACAATATTCCGGCTGAGGTCGAATCAGTGCCTTATATAAATTCAGCATAACCTCCTTTTGTGCTCTATGCCCCTATTAATAAAGCCCAGGATATTACATGATTTATTGACTGCTCTCTCCACCTGTCCTCCACCTTCGATGATCTATGCACATATACATTCAGGTCTTTCTGCTCCTGCATCCCCTTCAAAATGTCACCACTTATTTTATATTGTCTGTCCATGTCCTTCCTAACAAAATGCATCACCTCACCTCACATTTCTCCGCATTGAGCTTCATCTGCCACCTATCTGCCCACTCCACCAACTTATGAAGTTCTACAATGTCTTCCTCGCAGTTTACAACATTCCCAGCTTCGTATCATCCGCAAGCTTTGAAATTGTCCCCTGCACACCAAGATCTAGATCATTAATATATATCAGGAAAAGCAAGGGTCCCAATACCAACCCCTGGGGAACTCCACTACAAACCTTCCTCTAGCCCGAAAAATATCCATGACCATTACTCTCTGCTTCCTATTTTCAGCCAATTTAGTATTCCCATTGCTACTGTCCCTTATATTCCATGAGCAATAACTTTTCTCACAAGTTAGTGTAGCACTGTCAAATGCCTTTTGAAAGTCCATGCACACCACATCAACATTGACCTTTTCTGTTACCTCTTCAAAAAACTCCAGCAAGTTAGTTAAACATGATTTCCTCTTTAGAAATCTATGCTGGCTCTTCCTCATCAACCCATATTTTTCCATGTGACTACTAATTCTATCCCGAATAATTGTTTCTGGAATCTTGTCCACCACTGAAGTTAAACTGACTGGTCTATAATTCCTGGGCTTATCCTTATAACCCTTTCTGAACAAGGGTGTAAAGTTTGCAATTCTCCAGTCCGCTGGCACCACCCGAGTCTAGAGACGACTGAAAGATTATGGCCAGTGCCCCTGCAATTTCTACTTTCACCTCCTTCAATATCCTTGGATGCATCTTATCCTGCCCCAGTGCCTTGTCAACTTTAAGTACCTACAACCTATTCAACACTTCCTCCTAATCAATTGTCTGATTGTGGGCTCCGCCCACACGGTCTCAGACCCCTCCCATGGAGATGGTTTTCCATTCTTAAACAGCGTCATTAATTCAGGATCTCGAGGTGGTGGTGCTGCATTTCAATTTCCAGGCCAGCTTCGAACCTCCTGCTGTCACTATTCACATCCCTCCAATCACCCTGAAACCCCATGATGTGCAGGTAGACCTCCCTCCAGTAATTCTCCAGCCTCCACCAGTGACCCTGGAGCCCATAGTTATTTTTGTGGAAATTCCTGCCCTCCCCACTGAACCCATCATTGTGGATATCCTCATGTCCCAGGTGGACCTCACCCCTCCCCGTCTTGAGGCTGTGTGCTCGGTGACATACAGAGGTGACCCTCCCTCCCCCCTTGGACAGCTTTGAGTACACCCCCTAGCTCTCACTATTACATTTTCCCCATTTGCAGGCTGCAGATGCCTCTCCTCATTATGACCATCCCATTGCAGCCCAATACTGAGCCAGCCACCCCCAGGACCAGAATGTGAGGCTATGTCCTCAACCTGTACACCTAGCTGTGCCTCATCTCCATTGAACACACAGGCCTTGACCCTCCTTGGAGCGGGAGGGCAATGTGAGTGCCATGCATTGCTTTGTAGCATGGCCCACAGAGCCCCAGGACTGCCTTTAACTCTCTCATCCCAACTATGAAGTCAACAGAGCCCCAGGGCTGTCTTTAATCTCTCAACATGACCATTTGAGCCGATAACATAGTCCCAAGACTATAAGTGCCTCTCACAGAGCCCCCGGTACCTTCTGGACTGTTTCCCTCCCCCTCTCTGTGAGTCTATGTGTAAGCTTTTCCTCCTGTGCAAACCTTAACTACCCCCTCCACCAGTCACACAGTCTTGAGTGTATGTGCAACCCTTTCCCTCTTGTGCTACACTAACCCCACCCCACACCCCTCACAATACTGCCCGACCCCCCATCACCACCCGCCCGCCTCCCAACCACCACCCGCCAACCCCCCTCACACTACCGCCTGCCTGCCCCCCTCATGTTGCCTGTCCACCCCCCTCACACCACCGCCTGCCTGCCCCCCTCATGTCACCTGTCCACCCCTCTCACACTACCGCCCACCCCCCTCACGCCATCAACCCCCACTCCCTCACCCCTTCACATCACTGCCCGCCGCCCTGCCTGCCTAACCCTCACATCACCACCCGCTGCCCCCTCACATCACTCTGCAGTCTACCTGCATCCCCTCCCATATGTGCCAAACGAAGCCCAAACAAACCCCTGCTGTGCCTGCGTTTTAGCCTTCCCTATCAGGCTCCAGCTTCCCCACCCCCAAACTTCCCTCTGCCTGCCACCTTTCCCCCCAGCCCCCAACCCAATGTTCCCTTCACCCTCATGTCTCTGTCAACTACCCCCCAGCTCCCCATGCTGGTCTGTGTTTGTAATAGTGCAGCCCTGCCTGAGACCTGCAGCACACACTGAGTACTGTCCTTCCGGAGAGCTGTAGCATCCACTGTGAGCAGTTCAGCTGGAAACCCCCACCAGTCTCTTACACATCAGCTTTAGCATCACTGATGACCCAGAGCAGCGCTGTTGCAGGCAGGCTTGGAATGTTGCACTCACCTCAAAGTCACAAGCGAAATGAAGGTGGACAGTTGCATTACACGATATCTAGTCGTGAATCAGGCCAAAAATTTGGCAGCCTCTCACCATTTAAGAAATACTTTGTATTTCTGTTTTTCCTAACAAAATGGATAACGTCACATTTCTCTACATTGTATTTCATCTCCTTATCCAAGGAAAGATATATTTACCATAGAGAGAGTGCAACGAAGGTTCACAAAACTAATTCCTGGGATGAAGGGATTGTCTTATGAGGAAAGATTAAGTAGACTGGACCTTTATTCCCTGCAGTTTAGAAGAATGAAAGGTGATCTCATTCAAACATACAAAATTCTTACAGGGCTCAACAGTGGAGGTGTAGCAAGGATGTTTCCCCTGGCTTGGGAGGAGCCTAGAACAAGGGGACACAATCTCAGAATAAGGGACAGGCAATTTAAAACTGAGTTGAGGAGAAATTTTGTCACTCAGAGGGTGGTGAATCTTTGGAATTTTCTGCCCAGGGGGCTGTTGAGACTCAGTTGTGGGGTACTGATCGAATTTTACATATTAAAAAAATCAAGGGATACCAGGATAATGCAGGAAAAGGCACTGAAGTAGAAGATCAGCCATGATCTCATTGAATGGTGGAGTGGCCTCGAAGGGCTGAATAGCCTACTCTTGCTCCTATTTTTTATGTTCTTATGACTACGTTTCTATCAGCCTGCTTAGCTATGATGTCAATGTTAGTAGTGGAGTCAGCAGTGCTTGTTTTTTGTTTCTTCAACCACTCTCCAGCAAGAGAAAAAAAATACAGTTGGTTGGATTATTGAAGTGGATTCAATTAATTTTGTTGCAGCAAAATCCTGAAATTCTGCTGCAAAATGTTATTTTATTTTAATATTTGTAAGCTGACTTTCACTTATGACTTATTCACGTGACAATTACTTGACAATAGATAAGTTCTTATATTAAAAATGCAGCTTTGACAAGATGCTCTATGCTATATACCCTGATATTCCATTTATGCCTTAAAATAATATGTCCTAGCAATAGGATTGTTTGGGAAACCTGGGATTAATAGCCACTAGGCCTAAATCCTGTGCTGGGAGAGTGACAAGCAGCTCCCAGATTCATGTTATGTTTCTAATCTGGTGACAGCTTTTAAACTGTTTACTGGGCTCAGTCACTGAGCCTCCCATCTGTTGTTCAATAAAAAACCTCCAGTTCAGCTAGCTGCTGTTCAACACCTAACACGTTTACCTGGCTAGATGTTAAGTGGAACCTATTTCAGGATTCAGAGACTCAGCAGTGTGTCAAAATTAAAAGTTTTTAAATCAGTGTATACATAACATATGCAAAAATGGCCTTTGCTTTGTCAGTTTGACTCAGTAATAACAATTTCAGCTCTGAGTCAGAAAGTTGATGAGTCAAGCCTTACTCCGGCGACCTGAGCACATAATCTAAGCCAAGGTTACAGGAGATTCTGGAGAGAACACTGGGCTCAGTAGCCAGGAAGCCCTCCCTTGGAGGTTCAAAATGACATCTACACCATGTGCACACTTCAGATGTAAAATGTGCCGGATGCCAGGTTGGTAAAGGGGTCAGTGCAGGTGTAGTTAATGGCTGCTGGAAGAATGCAGAGCAAGCCAATTTAGAGCTCCGCACTCCAGCTTGTGCCCTCACTTAACTTTGTACAATGAACAAATGTTAAACAGCATGAAGAACCACCCCCCCACCCCCACCACCATTGTTATTTAAAAGGGATTATCAACTACTTACAAGTTAGTTGCTGGTGTAGTTCTCCTGGCTGTGGCTACAATTCTACACATTTTTGGTGCTTTCCATAGTTGTCTCAAATTTCAAAAGACTACAGTGAGTGATGAGGCAGATGCTGAATTACTTTTGTTGACTTCAAAGCTTCTGCATAAACCAGTTGCTCCCAGACACGGGCCTGAATTTTTATGATGATAGAGGCTTGGATGGCCCCTGTCATCCCTGACGACACATCCCTACTACCTCCAGCAGCCCCAAAGCCATTTCACGCTCTAACGAGCATCGATTAGCCAGCAGCTCTCCAGTCCCTCCCGGAAGAGTGCTGCAGTGGCCGGAAGTGGCAGGGGTCCCAGGGCGGGGAGCGTAGGGAAGGTCTGTAACAGTCGCGGGGGTAGGGGAGGCAATCAGGGTCCTGGACGATAGGCCAGAGGGTTGGAAGGGAAAGCTAGAGGTCACCAAACCTTAAGGGGAGGGTGCTCCCGGTCAGAAGGGGGCTTCCGCTGGAGGCCCCCCCCTCCCCCTTCCCCCCGAGATCGAACTCTGTTCGTTTTCGGGTTTGACGCTGTGATCTGTCATCCGCCCACCAGCCTAAAAATTGAGGCTGGGTGGGAAAAGGTCCTTAAGTGGCCATTAAATGGCCACTCGATGGCCTTAATTGGGGAAAGGGCCAGCATAAAATCATGACTAGGGCGGGCCAGGCGGGATCCCGGAGGGAATCCCGTCCATGCAATTTCACACTACCCCCACCCTCCCGCCTCAGAACCCACCGGGGGAAGCATAAAATTCGGGCCATGGAATCAAGTAAGCCTGGAAAAATGTGCAAAGGCCACGCAGAACAGTTCAAACTGCTGGAAGAGAGAGGAGGAGGGGGAGAGAGGTTCTCTACCTGCAACTCAGCGACCAACGATTTTTGAGATATCTGCACTTCACTAAGGGAGGTCATCACTGAAATCTACCACAACCACAACTCCAACTTCAGAACAGGGGAAAGACTACATTGCCAATCCCTACAAAGGTGATAACGGCTCTGAACTTCCATGTGTCTGGCTCCTTACAGGCTGATGATGAAGATGTGAGCAACATCCTGCAATTTGCAGTGCATCATTACTTAAGGTAAGTCACTGAGGCTCTTTATTCAAAGAGAGGTTACATTATTTCACTATCTCTTGCGGCAGGGAAACAGGCAGAATGGGAAACAAGGGTTTGCAAAGTTTCCAGGCTTCCCTATGGTGCAAGGTACCACTGACTGCACACACATTGCTTTGCGTGCCTCGTAAGTCAAATACCTGAACCAAAAGAATTCCAGTCCTTGTAAGACCATAGCAGGCAGTCAGAATGTCTTCATTCTTCAACAGTCCAAGAATCATCACAGCAAAGAGTGGCTACTGGCAACAAGGGCTATCCACTAATGACATAGCTCATTATTCTAATTACCAACCTAGGCACATCTGCCCAGCATACACAATGAGAACCATGCTCCCACAAGCAATGTGATAGAGCGGATCACTAGCGTGCTGAAACAATAATTCCACTGTCTGGACCACTCTGGAGGAGCCACTCAGTACTTGACTGAGTGCGTCTCAAAATTCATGCTGGGATGCTATGTGCTACATAACTTTGCCATTATGAGGGAACAATCCTGTCACTATTTATCAGGTGAGGAGCATGAGGCAATAATGAAAGAAGAGGAAGGGGAAGGGTGGCTGCAACTGGACAGCCTCTTTCTGGAGAGGCTGTATGTGAAGAAATAATTCAAAAAGGACAACACAAGTAATCTCAACCCCAAAATCCCTTTCATCAACAGTCTCACATTCCTTAGCCTCCATCTATCATTAATCATTAGATCCTGGCAACTATGCAACAATAAAAGAAAACACAAAATACATAATCCGATCCAAATTTATAAATTAAATCATGCCATATTGTATACAAAGTTAAATTAATCATCCTTGTGCATTCCCTCAGTGTCTGTTTTCTGTGTGTCTGCCTGTCCTGGTTCTGCCACAAAGTGCTACCGAAGTGTTGCAGTATGGCTGGTGGAAGGTTGCTGATGGCGTTGGAGTATGGTCTCAAGTATCTCTCAGCTTAGAGACTCAGCTTCAAACTGTACCATCTTGATGTTGGTGGCAGCAGTCTGGCTTGGCTTGCTGACAAGTAACAGCAAGGCTTTGGTGGTGGCAGTGTGTCAGGAGTAGATCACAAATTATCTCATGCTGTGAGAGTGGACACCAGGTTCATGTTTCATTGAGCCATTGCCATTCCCCCAGGATGGTGCCTCATCAATCCTAGTAATCAGTTTGAGGACATATCTTTGGACTTCTGCGACACCCTGCAAGCCACTTTAAACCTTAGTATCCACAGCCATGGTGGTACCAACCTGCGTTTACATGGCAGTAAGCTGAGGTTCCATGGCAACAGTCTGGGGTCCCACTTTAGCACTCGAGTTTTGGTGGAAGCTGCATGTGCCGCAGTGTAAGATGAGACATCAGATGCTGCATTATGTTGATTTCCACAAGTGTGTTGATGGAGTTAGCCACTACTTCCATGCTGGAAAGGACGGGCTTTAAGCTCTAAACAAAGTCCTGTTCCAAGTAGGTGCCTGGCTCCCCCATACTTCTTGACCAAGTATCTTTCTGATAAGTTTCCCAATGCACAAAGCATTTTGTGTACAACTATCAGCTTTCTTCTGCAGGCTGGCATGATGAAGTCCTCGCTGCCTTATCGTATGTGTGGAGTCCTTCTGCACCCCTTTTGGTCTAGGACATCTTCCCCTCCTTTCTTATTCCTCCACAAAGACCTCCAGTGCTGCATCAGGAAACTTTGCTGCCTGCTTCCTCCAATGGTCAGCTATTGTTGATTGTTACGCAGAACTATTCCCAATGTTGTCCCCACCTCCAGCAGCGACAATTTATCATCCCTTTAAGGCTAACTTTAAGTAGTGGTAGCAAGCACTGATATTAAGCACTCGGCTGACATGTTGAGACAATGAACAGTGCAGTTAATGCTGGCTGCCCACAAAAATAATTATAATAAGCAGACAACATGATCTTGGCATGCTGCTTGCATTACGCTGAACAGGTGCAGGGCAATCATGCATCTCAATCCCCATGCCTGTTTTCAGGTACTGTATAATTTAGTTGCATGTCCATTAGAGGAGATGTTGAATTGAAATATATGCCTGTTTAAGTGGATGTAAAAGATTATAAGGCACTAGTTTACAAGCAAAAGAGTTAGAATGATACACATAGAAGGAAACCATTCAGTCCATCATGCCTGTGCTGACTCTGTGAAAGAGCTATATATAATTAGGCCCACTCCCCTTTTTTCTGATAGTTCTTCTATTGTTCTTGTTAACATTTATCCCTCAATGAACATCCCCAAAATAGATTAACTGATCATTTAATTCATTGTTTGCAGGACCTTTCTGTCTACAAATTGGCTGCTGTGTTTGCAGAGATAATAACTATATTATTTCAAAACATTTATTAGCTGTAACACATTTTAAACATCCTGTGTATGACACTATCTTAATGTAAGATTTTTCATTACAATCAAACTTCCATTTGCTTCCTGATAAATTTGAATGATGGCCTCAGACAATTTCTGCAATTGTGATTTAATGTATTATAATCATTAAGTTTACAAATAAGTATGGGATTGCAATATATTTCTCATCATTCTTAGGTTACTTCAGCCTCAAAATCATAAGTCAAGAATCTCTATTAATTACTCTGGAAGCCCAGTTTTACTGAATTTTTTAATTTCTGGTATAACAGCTCAGACTCAGTATCCTAACAGTATCTTAAAATAGGAACAAACAAACTTGCATTTACACAGTGCTTTTCTGTTTTGGGTTCTGCTACTATACTGTCAGGGAACGGGTGTGAGGAAGCAGGCAGAATGATTTCAAAGTCAATTTGGAAATATTATTTATACTTATGTTCCCCTGCATTTGATTTTTCCTCCTTATTGCAACTCTCCTAAAAGCAGCAACATTTGCTGAGGTGCAGTTGTAATGAGCTGTTCTTCATAATGGATTTTAAACAGACTATTTGACTAGAGGAGATATCATTGTGAAAGCCTGGTATAGCGCATGTGTGTGCACCAGTGTTCTTCCAGCAGCATTTACTAGATACCAATCAGAGGATGAACACTCACTGATTTCCAGCCACCCACCTCCCCCCACCCCCCAACTATCCAATGGTCACTGAGACAAATTATAACTTACCACTCCTCTGGCTGAGATCACTAAATTCAGTGCAGAGTAGCGATCAAAACTAGAACCTTCATTAGATTCAGTACATCATTAGAAGGGGTATCTGAACCACTAGGCTATTAAACATCAACATTACTGCATGCTGGTCTTCTAGAAAATTATGAGAAAACAGACACCATGTGGGTGAAATTCAACTTCTGACAAAGTGATGAATTTCAATCCAAATTATGTTTTCGTTTGCAGTATTTTTCAAACACAGAAATAAAAGATTTGTCAAGCAATTTACATTAAATTTATTCATTCATTTTGCCTTATGTTCATTGGGTTGACATTGCTTCTTACTAGTTCTAATATATTAGTTGAGAATGTATTTTTAAATTCATTCTTGGAATGTGGGCCAGCATTTATTGCCCAACCTTAACTGCCTTTGAGAAGGTGGTGGTGAGCTGCCTTCTTGAACTGCTGCAGTCCATGTGATGTGGGAACACCCACAGTGCTGTTAGGAAGGGAGTTCCAAGATTTTGATCCAGCAACAGTGAAGGAACAGTGATATATTTCCAAGTCAGGATTGTGCATGACTTGGAGGGGAGCTTGCAGGTGGTGGTGATCCTATGCATCTGCTGCCCTTGACCTCCTAGGTATTAGAGGTAACGGGTTTGAAAGGTGCTATCGAAGGATCCTGGTGAGTTGCTGCAGTGCATCTTGTAGATGGTACACATTACCGCCGCTGCACATCAGTGGTGCAGAGAGTGAAGGTTGAAGGTGGTGGGGGTGCGGTTGCTAATCAAGAAGGCTGCATTGTCTTGGATGGTGTTGAGCTTCTTGAGTGTTGGTGGAGCTGCAACCATCCAGACAAGTTGAAAGTATTGCATCACACTCCTGACTTGTGCCTTGTAGATGGTGGACAGGCTTTGGGGAGTCAGAAAGTGAGTTACTCTCTGCAGAATTTCCAGCCTCTGACCTGCTCTTGTAACCACAGTATTTATTTGGCTGGTCCCATTTAGTTTCTGTTCAATGATAACCCCAGGATGTTGATAGTGGGGGATTCAGTAATGGTAATGTCATTGAATCTCTTGTTGTAGGTGGTCATTGTCTGGCACTTATGTGGCACAAATGTTACTTGCCACTTATCTGCCCACGCCAGAATACTGTCCAGCTCTTGCTGCATTTGGACATGGACTGCTTCAGTATCTGAGGAGCATGAATGGTACTGAACATTGTGCAAACATCAGCAAACATCCCCACTACCGACCTTATGATGAAGGGAAGGTCATTGATGTAACAGCTGAAGATGGTTGGGCTGAGGACACTACCCTAAGGAACTCTTACAGCAATGTCCTAGGACTGAGATGACTGACCTTGAACAACCTCAACCATCTTCCTTTGTGCTAGGTATGACTCCAACCAGTGGAGAGTTTTCCCCCAATTCCCATTGACTCCAGTTTTGCTAGGACTCCTTGATGCCACACTCGCTCAAATGCAGCCTTGGTATCAAGGGCAGTCACTCTCATATCACCTCTGGAGTTCTGCTATTTTGTCCACGCTTGGACCAGGGCTGTAATGAGGTCAGGAGCTAAGTGGCCCTGGTGGAACCCAAACCAAGCATCAGTCAGCAGGTTACTGCTGAGTAAGTGCCACTTGATAACACTTGCTTTGCTGATGATCGAGAGTAGACTGATGGGGTGGTAAGTGGTTGGGTTGGATTTGCCCTGCTTTTTGTGGACTGGACATACCTGGGAAATTTTCCACATTGCCGGGTGAATGCCAGTGTTGTAGCTGTACTGGAACAGCTTGGCCATGGGCACAGCTAATTCTGGATCACAAGTCTTCAGTACTATTGCCAGAATGTTGTCAGGGCCCATACCCTAGCTGGATCCAATATCTTTTCAGCCATTTCTTTGGTATCACATGGAGGGAATCGAATTGGCTGAAGAATAGCATCTGTGATCCTGGGGCCCTCAGGAGGAGACTGAGATGAATCATGCACTCATTGGGGAAGTACCAATAAAAATGTGTTTGTTGCTTCTCTTGTTTGCAGTTTGCAACATATTAATTAAAAGTCAACACGTTTACTGAAGAAGGGGCAGATTATGCACAAGTTGGTCACTACGGAGGCACAATTTTGAGAGATTTCTATATTTGAGACAGTGCCTTTATCTGCTTTTTTCATTGCAGTGATCAAATAATGAAGAAACTGCCCTCAAAAGGAAGAGAAGGCACTCCTTATACCCATTCCCACTATACTCCAGATCAGTTTTTGGGGCATGTCTGGGTTGTGTTTCAGAAGGATCAACTGTCATTGCCAAGAGGATCATACATCAGGCCAAAAAAAATGTTATAAATTTGGCAACCTTTGACTTTGCTCTAAATCAGTCTGAGCTCTCTCGCTCAACATATTATGGTGCTGCTCTTAGATCCATGGGGTAAAAGAACTTTGGCAACAGTACAGACTCCAATTATGCAAATTACTTAATTGTCCCACCTCCCCCTCCGCCCCCACCAGCCACCACCACATCACATTGGAGACAAGGTTATCAACAGGTCAAGACAGAATTCCCCCTTTGTTACTCAAATAGGCCTGGAGAATTTATAAATATTGTGCACATCACACATAGGTTGAAAATTTCCCTATACTTCATAACTTATTGAACTGTTTATTTTAATTTACAATATTCACCTTGTAATCTCATCAGGGCTCACTACTGAGAATTATCCAAAAGTAAATTGCTCAAAGTATATCCTGGACATAAAAATTATTATAGAACAAGCAGCTATGACTCAGTCGGGTTTATCTTGCTAGGACAGATGGGTATGGGGGTAATTATGTTGGTTTCTGCCTTCATAATTCATACAAACACTGCATTCTCTTTTTGCTGAGGAACATGACTGCTAATCTCTTTTTGAGAAATAATTCATCACAAGTTTCAGAAGAGTTAAACCGGTTTTATCAGTTTGTCTGATTAATATCTTATGATGCATTTTTAAACCTCTAATTTTGTACAAGCAATGCCCTACAATTTTCATTTCTACGTCCAGAGAAGAAGATAGATGCAAGTTACTCTACAGTTACCAAACATAAAACAGGATAGTCGTGGGACAGATTATAGTTGAATTATGATGTTGGTTTTACAGCTGCTGAAAATTCACCAAAACATTAGAGACTATTGCTTCCATCCCATAAGAGACAAGTGGAAACATTAATAACCATTTTTTCAAATGAAAACAGGGTAGAAGTTTCCAGGACAATGCATCACCTGCAGGGTTTTGGGTGAAATGGGCAGCTTGTTGGAAAATTGTGAATGCACTGCCTGCAATTCTGTCCATTGATTTTCCATTCCATTAATTTTCTGGCACTGCACCACCAACGGTTTTAAAATAAGTCTCTCCTTGCTTGCAAAACCCTACTGGTATTGTGGAATCACATTAAATTTCCCCTTTGGTGTTTTATTTTGGGAAGTTTCAAAATATCCAATCCAAAAGCAGACAAATGATAATCCAAGGTTAGCTTTGAATTGATAAACATGAATAGCAATTGGTGAAATGTATCATTGATTTCTGAAAGTGATCAACATGACAGCTGTCAGCATGATCCAGGGTAGAAGGGCTTCTGCTTTATTTCACAGATGCACTAATTTTGTTTTGCTTCATTTCCTGTTGATGTCATCAATGTCACTGATGCATCAGACAAAACAGGGACTTTAAATTATGGAGCCTTAAAAGAAAACTGGTGGACTGCTTCTCCCAAAAAAATTTGAGAAGGTGAAGGGCGTATTACTATTTTTGTCACATGTGCAATAATGCATCTTGACATATTGATGTAATTACTTTTTTTGTAAAGACAGTGTCCTTTTATTTTTAAATCTATACAATTTATATTTACCCAATGACTAAAGGCTGACTTGAAGAAATGTATGTTGCTGTTGAGAACTAAAATTTGCATGTTTAGTTCTGGAAACAGTTGTTTTCTTTAAAAATATTTTCTCCCTGTGGCCACTTGGGTGAAGTGTGAGAGAGCTGCCATGGTGACAGAATCATTCCAATGTAAGCCACTGCCTTTAGGAGAGAAAGGAATAAAAACAAGGGCAAAATAATGAAGAAACCGCCCTCAAAAGGAAGAGAAGGCACTCCTTATACCCATTCCCATTATACTCCAGATCAGTTTTTGAGGCCTGTCCGGGTCAAGTTTCAGGAAGATCAATTGTCATTGCCAAGAGGATCAAGTATCAGGCCAAGAAAAAAAAATGTTACAAATTTGCCAACTTTTGACTTGTTCTGTATCAGTCTTTGAGCTCTCTCTCTCTCAAAATATTCTGGTGCTTCTCCTACATCCTCGGGGCAAAAAAGCTTTGTGGCACCAGTTATGCAAACAACTACATTGTCCATCCCCACCCCCGACTGGAGATAAGGTCATCAGCAGATCAAGACAGAATTCCCACTCTGTCACTCAAATAGGCATGTTGAATTTACAAACATTGTGCATATCAGACAGAGGTTGAAAATATCCCTGTACTCCATTACCTTATTGAATTATTCTTTAAATAAAGTATTCACCTTGTAATCTCATTAGGACACACTGCTGAGAATTATCCAAAAGGAAATTGCTCAAAGTATACCCTGGGCATAAAAATGGGTAATATTTCAACAACTAGCACTTCGACTGTGGCAAATCAGCAACAAAAAACACTTTCACAATTCACAGGAAAATCTTGAACAAAGTAATGAACCATAGTGGTTTTCATTTCTAGATTCTACAGGAAGTAGAAAAAGCCCAAGGTCTTTCACAGCGTACATGGTTAATACTTTTTGAGAACAAACCAATAAATATATGTTGCAAAAATTAAAACTTCTCAAGCAGTTATTGAGCTACTTAACTAGCATAAACATAGAAAAATAATTGATTCAGTTATGAGCTTTTCTTTTATTCTTTTATATGTGGGCAAAGCTGGCAAGGCCAGCATTTGTTGCCCACCCCTAA
The DNA here is from genome assembly GCF_017639515.1 of Carcharodon carcharias. NCBI lineage: Eukaryota > Metazoa > Chordata > Chondrichthyes > Lamniformes > Lamnidae > Carcharodon > Carcharodon carcharias. Next base: position 56,322,768 of record NC_054482.1, on the reverse strand, counting down.
TTTTCCTTGAAGAGTTGGTGGCCAGCCACCCCTTGAACTGTAGTTGTAGCTCTGGGTGTAGATGCACCCAGTGTTGTTAGGAAGAGAGTTCCAGGATTTTCACCCAGCGACCTTGAAGAACCATGATATAGTTCTGAGTCAGGATGGAGTGTGGTTTTGAAGGGAACTTGCAGGTCGTGCTGCCCTTGTCCTTCTAGGTGGCAGAAACTGCAGGTTTGGAAGGTGCTGCTGAAGGAGATTTGGGCTGCAGCAACATATCTTGTATATGGAATACATTGGTGCTACTGTGCATTGGTGGTGGAGGGAGTGAATGTTTATGGTAGTGGATGGGGTGCTTATTAAGTGAGCTACTTTGAACTGGATGCTGTTGGGCTGATTGAGTGTTGCAGCTGCATTCATCTAGGCAAGTGAAGACTATTCCATTACATGCCTGACTTGAGCGTTGCATATAGTAAGACTTTGGGGAGACAGGAAGTGAGTTATTTGCTGCAGAATTCACAGCCTCTGACTGCTTTATAGTCATAGCATTTATATGGCTGCTCCAGTTCAGTTCCTGGTCAATGGTAACCTCCATAATGTTGATAGTGGGGGATTCAGCATTGGTAATGCTATTCAATGTCAAAGGGAGATGGTTAGATTCTCCCTTGTTGGAGATGGTCATTGCCTGCCAGTTGTGTGGCATAACTGTTAGTTGCCAGTATCAGCCCAAACCGGAATGTTGTCCCGGTCTTGTTGCATGTGGACATGGACTGCATCAATATCTGAGGAGTTGCGAATGGTACTGAACATTGTGTAATCATCAATGAAAACCCTATTTCTGACTTTATGATAGAGAAAAGGTCATTAATGAAGCAGCTAAAGATGGCTGGATCAAGAATACTATCCTGATGAACTCCTGGAGCAATGTCCTGGGACTTAGATGATTGGCCTCCAACAACCTAGTAGGTAGATGGTACCATAGTGGAAATGTCACTGATCTGTTAATCCAAAGACCAAGACTAATTGCGCTAGGTACATGGATTTAAATCCCACTAGGCAACTGGTGGAATTTAAATTCAATTAATTAAAAGATCTGGAATTGAAAGCTAGTCTCAATAATGATGACCACGAACATGTAATTGATTGTCGTAAAAACCCATCTGGTTCACTAATGTCCTTTAGGGAAGCAAATCTGCTGTCTTTACCTGGCCTGGCCTACATGTGACTCCAGACCCACAGCAATGTGGTTGACTCTTAACTGCCCTCTGAAATGGCCTAGTATGCCAATCAGATCAAGGGCAATTAGGAATAGGCAACAAATGCTGGCCTTGCCAGTGACACACTCATCCCATGAAAGAATCAAAAGATTTTAAAAACCACAACCGACTTCCTGTGGGCTAGGTACGACTCCAACCAGTGAAGAGATTTCCCCTTGATTCCCATTAGCAGGACTGCAGAGGTTTAATCTGATCCATTGGTTGCACAATTGGTTAACCCTGTCTATGATATGCTGCTTCAGCTGTTTGGCATTTTGACATGTGGTCCTGTGTTGTAGCTTCACCAGGTTGACAGCTCATTTTGGTATGCTTGGTGCTGCTCATATGCTCTCCTGCAGTCTTCATTGAACTCAGGATGATCCATTGGCTTGATGTGATGAGATTGAGTGTTATGTTGGGCTATGAGGTTGCAGACTGTGGTTGAATACAATTCTGCTATTGCTGATGACCCACAGTGCCTCATGGCTGCCCAGTTTTGAGTTGCTAGATCGGTTCTGAGTCTATCCCATTTAGCACGGTGGAAGTACACACAACACAATGGAGGATATGGTCAATGTGAAAATGGGACTTTGTCTTCACAAGGACTGTGTGGTGGTTACTCCTACCTATACAGTAAGAGAAAGCGCTCCCAATTTTGGCACAGATGCATCTACGATAGGTAGATTGGTGAGGAAAAGGTCATGCAGGTTTTTCCAGCTTGTTTGTTCCCTTACCACCTGCTGCAGGCCCAGTCTGGCAGATATGCCCTTCAGATCTCAAGATGCTCGGTCAGTAGTGGTGCTATTGAACTACTCTTGCTATTGGACACTGAAGTCCCCCACCCAGAGTACATTCTGTGTCCTTCCTACCTTCAGTGCCTTTTCCAAGTGGTGTTCAATGTAGAGGAGTACTTATTCATTTGCTGAGGGAGGGTGGTAGGTGGTAATCAGCAGGGGTTTCTTGCCCATGGGGCTCAGAATCAATATTGAGGATGCCATGGCAACTCCTTCCCAACTGTATACCACGGTGCCACCACTTTTGGTGGGTCTGTCCTGCGGTGTGACAGGACACACCCAGAGATGGTGATGGTGGTGTCTGGGATATTGGCTGTAAAGTATGATATGTTGAATATGCTATTGTTGCTTGATTAGCCTGTAGGACAGCTCTCCCAATTTTGACATGCTCCCTAATGTTAGTAAGGAGTACTTAGCAGGGTTGACAGGGCTGGGTGTGCCATTGTCTTTTATGGTGCCTAGGTTTAATCTGGGTGGTCCATCTGGTTGTATTTTTCCGTACCACTTTGGTACAACTGAGTGGCTTCCTAGGCCATTTCAGAGAGCATTTAAGAGTCAACCACATTGCTGTGGGTCTAGAGTAACATGTAGGCCAGATCAGTTAAGGACGACGACTGCAGTTTTCCTTCCCTAAGGGCATTGGTGAACCAGATGGGTTTTTACAACTAACGATGATAGTTTCATGGTTACCATTACTGAGAGTAGCTTTCAATCCCAGAGTTATTAACTAATTGAATTTCTTAATTATTTGCATTTAAATTCTCCAGCTGCCATGACAGGATTTGAAACCATATCCAGAGCATTAGCCTGGGCCTCTGGATTACTAATCTAGTGACATTACCGCTATGCGCCCCTAAACCATGCAACTGTTCAAGAGAATGCCAATGATTGCAAGCATTCCTAAGGGTATTTTAGTGGGAAAGATATTCTACAAATATGCAAAGGATAGAAGTAAAGCCTGCTCACTCAGACTGAGTATTGTGTTGATACCTAAGTGGGCCTGGACAGATGCGAGGAAAAAAACAACTTATAGAAAATTATGGTCAGATACAAATATTATTGAAAAATAGCTCCACAAGGCATTCTAAATGTGATGGAAAATTGGTTGTAGAGGATTTTCACAGAAAAGGGATAGTGATGCAGAATCTACAAATCAAGCCATTAAAAGCAAACATGACTATTATATTACACCTTGGAAGAATGTACCATGGAAACCACAGATGTTTACAATATAGGAGGCTATTCCTTCCATTATATTTATGCTGGCTTTTTGCTAGAGTAATCCAGAAACTATCCAACTGCTCTGTCCTCTCCCCATAGCCTTGCATTTCTCCCCCATTTCAAATATTTATCCTCAACAGATGCAATGACCTTTGCCTCAACCATTCCCATGCATTGTGTTCCACCAATCATCTGTGTAAATTTCCAAATATCTATCTAATCATAAAGTGAACATTTTAAATTGATGATTCACCATCAATAGAGGAAAGAACCTCTTGTTCACCAGAGGAAAAAGTCTCTCTTATTCAAGCCTATCAAATTTCTTCACTATTTTAACATACTTTATTAACCCTATTCTTTCGTTTTCTATTCTATCCAGATTGTTACATTTCCTTATGCCATACAGATGAATTTCTAACAAACCTTGTGAATACCTTGTTGAAGTACTTTCTGAAAAATTATATTAACTACATCTACAGCATTCCTTTTATCTATCAAGTCACTTCAGGAAAATCTATTAATTTTATAAAATGAAGGTTGCCTGTTTGTCCTTGAATGATCTAACCATTTCTCATTTAGCCTTGAATAATGGTTTCTAAGGCCAGGATTTTCCATTTGGGGGAGATGGGAGGGAGCGGGAGCAGGTGGGCACAGGCCCGATCGCCGCCTGCGATTGGGTCCACTCCATCATTTTGCACACGCGGACTAATTAACACCCGCCCAGCTTATTTACCAACTCCCGTGGATAGCAGGAGTGTGCGGGCAGCGGCGGGTGTGCACAGACCGCCGGGTCCAATGGCAACCAGCAGTCTGTTTAAAGGAAGGCCTGGCAGCCTTTGTAAGCTGCTCACAATGGCCAGCTCAAGGCTGCAGCAGATGGGTTCAGGTGAGCAGGCTAGGCTGGAGGGAAGGCCAGAGGAGCAGGGCAGGCTGGAGGGTAGGGCAGCAGGAGGGGGGCCAATGCGCCCCTCGTTTTTCTGACGACTGCCTTGCTGCCCTCCTTGAGGTGGTGGCAGCACGGTGGGAGGTGTTGGTCCCCATGGATGGGAGGAGGAGTCCCCCCCACATGACCAAACGTGCTGGGAGGAGGTGGCGGAGGTGGTGAGCTCCCATGACGTGGGGCGGCGCAACTGGATCCAGTGCTGCAAGCGCTTCAACTATTTGTTGCGCTCTGTGAGTACTATGTTGGCATTGGGTATTTAACTCAGCAGGTAGCCTTACCCCCTGAGTCATCCCTCACCCGCAAGTTTTACTGACGTGACTGCATTGAATCATTTAGGGCATTTTTCCTTTGCTGGGTGGGCAAGTGGATAGTGCCCACGCTGAGGTCAGCCTGAGTGGGTCATGAGCAGATGAGCTACCCCCGCACCATGGGCAGAATTTTACGGCCCCGTTTCAGCAGGGAGGCGGCCGTAAAATGTGACGAGCTATTATAAATCCCATTGACGACAGCGGGAACGTAAAATCCTGCCCCATGTTGATCTGAGTCCCACATGACTGATTTGAGGGCAACCTGAAGGAGCTGCACCTGGGCGCAGACTCAGAACTCCAGGACCTGACCTAGTCCGGGTGATGCGATAGTGGAAGGGGAGCCTCCAGGTGTCATGGCAACGAGCCATCTGCTGCCCTCTATGCTATGGGAAGAAATGCCGTGTGGTTCCTAATGCGATGTAGGCAGCATGTGTCCAAGGGTTGGCAGGGTGGGGAGCAGGCCTAGCATCTTTGTCTGAGTGATCAGCAGCAGTGGGGAGGGGACGCACTGGAGGTCTGATACATCCCACTCTGGTTGGGGTGTGGCATGCGCAAACACAGTCCATGTGCAATTTGCCTTAATCAATGATCTTCTCTCTTTTTCAGGAGAAGAATGCTCATAACATGGCCGAGTGTGTAAGGATTGGGGGCGGCCAGGCACAGCTCTCTATATTAAGCCGCTTCGAGCAGGAGGCCCTTGAGCTGGAGAGACGGCATGCACCCAGGTCTATTGGTGTCAGTGAGGCTGGGGTGGTACGGCCAGGTATTTAAGTCCAACAGTGAGGTCCACATTATCCTCCCAACAGCCATAGCAGTGATGATTGTTAAATTAGTTATTGCTGCAACATTGCTGGGCCATTGGAAGGTTGAATGCATAATGAGCCGGAGGGACAGGGATGAAGTTTGTCAGTGTGTGTACGCCAACTAATCCACTGTCCTTGTTCTTCCTTTCAGCATCATCAGAGCATGGCCGGGAGGAGCATCAGATGTCCCCTCTCACACCTGAGAGCCCTGAAGTCTCACCAGCATCACACCATTTCTGCGAGACAGGCGCAGCGCAGATACGAGCACCTCGGTAGGAATTTGAACATCGGCTAGTGTCCCGGGGCACAGTGGTGAGTGCACTTCACAGTCGCTGGGGGAGCTCGCAGACGCAGAGAATGCCCATGGCACCAGCAGTCGGAGGACTGCAGGAGACCAGGCGCATGCTCAGTCAATGCTTGATGATATGCTTCTGGAGTCGTCCGCGACACAGCAGGTGCAGGAAATGCGGCCAGGTGTGCAGGAGCATCCTGGGGAAGACACATAAGGTTATGCTTGGCTTGGTCTCCGTGGTGGAGGAGTCTACTCAGATGATCGCTGAAGCAATGAGCCACATGTCCGAGCGCCATGCATCCTCCATGGAGAGAGTGGCAACTCTCGTGTAGAGCCTGCTCCAGAACACCTGCCAGGGCTTACTACGGGTGCGCTCTGACCAGCAAGCCCTCATATCGGCAATGACCTCAGCTAGCCACTGCCAGTGTGGGAGATAGTGTGGGCATCAAGCTTCCCAGCTCATTGCACATCCATCCACAATGAGCAGGGGGGTCTGAGGCGACCTCACGTCAGCGCAGCAGCTGCCTGTTGTCTCTGCGGGCTCCTCTGAGGGCGCTCCAGATGAGGGCAGCAGCTGCTCCGCCCCTCTCCCAGTGACCATAGCATCTGGTGAGGCTATGATGACTGGGGAGATGCCAGTTGCGGAACAGGCAGCTCCTCCCAGGCAAGGCCAACACATGCTCCATGGTCTAGCGGACGACGGTCAAGGTCTTTGAGGCCAACAGGACAGCACAGTCAGCAGGCTGGCTCGGGTGCCAGTCCGAGCGCTGGGGCAGCACCAAGACGTAGCACCTGTAAACGAAAGCATAAGGCACCTTAGGCACACCATGCATTTTTCACTGGTGCTTTTGTTTTGGCCTGAGATTGGTTCCTTATGATTCCTTTCTGATTGTTTAATATTTGTGATAATTTCTGATTCACACATTAAATGCCAGATGTGCCATGATGGCTGAGGGTGCCTCGTTTCTTCTGCATGTGTATGTTTATGTGTTATGAGTGTTTTTTTGAACATTCAGCTTTATGTACAAGGCCCTTAGTTAGTGCTGCTGACCTGGCAGATTTTGCACTTAGATGTTGAGTATCGAGGCGACAGCCCAGGCTTGTCCTGGTGATCCACCTGTGTTGTGCTAGCTGAAGGTTCATTGAATTAAAGGATCCCAGGTGTCCTGCCTCTCTGGATAGTCCCGGGTCAGCGTCTACCCCTCAGCACTTCCCTGTGCATGCTCATTCTCAGACTTACTGCTGGACTCATCAGGTGCAGCCGCAGCCACTGCGTCAATGTCTTCATCGTCCACTGCATCTCCCCTTTTCCAGCGCAAGAGATTGTGGAGACTGCAGCATGCAATCACTATCACCGAGTTACGATCTGGGGGGTACTGGAGTGCACCCTCTGAACGCTCCAGGCATCGGAAGCTTATCTTGAGAAGACCGATGGCTCTCTCCACCACAGCCCTTGTGGAGGCGTGGCTCCTATTGTACTGCTGCTCAGCTTCTGTTCTTGGATGGCGGAGAGGTGTCATGAGTCACATTCTGAGGGGATAGCCCTTGTAATCCAGCAGCCATCCATCAAGGAGGGCTGAAGCACTGTAGAGCCACAGCACCTGGGAGTGTCTCAGGATGTAGGCATCACTGGAGCTGCCTGGGTACTTTGCACAGACTTGTAAAATCTGCAACCTGTGATCACACACTATCTGCACATTCATTGAGTGGAGGCCCTTCCTGTTGATGAAGGCACTGGGCTCACCTGCTGGTGCCATGATGGCCACATGTGAGCAGTCGATTGTACCCTGGATGCGGGGGAAACCAGCAATAGCCGCGAAACCTCTGGCACGCTGTGTCTGGCTTGTCTGGTCCCAACGGAAGTGGATGAAGGTCAAAGCATGCCTGAACAGAGCGTCTGTAACCTGCTTGACACAAGTGTGGACAGCTATTTGGGAGACACCGCAAGGATCACACATCGAGCCATGGAAGGAGCCAGAGGCATAGAAGTTGAAGGTAGCTATAACCTTCAGAGCCACTGGTATGGGGTGTCCGCCCACACAGTTAGGGGAGATCTCGGGCCCAATCATCTGACAGATATAGTTCACTGTCTCCTTTGACAGACGAAGCCTCCTTTGGCACAGCACCTCAGACACATTGAGGTAACTGCTTCGCCGCCTGTATACCCTGCAGGAGAGTGGCATCTTCTGCGGCCCCTTCCACCCTGGACTACCTCTTGGTCCTGCGTCCCTGTGTCTGCGCCTGTCCTCCCAAAGGTGGCTCCCCTGGAGGCTGAATGTGCACTCCTGGCCTCCTCCTCCTTCTATCTCGCCCTTGCCCCTCAGAGGAGCTGCCTCCAGTGGACAAATCAGATCCCATACCCAGACTAAGGGAAGGCTTCCTGAGACCTGCAGGCTCAGAAAAGATTCCTCACTGCAGAGTGCTGACCTGAAGGTTAAGAAAAAGCTGCTGGGAAGCTTCCTGAAATACTGCAGATCACACAGGCAAATTTTAAAAACTTTCTCCAATAATTACTTCAGAGAGCAGATTCATGACCCCACTGAGCCCTCTAATCCCGCCTGTGGATGAGGTTAATAGAAATGTCTCCTATCCGCCTGCCTGTAGCGCCCATGCGCCAACACAAAGATCGCACAGGTTCCAAAAAATCGGTGTTGATTGAAGACTAAAGGGCCTTAAGTGGCCTGTTAATTAATGGCGGGTGCGCATCAGGCTTCATCATGCACTCGCCCAGCGAAATATCGCGATGGCACGTGGTGACGCTGCGACGCTCGTCCGACGTCACCGTGCGTCATTTTATGTGTGTATGTGCAGGGCCTGCTCCCCGCACATCAAACAAAAAGTTCTGCCTCAAGAGTTTGTCCACAATTGATAAGCTAACTAATTTTTAGCCATCCACTTTATCACTTCCATTCTTGAATAAGGGTGTTACATTAACTACTTTCCAATCCGAAACCACAATTTATGTACTTGAGGATTTTTTTTGGCGTGAACTTCAGCAATTTCCTTTTTGAATCCTTTCTTAGCCAATTCACTGCGTCTTAAACTCTATGGCTCGTGTCCAAAGGAAAAAAGAGGCAGATAATAGGAGGGCATCAATGGCACAATCGGGAGACCATAGGACTATAATCTGCTTGAAAAACCTATCAGCAAGCTGCTAAGGATGGAGAACTTAAAAAGTGTTAGGTCTATGGAAAAATGTACAAACTCATATCATGTTTTACATTATTCAAATATCCTTAGATTTACTTTAAATATTATACAAATGTCCACAAACAGTAATTCTGTCCCTTTACTTAAGAGCATGGAAGAACTTGCACCTCATCACACCCTCAGGATGTTGCAAAGCGGCTTTCTGATAATGGGTTTCTTTTAAATGTAGTCACTGTTCCTTTGTAAGCAAGCACAACAACAAATGTGTATAAGGCAAGGTCCCTCAAATAGCAAATGACTGATCTGGCAATCAATGGGGGGAGACCAGGAAAATTTCTTGCTTTTAAATAGTGCAATGGAACCTTCACTTTCCACATAAAATGACCATGAATGATTTTTTAAAAATCTCTTCCGGGGCAACAATTTAGGGAATAAAATATAATTCTGAGATTGGGGAGGTGAGAGCGACTGCCCTTGACATCAAGGCTACATTTGACCGAGGGTGGCATCAAGGAGCCCTAGCAAAACTAGAGTCAATGGGAATCGGTCGAAAACTCTACATTGGTTGGAGTCATACCTAGCACAAAAGGAGGTTGTGATTGTTGGAGGTCAGTCAACTCAGTTCCAGGACATCACTGCAGGAGTTCTTCAGGGTAGTGCCCTCAGCCCAAATATCTTCAACTGCTTCATCAATGACCTTCCTTCCATCAAAAGGTCAGAAGTGGGGATGTTCCCTGACAATTGCACAACGTTCAGCACCATTCGTGACTCCTCGGATACTGAAGCAATCCATGTCCAAATGCAGCAAGATCTGGACAGTATCCAGGCTTGGGCAGACAAATGGCAAGTAACATTCACACCACACAAACATCAGGCAATGACCATCTACAACAAGAGAGAATCCAACTATCGCCCCTTGATGTTCAATGGCATTACCATCACTGAATCCTCCACGAACAACATCCTGGGGGTTACCATTGACAAGAAACTGAACTGAACTAGCCATATTAATACTATAGCTACAAGAGCAGGTCAGAGGCTAGGAATCTTGTGATGAGTATCTCCTCAAAGCCTGTCCACCATCTACAAGATGCAAGTCAGGAGTGTGATGGAATACTCCCCACTTGCCTGGATGAGTGCAGCTCCCACAATACTGAAGAAGCTTGACATCATCCAGGACAAAACAGTCCGCTTGATTGGCACCACATCCAGAAATGTTTACTCCCTCCACCACTGACGCACAGTAGCAGCAGTGTGTATCATCTGCAAGATGCACTGTAGAAATACATCAAGGTTCCTTCGACAGCACCTTCCAATCCCAGGGCCACTACCATCTAGAAGGACAAGGGCAGCAGATAGATGGGAACACCACCACCTGGAAGTTCCCCTCTAAGTCACGCACCATCCTGACTTGGAAACATATTGCCATTCCTTCACTGTCGTTGGGTCAAAATCCTGGAACTTGCTTCCTAACAACACTGTGAGTGTACCTACACCACACAGACTGCAGCGGTTCAGGAAGGCAGCTCACCATCACCTTCTCAAGGTCAACTAGGGATGGGTAATAAATGCTGGCCCAGCCAGCGAAGCCCACATCCTGCGAATGAATTTAAAAGAAATCTGTTCCAGGGGAGACAATTTAGGGAATAAAAAATAATTCCGAGATTCTAACCTGACTCCTTTCTCACATATTCAGTACAGACACTTGCCAGCATTACTATCATCCATTTAAAGTACCTTTTTTGAATCTATCACATTCAATGTTTCCATAATTTAAAAAAGTCATACCTCTTCCATGTGAGTTCTAAACTTCTAAGCGTAACACTAGCTTTCAATCCTCATAATCCCTCTTTACAATCTCTAAAGCCATAATATTCAGCAGCAAATATGAGAACCAATATTGGATGCAAGACTTAAAGTGTAGAGGTGTCAAAGCCTTACCATATTCTATGTATAACAATCTAAGTAACAATCTTTTAGTTTGTTCTTTTTACACAAGAAAAAGAACATAGGAATGCAGAAGGCCAGCAAAGAGAATTTGGGTCCAACTAGCTAGCTCCAACATTCAGAAAAAGAATACACAGCTCACTACTTATATTCCTAGATTAATTTTCTTGCCAAATGCCTCTCCAACTCCATGTTCCATCAATCAATTTATTTTTCCTATAGTTACCTCACATTGCCCTTGATTGGTCAATAACTATTCTCAAGTCACTTTCCTACTCTGCTACTTTTAATGCTTATCCATACACAAAATAGCCTGGTCCCAAATACATCACCTTCACTTTGTCCTCTTGATTTCTTAGCAGCTTTCCCTTAATTATTCCCACTTTCACTCACACACATAGTAACACCTTTCCCTTTATAACTTTGCAAAATATTGAGATCTAGGCTATCATTCAAATGCTTTTGTGGTTCATCATTGATGTTAAACTATGTTTCTGTGCAAACAGTAAAAATTATCACTTGCCACATCTACCTCTTGTTTCCTGTAGCTGATTCTTAATACTTCTAGCATTGGTTAAAAACACAATGATAAATTTCTTTCTGATACTCACTCCATTCCTCAAAATTAGTAGAACTTATCATCAGCTGCCTCACCTAATAGATGGACAATGTTTTGGGTGAATTTCCTCAACCCCAGTCATTGCTAGTCTAACCTCCAATTCATCTAATTGTAATTTTTTATGCTCCAATCATTATGCAGCCAATCATTAAAAACAACACAAAAACAGAATTACCTGTAAAAACTCAGCAGGTCTGGCAGCATTGGTGGAGAAGAAAAGAGTTGACGTTTCAAGTCCTCATGACCCTTCCACAGAACTGAGCGAATATTAGGAGAGGGGTGAAATATAAGCCGGTTTAAGTTTTGGGGGTGGGGGGGGGGGGGGGGGGGGGGGGGGAGGGTAAGAGAGAGAGAGAGAGAGAGAGAAGTGGTGGGGGGTGGTTGTGGGGACAAGCAAGCAGTGCTAGCAGCAGATAATCAAAAGATGTCACAGACAAAAGAACAAAGGTGGTGATATTACCTAAACGAATGTGCTAATTAAGAATGGATGGCAGGACACTCAAGGTACAGCTCTAGTGGGGGTGGGGTGGAAAGACTAGCAGGGCATAAAAGATATAGATTTAAAAATAATGGAAATAGGTGGGAAAAGAAAAATCTATATAAATTATTGGAAAAAACAAAAGGAAGGGGAAAGAAACAGAAAGGGGGTGGAGATGGAGGAGGGAGTTCAAGATCTAAAGTTGTTGAATTCAATATTCAGTCCGGAAGGCTGTAAAGTGCCTAGTCGGAAGGTGAGGTTCTGTTCCTCCAGTTTGCGTTGGGCTTCACTGGAACAATGCAGCAAGCCAAGGACAGACATGTGGGCAAGAGAGCAGGATGGAGTGTTAAAATGGCAAGCGACAGGGAGGTTTGGGTCTTTCTTACGGACAAATGCGCCGCCATTAAAAACAACAGTTCTACTATTTGTTCCAGGGTAATTGTCGATGACTGGGAGGAACAGAAACAACGTCCCTTGCTACTTCATCTTAAACTTAAGCATCATAGCTTGATCTTGTCTTTTTGGGATTTTTGGCACTTTGGGTGTACCTACACCACATGGGCTGCAGTGGTTCAAGATACCAGCTCACCACCACCTTCTCAACGGCAATTAGGAATGGGCAATAAATGTTGGCCTAGCCAGCAATGCGCACATACCTTGAATGAATAAGAAAAAATCCGTCAACTTCCTTGGACCTATCCACTATTTATGACCCTGTCTTTCATAGTACACTGAATCTCCAGGATTAAAGTTTATTTCAGACTGTCTTATGCAATGCCTTACAGCTTTTTGAATTTTCAATGAGACTTTGGCCTCAATGAATGCCGATCTCCCTGTGTGTAAAGCATTTAAGTGTGCAAAAAAAAATAAAACTAACCATAGTCTCTTCTAGGGCAGTGGGGCTATCACACAGCACGGATGTTATTTTGGGATTCCTCCCACAGATCAATTGATAAGCATTAAAGCCCTCTACCGTCTGAAAATAATTCTTTGCATGGGCTGCCTGGTCAGTTGTTATCAAACAGTTTGGTTGATCAGCTAAGATCTTACGGAACATCTCATCGATCACTGCCTGATTTCTTTCACAGAGTATATTGCTGAAAAGACTTTCAGTTGCAGTGTTCATAACCAGAGTGTTCACATTTTCGAACATCCCTAAACTTCTCATTGTTAAACTCCACACCCCTCCCTCATTGTCAGTTAGAAATTTAGCAAGTGTTCCAAATCTGATCCCTATCCATTTTTCTATGACTTTATCTACAATCACCCTTTAGTCCTTACCATGTATTACCGTAGAAAGACTAAACCTGGTTGCCATGTCTATAAAATAAAAAATGAAAATGTTTCTATCTTTGTCCTATACCTTAAAAACCATGGCTTCTACTTCATTAAATTTTTGGGCCAATGAAAGACTTACAATGAGACATGACAGCATCCTCCGATGTGTCCCATTTTCCACTTATCTCTTTGATGAGCCTTGAATGCTCATCGCCCACCACACCTGCATCCTTTCATAGGATTTTTAAAATCGATCTTTATCTCACCTTCAGGAAAATCAGATTATGTATCTTTTATTATCTATGATAAGGAGGGTGAGCAAATTGTCTGCGTAACTGTAAGACAATTTTCTTTTCCTCTCTCAGATTCTTATCACCTGATGTTATTAACACTTATTTAACATTCTAATTAGAATTGTCAGGTTTTGTTCAGGGGATGCAATAATGCCCTGTTTGGTAAGCTTTAGATCCACTGATTTCTAACAACAACTGATTTATCATGTTCCATGTCCAGTTTCATCTGTGCCTTTTTCATGGAAGGGTATCTCACCAGAGACTGTATCAGACAGACTGTATCATAATAAAGTGGTTACTCCCAGCTATTTTGAATGGAATCACCATTCTTTTCAGTGACCTCAATGTGTTGCCATCCCCAGACCTGAAATAAGTAGAGCTTTCATATTCTTTGACTTTACTTCAATTATTACCACTGAGTGAATCTAAAAAAACATTTTAACTAATCTGTTCTACACACTGTTGAGGTACAACCATTATCTAACATGGCACAACTGAATTAATATGTGACTAATACACTCATTACTGGGCTAAAGCTTCTCGTGAACAGTCGACTGATAATTATAATCATCCTCAACTTCTGAATTCTCTGCGTCACTTCGAAAACCCTGCTGTTTCATTTTAGGCAGTTCATCGCATAATATTTTGAGAGTCATCTGAAGCACCTGTTAACTGTTCCCCGGGCATTTCTGAGGTTCATTCATCTATTATTACTACTCTAATCCTGTTCTCGGCCAGATGTGATAAAAATGCCTTCATTCTCATTCTCTTTGCCTATAACTCTTACGTTGTACTGACACCTGCGCCCCATATCTTAACAATATTGAAAGGCTGCAATCATTGAGTCCTCCATCCTTTGGTGACACCGCAGAATGTCCCATTTCTGCTATCAAGGCTGCTGGAGATGACTGCTTCCCCAGGGAGTTTCTTAAAGCAGCAGACATTCCAAAAGAGTGTCTTTTTCAGAGGACGGAAGGCCAAATAAGACCAGGAGCCTATCCATATGTGACACCTTAGCACAATCATGAAATTTAAATGCGAACACTGAATAAGGAACCTCCAGATTGAATTTCTGGAATCTTTTATACAGTCTGTTAAAGTCGATGATATATTCCTCTATGGAATGACCATCCAGCTTTCGAAATCTATCCAAGTCTGACCATGCCTTGCAGGCATTTAATAGATCATCTTTCTTGCAAATTTCATCCACGAAGCTAAATAGAAGATCCAAACCTGCATCAATATCCAATTTACGGGCATCCAGCTCACAAAGTACTTTGCTTCTATTTTATTTTTGTGAGGAGGTGCCAAAGCCATACAAACAAAGAAAAGTACAGCACAGGAACAGGCCCTTCGGCTCTCCAAGCCTGCACCAATCATATTGCCTGTCAACTAAAACATTTTGCACTTCCGGGGTCCGTATCCCTCTATTCCCATCCTATTCATGTATTTGTCAAACTGCCTCTTAAACACCACTACCGTACCTGCTTCCACCACCTCCTCTGCCTCTCACTCACTACCCTCTGTGTAAAAAATTTGCCCTGCACATCTCCTCTATAGTTTTCTCCTCTCACCTTAAATCTATGTCCCCTAGTAACTGACTCTTCCACCCTGGGAAAAAGCTTCTGACTATCTACTCTGTCCATGCCACTCATAATTTTGTAAACTTCTATCAAGTCACCCCTCAATCTCCGTCGCTCTAGTGAGAACAATCTGAGTTTCTCCAACCTCTCCTCATAGCTAATAACCTCCAGACCAGGCCGCATCCTGGTAAACCTCCTCTGCACCCTCTCCAATGCCTCCATATCCTTCTGGTAATGTGGCGACCAGAATTGCATGCAATATTCCAAGTGTGGCCTAACCAAGGTTCTATACAGCTGCAGCATGACTTCCCAGCTTTTATACTCAATACCCCTGCCAATGAAGGCAAGAATGTCATATGCCTTCCTGACTACCTTTTCCACCTGCATTGCCACTTTCAGTGACCTGTGGACCTGTACACCCAGATCCCTCTGCCCATCAATGCACTTAAAGGTTCTGTCATTTACTGTATAATTCCTGCCTGTATTAGACCTTCCAAAATGCATTACCTTGCATTTGTCCGGATTAAACTCCACCTGCCATTTCTCTGCCCAAGTCTCCAACCGATCTATATCCCATTGTATCCTTTGACAATCCTCTTCACTATCTGCAACTCCTCCAACCTTAGTGTTGTCTGCAAACTTACTAATTAGCCCAGTTACATTTTCCTCCAAATCATTTATGTATACTACAAACAGCAAAGGTCCCAGCACTGATCCCTGTGGAGCTCCACTAGTCACAACTCTCCATTCAGAAAAGCACCCTTCCACTGCTACTCTCTGTCTTCTATGACCAAGCCAATTCTGTATCCATCTTGCCAGCTCACCTTGTTTTCTCTTTGGTAAGGGCATAACACATTTCCATAAATCCACTTCACTTTATCCACTGGTTATAAGGTTTGATTCCGAGAACACGGGTGGGTAATCATACTCTGGAATTTACACCTGCTTTCAGCCATTCTTCAAAGTAACACAGATTACAATCTTCTGCCTGAAAAAAATGCCTTAGCTTCCAATCTTCACCTTTAACCATTCTCTGATACCATATTAATTTATTCTGAAGCCAGACGGTGAAGTAGTTAATCAGGTGCCAATCTTTTATTTAATACTAGGTTTATTTACAGAATGTAACGTTATAAATCTTTGCCTCCTCCCTAACCAACACCTAGTATCCCAGAAATCTCTCCTTAAGGGTGCTCAAGGTAGTTAATTAATCAATGTCCTCCTCTTGTATATCCTTAACCTCATACCATTAATATCTGGTCCAATGGATTGCATCCCTGTATTCTAAGTTATCCAAGGGAGAGATAGCAGAGGTATTACTAGTCATATTTAATAATTTGTTCAAAAAAGATGTAGTATCAGAGGAATGGCAGATAGATAATGTAATTCCTCTATTTAAGAAGGGGGACAGAACATGTCCAGGGAATTATAGACTAGTTAGCTTAACATCAGTGTAGGAAAAATAATGGAATCCTTATGAAAGAAGAGAATAGGAGAACTTTTATAAATTAGAAATATAATAATGAATAGTCAGCATGGATTTTAAAAGGGAATATCTTGCTGGACCAAACCTATTGAAGTTTTTGAGGAAGTAACAGGGAGTCTAGACAATGGCAATGCAGTAGATGTAATTTATCTGGATTTTCAAAAGGCCTTCATTAAGGTGCCCCACAATAGACTAATGAAGATGATCAGAGAATGTGCTGTCAGTGGATAAGTGGCAGAATGGATTGGTAGCTGGCTTCAAGACAGAAAGCAGAGAGTGGGGGGTAAAGGGTAGGGATTCAGAGTGGCTGAAGGTGGAAAGTGGTGTTCCACAAGGATCAGTGCTGAAACCACGGCTATTTATAATTCACATTAAGGATTTGGAGTTTAGAATCCAAAATACAGTTTCTAAAGTTGTGCATGACACCAAATTGGGATGGGGTAGGGGGTGTGTGTGGGGTGGTGGTGGTGCAGAAGAGCGGGAAAGAGGTGGGATGGGATGGTCAATACTGATGAGGACTACAACAGTTACAGGAGAATATTAATAAACTTGCAGAATGGGCAAATAATTGGCAAATAAAGTTCAACACAGGTAAATATAGGTGATTATATTTTGGTAGGAAGAATAGAAAGGTCACTTATTACTTGGAAGGTGTTAGTCTAAATGGGGTAGAGGTAAAAAGGGATCTCCGAATAAAAATACACCAGGCATTAAAAGTTGAGCCACAGGTTAGCAAGACCATAAAAAAGAAAACCAAGTATTAGGTGTCATTTCTATAGGGATAGATTGAATTAGCGTACTGTATGCAGTTCTGGTCGCCATATTATAAAAAGGGTGCAGAGAAGATTTACAAGGATGTTGCCATAAAAGTACGTGGGTATACCTATCAGGAAAGGATTGACAGGCGGGATCTCTTTATTCCCAAAGAGGCTGAAGGATGACCTAATAGAGATCTTTACAATTATGAAAGGTTTTGATATAGAGGTTGCAGAGAATGTTTCCTCCTGTGGGGAAGAACATAACCGGAGGCCAATATGAGATAGTCACCAAGAAATCCAACAGAGAATTCAGAAGAAATTTCTTTACCCAAAGGGTGGTAAGAATGTGAAACTCATTACCACAGGGAGTGGTTGAAGTGAATAGTTTAGATGCATTTAAAAGGAAGCTAGACAATCATATGAGGGTGAAGGGAATAGATAGTTTTGATGGTGCATTTAGTTGAGGGAAGTGGGAGGAGCTTCAAGTGCAGGGTAAACATTGGCATGGGCTGGTTGGTCTGTATGGCCTATTTCTGTGCTGTATAATTCTACATAGTCCTAATATATCTGTAGTCATTAATAAGCAATATAACATCAAAACAAAACATTATCTCGTTTTAAATTATTAAACAAATTTATTACATAGCAAATATGTTACCATACTGAATATATATTGGGATGGATTTTCATCTTGAAGGGGGGAATCAGAATTGGGGGATTTCCCGATGTCGGGATTCCGCCTCCTTACCAGCAGTGCCCTCATACGCTATTTTCATGGCAGGTAGTTGGGGACAGAACGAAGTTGGGCCTACTGCCACCCACAGCAGACCCAAAGTGGAGACGGAGGTGGGCCAATGCTGAGATAACCAGGTTAAAAGGACATATCCAAATGCTGAGACATCAGTCTGTTCTGGAGATGAGGGTAAGGCCTTTCACTCCCCTCAACCCCAATACCCCCTCACCCAAAATCCACAATAAATAGAACTCACAACTTGTATAACATTGGAAGTATTTTAACAGCTTGTAAATCTGTCATAATAACCAAGTTCACAGTTTCCTTGACAGTTGTGCCAACAACCTTTGCTGAACTGAACCCATTAGTGGGTTTGGAACTTAGCCAATATTCATGATGAGGTTCCACTATATCAACAACTGTGTCAACAAAACCTTTGGAGTTGAATATATTAAAGCCTTTGAAGACAACCAGAAGCTCAGCCATCTGTAAGAGTTCTGAAGCAGCCAAATAGATGGCTGAACTGAATTTCAAGGAAAACACAAAAACAAAGGGGGCAGTTCATGCAATAAAATTTGAATTTCATGATTGTGCAAAGAACGTGTACTTCATCCAATGGATTATGTGCTCTAATGCATGTGAAGATTTTTCCAGTTTCACAATGCTGATCAAGCTAATGGTCACTTACCTGTTTATATCAAGAATCCCTTTATTAAAAACATACATAACTTACAATACAGCATTTTATTGACATGAGAAGTTGGCCACACATTTTGAACTTATTTTTCAAATGGTTTCTGACTCAAAACCCTGGTTGCCCCATGGTTCACAACGCCTCTGAGTTAATGTGAACTGTGCCACAATCCAAAGCTGGCCTGACTCATTGAAATTGCGGAAGTCTGAAACTCCTGCTTCTGCAATGTAGCCAGAAAAGTCAGGACAGCTGGGTTTGGGCTTAGCACCTGCCCTCTTTCCTGCGCCAAAGAAAATTGCAGCCGCCATAAAAGGGGGTGCAAGAATCCTGTCCGACATTCCCCCTGACGCAATTCATGCCCACGTCGGGATGGGAAAATCCAGCCATTTGTACTTCTTTTTAGAGAAGAAATTCTGGCTTATTAATTGGGAATCATATGTAATGTAGTAGGTCTGCCCATCATCAAGATAGTCTCTTGGCCCACCTAATTTCCCACCCCCAGCAATATTTGCACACAGGGGTCAATCTGGCATGGGAAATTAACTACTGCAGGGCTCAAGGTCAAGGAAAAGACAGCATCAGATCTACCTGAAACATTTGCAACATTTTGGCAACTTTTTGAATCCTGCTTCTGTGAATGACAGCACAGGTCTCTTCAAGTGTAACTCTTGAGTTCCCTTCCACTGACATGTGGATATTGGCACCAGAGCTTTGGCATTCAGCATTCAAGCAGAACAAATAGTGTGAAGCAATGTACATTTCCTTCACTGTCATCTCATTTGCATGCATCTGCCCATATACAGGTACAGATTTTTATATAGCAATGGTGGAGGGAGTGAATGTTTGTGAGTGTGATGCCAATCAAGAGGGCTGCTTTGTCCTGGATGGTGTCAAGCTTTTTGAATGTGCAGCTTTTGCAGCTGCACTCATCCAGGCAAGTGGGGAGTTTTCCATCACACTCCTGACTTATGCCTTGTAGATGGTGGACACGCTTTGGGGAGTCAGGAAGTGAGCCACAGGGTTCCTAACCTCTGACCTGTTCTTGTTGCCACAGTATTTATATGGCTAGTCCAGTTCAGTTTCTGGTCAATGGTAACCGCCAGGATGTTGATAGTGGGGGATTCAGTGATGGTAATGCCATTGAACATCAAGGGGTGATGGTTGGATTCTTTGTTGGAGATGGTCATTGCTGACACTTGTGTGGCACAAATGTTACTTGCTACTTGTCAGCCCAAGCCTGGATATGGTTCAGGTCTTGCTGCATTTGGACATGGACTGCTTCAGTATCTGAGAAGTCACAAATGGTGCTGGATATTGTGCAATCAGCAAACATCCCCACTCCTGACTTTATGATGAAAGGAAGGTCATTGATGAAGCAGTTGAAGATGGTTGTGCCGAGGACAATATCCTGAGGAACGTCTGCAGTGATGTCCTGGAGCAGAGATGACTGACTTCCAAGAACCACAACCATCTTCCTTTGTGCTAGGTATGACTCCAACTGGCGTAGAGTTTTCCCCCTGACTCCCATTAACTCCAGGTTGCTAGGGCTCCTTGATGCCACATTCAGTCAAATGTGGCTTTGATGTCAAGGGCAGTTACTTATACCTCACCTCAGGAGTTCAGCTCTTTTGTCCATGTTTGAACCAAGGCTGTAATGAAGTCAGGAGCTGAGTGGCATCAGTGAGCAGGCTATTGCTAAGCTAGTGCTGCTTAATAGCACTGTTGATGACCCCTTCCACTACTTTACTGACGATCGAGAGTAGGCTGATGGGAAGGTAATTGGCCAGGTTAGATTTGTCCTGCTTTTTGTGTACAGGACATAAACTGAGCAATTTTCCACATAGTCAGGTAGATGCCAGCATTGTAGCTGTACTGGGACAGTTTGGCTCGGGGATCCGCAAGTTCTGGAGCACAAGTCTTCACTAATTTTGCCAGAATATTGTCAGGTCCCATAGCCTTTGCACAATCCCGTACCTCCTGCACTCTTCATTGAATTTGGGTTGATCCCCCAGATTCATGGTAGAGTAGGGGATTTGCCGACATGAGGTTACGATTATGTTTGAGTACAATTCTCCTCTTGGATGCCCAGCCTCGAGTTGCTAGATCTGTTCTAAATCCTTCCCATTTAGCATGATGGCAGAGCCATACAACACGGTGGAGGGTATCTTCAACGTGAAGGTTGGACTTCATTTCCACACTGACTGTGCAGTTGTCACTCCTACCAATATTGTCATGGACAGATGCATCTGCAGCAGGCAGGTTGGTGAAGATGAGGTCAAGTATGTTTTTCCCATGGTTCCCTCACGACCTGCTACAGACCCAGTCTAGCAACTGTGTCCTTTAGGACTCAACCAGCTCGGTCAGTAGTGGTGCTACCATGCCACTCTTGGTGATGGACATTGAAGTCCCCGCCCAGAGCACATTCCTATATGGGATGGTGAAGGTGGTGTCTAGGACATTATCTGCAAGGTATGATTCCATGAGTATTGATATGTCAGGCTGTTGCTTGTGGGACAGCTCTCCCAATTTTGGCACCAGCCCCTAGGTATTAGTTAGGAGGACTTTGCAGGGTGGACAGGTCTGAGTTTGCCATTGTCGTTTCCGATGACTGGTGGTCCGTCCAGTTTCATTCCTCTTTTAGGACTTCATAGTGGGCTTGATACAACTGAGTGGCTTGCAAGGGCATTTCAGAGTCACATGTAGGCCAGACCAGGTAAGGACGGCAGATTTCCTTCCCTAAAGGGCATTAGTAAACCAGATTGACTATGGTTTGATGGTCCAAATTTTTATTGAATTCAAATTCTACAATCTGCCGTGGTGGGATTTGAATCAGGGTCCCTAGAGCATTACTCTGGGTTACTAGTCCAGCGACAATAGCACTATGCCATCGCCTACCTGCCACTTGCCCTTCAATCCCATGGGCTTACTTTTCTGACCAGTCTGCCATGGACTTTGCCAAAAACCTTGCTAAAATCAATGTAGACTATGTCCATGACCTTCCTACAGTTACCTCCTCAAAAGCGACAGTCAAGTTGGTCAGACAATACCTTCCCTTAACAAATCTGCTTATCTGCTTTTAAAGAAGGGCTCCCCTTTGGCTTAAATACTATATGATTAACACTCACTGTTTCACCTCTTCCAATACAGCAACCAAAGACTTTTCATTGAAGGAGGAAATTCTACCCATTTCTCATTGGTTCTACTTTGCCTGGGTAGATAGAGTGATGTTGGGAACGAGCCAAATGTCACTGAAACAAAGAGGTTGAGGGTCTGGAAGGAACTTTGTTGGGGTCACCTGGAGAGATCAGGTGATGAAGGGAAACAATCACAGCGGGTTCATGAAAGACATGGAGTGGGCTGGAGAAAATTGTGGGCCAGAAAGGGCATCGAGAGGATATCCGATCGCTGTGGAGGTTTGCTCTACAACCCTAACAACAGACCGAATTTTCATGTCTCCAACTTTGTCGGAACGGAGGCGGGGTGAAATTTAAAAATGATTCACAAGACATACTTCTGTGATTCCTGCCCCTATTCCTGGTGCTTCCAATTTCCTGGCAGAGGAGCACTTCTGCGCCTCTTGATCCACAAGCGATGCCGGGAAAGCACTTAACTGTTCCTTGCAGCAGTCCTTACTTCCTTTTAGTTGTTGGGTTTCTCAAGGCCCAGGAAGCCTGGCCAGCCAGCATTAAAGCTGGAACAAGAAACAACATTGAGGCATGTAGCCTCATTAATATATTTAAATGAGAGAACCTCCTCTCGGCAACAAGTAGGCCACATTGGCTCATCCCACCCTGCCCCTTAAAGCCAGATGTGGGCAGTTCAAAACATGTTTAAGATTTTTTAAGTTTTACTTGCCACCAACCAAACCCATCAGTTTTGGGGGTTAAAATTTCCCTCAAAGTGGCAGAGAGCTGAAACTTAAAAAATCCAATGTCAAAACTGCCTCTTAAAGAAAGGGGTCAGCATTGTGATTTGATTAGGAACTCCAAATGACAATTATTAGGCTAATCCATTACGGCAGTGTTAAACAAGAGATTAAAGAACTTTCTTTGTTGCTTTCTTTCTCTTTGGTGATAGAAACTCCAGGCTGTGCTTACATATATATGCAGCCCAAAACAGAGAAATACATAACAAAAACAGGAAGTGCTGGAAATACCCAACAGGTTTGGCAGCATATATGGAGAGAGAAACAGTGTTAAGGTTTCAACTCAAACATGACACTTCTTTGGAACAGAAGGAAGATAGAAATGTGCAGGGTTTTATGCTGTTGAAAGGGGGGTGGGGGTAGGAAGAACAAAAGGAATGGTCTGGGGTACGATAGAGGGCAGGACAGATGAAATGACATAGATGTTATGGAACAAAAGGCGATGGAGGTGGTTATGGTGAAGAAACAAAGCATTTGTCCAGAGTGAGTGTGAATGGCAGAATAATGAACAGCTATGTCTGAAAGTAAAAAACAGGAAAAACAAGATTCAGACTGGCACATAGCAAAAAAACAAGAATCAAAATGGGGACAGAGTTCATGGTGTGAAACTCTTGAACTCAACGTCAATTCCAGAAGCCTAAAGTGCCTAATCGGAAGAGGAGGTGCTGTTTCTCGAGCTTGTGTTGAGCTTCACTGGAACTCTGCAACAGGCCAAGGACAGGAATGTGAGCATCCATGCAAGGTGGTGAATTAAATGGTATGCAACTGGAAGCTTGGGATCATGTCTGTGGACTACATAGTTGGATTACATAGTTGAGA
Source organism: Carcharodon carcharias (assembly GCF_017639515.1). Classification (NCBI taxonomy): domain Eukaryota; kingdom Metazoa; phylum Chordata; class Chondrichthyes; order Lamniformes; family Lamnidae; genus Carcharodon; species Carcharodon carcharias. Next base: position 56,299,409 of record NC_054482.1, on the reverse strand, counting down.
TTATCTAGCTTTACAGTGAGTCCTCATTTAGAATGGCAGAAATGCATTATTATTTTTTCATGGGATGAAGAATATTTTGACCGTGAAGACCATAATTTGTTCGTTCGTGCATTTTCTTATATCTGTCTAGGTAGCATAGTGTTTTGAATTTTACATTTGCATGCAGTCCCCAGAACAATGAGACTAAGGTCTGTTGTGTCAATTGGAGGGCCCAATGTATCCACAATGCAAAAATTATCTATAATTCACATGAATTAGCAATTTCACTGAGACAGACTGGATTCAAGAACACAAGAAATAGGAGCAGGGATAAACCATTTGCCCATCAAGCCTGCTGTACCATTCAATCTGATCATGGCGGATCTTGGGCTTCAACTCCATTCCTCATATTCCTTAATTCCCTGAGAGATCAAAAATCTGTCTAGCTCAGCCTTAAATGTATTCAACAAAGGAGCATCAACAACTCTCTAGGGTAGAGAATTGCAAAGGTTCATAACCTTTGATGAAGTAATTTCTCCTTATCTGAGTCCTAAGGGATCTGCCCATTATCCTCAGGCTGTTCCCTCGTGTTTTTGCTTTCACAGGTAGGGGATTCTATCACTCAGCATCTACCATATCAAGCCCCTTCAGGATTTTGAGAGTTGCAATGAGATCACCTCTTGGAAGGATTGGTGTTTGAGAAATAGAAATATCATACTCCTGCATAGGGCAATGAAACTCGATTTGTAAAGCTGAGAATGGGCATATGCCAAAAACAATTGCACAGCAATTAGGATATTCAGACACAAAAAAAAAAGCTTCCCTGTACAAGAAAATTCAAGCCACCCAAGCTTGAACATTTGTAGGTGTCACCTTCAGTTCCTGGGCCTGGAGGACTGGTGGTAGCTGGTTCCTGATTGGTGCAATCAAGGGGGGATCTTTTCCAGTCTTTTGGGCCTGGGAACTCTAAAAGGTTGAGACTGAAGAGAGATCAAAATAGGGTTTGTGCATAAGAATGAAGGGAACCAGCAGGGTCTTTACAGGCAATGAGAAAAAGCCGAGCTTAAAGATCTCTACTGTACAGAAACTTCTACTGAGCTTGGGTTCACAAAAATAGCTGAGACAAAATAGAGGGTGATGAATGTGCTGATTCTGGATACCCAAATTTGTAAAATATTCCATTTTCATCACTGGCGAGCACAGACATCACTTTTTAAAGATTATTACAGCATACTTATATAGTTTGATTTTTTAATTTTGATGTCAAATGCTGAGCATTCACCCACTTTATCCAAGCTTGAAAATAATAGGGTATAATTATTAGTTGACTACGCAGTGCAAAATAGTAGCTGGGAATATATCCATTGCACTTAACACCTACACAGTTTATTACTATAATGGTATCCAGGTATATTGTCTAGCTTCTGCTTAATGCTTATTCACTGAAGTGCAGAGGAAACTGAATCTATGCTCCAACATTCAATCTAGTTCAATGTTGGTAGCCAATAACCATCTACCATTTCATTTGTATTAAGTTCACCACATATTGATATTATTCCTTCTGCAGTGTCATATTGAGCTTAAACCCCTTAACTAGTTAACCCAATGGCCTACTTGTCAAAGCCATCACAAAGTCAGTACAAAACCATATAGATCAGAATGTTCAAAATTTGATTTCTATTGTTTGCTCAATTGATTAATCTCAGCTGAGGCTTTTCATTGTTGTCCAGTGACACTTGGTGTAGAGTGAATGTTTGGGAATATTGTGAAAAGTTAATCATACTATGCTGTGATTTGACATATATAAAGAACGAGCTTGCGTCTATATTGTGTTTTTTCACAATTTCAGGTTGTCCAAAGCACTTCATAGCCAAGAATTTATTTTTGAATTGTAGTTGCTGCAGCAATTTAAGAAATGCAGTAGTCAGTCAGTCAATCTGCATCCAAATTTCCTACAATAAATAATGAGATAATGATCAGATGATCTTATTTTCTTATTTATGACAGATAAACACTGGCCAGGACACCAGGATGAACTCTCCAACTTTTTTTCGGTCAGTACCATGGGATATTTTACGTCCACCTGAGAAGGCAGTTGGAGCCTCGGTTTTACATCTCATCCAAAAGAGTGCATCCCTGATAATGCAGCACTCTCTCAGTACTACACTGGATTATGTGTTCACATCCTTGATGTGGAACCATTAGGGTAGACAAGAAGCAGACAGAGTCAAAAAAAGTTCTGTTAATCATTGTCTAAGTTCACACATGGTCATTTGAGTATGGTACCATAGAGTTAATGACACCCGTAGACCAACAGCTCATCAAGAATCAGCACCTTCAGGACAAAGAATTAAAGAGGAAAATATTTACGATAATATAATAAATTTTATTGGTAATTTTCTAAAAATGAAAGTCAATAATACGTTCACATCACAGTACCAGCTAAGTAAAATCAGAAGTTGTAGCTTTCCATTTATATCGGGCTGTCCGAGAAGGGTAAAGTCAGAATTCTAATTGGCAGTGACATTGGACTGAGGGCATTGAGCAATCTTCAGACAGTGCAGCCAGCTGCAATTGAAGATTATATCAAATTATAGTACAGATATTATTTGGGAATGAATTTTACCCTTGGTGGGCATGGGTAATTGTCAGGCCCAGGACTGGTCAGGAAACAATTCCCCGACCGCAATTTCAAGCTGGCTGGCCAATTAAGGCCTGTCCAGCATGCAACGCATCTTCCCAATGGTGGGAAAGGGCCAGGCGAGGGCGGAGGGCTGTTGGGCGCCAGGTCCAATGGTGACCAGGCAATCGATTTAAAAACAGCAGAGGCAGCTCCTTAAAGGCTGCCAGAGAAGGATTATATTCTGTCTTGTAGAGACCAAATCTATGGCACCAACAGAGGTTGGAGATGCCAGGCGGGAGGGCAGGTCGGGTGAGCACTCAGCCCCACCTCCCGGTTTTTGGACGAGTGCCTCGTGGTGCTCTTGGAGGTGACTGTCAGGGAGAACACCCTCATTCCCAGAGATGGCACAGGGAGGCCACCGCACCTGACTAAAAAGCTTTGGAGGAGGTGGCAGCACAGGTCATCAGCCACGATGTTGTGTGGCGCACATGGGTGCAGTGCCGCAAAAGGTTCAAAGACCTGCTGCGCTCAGCAAGGCTGGGTACTATGTTGGCATGGATCAGTGTGGAGAAGTGTTAAGGGCTGGCTGTCCCCTTGCAGAGCTCAGGGGTGATAAGGTCTGAGTGCCTACTGTCAATGACACTGGAGCTGGCAAAGGGGGTGAGCCCTGGCTGCTTGGACTGAGTGTCTTGTGGCTCAAGGGCTATTGACTTGGATGTGCCCTGCGAGGTGTCCTTCAGGTGGGGTTGGCAGGTTGCAATGATGCAGGTAGAGTGGAGTAATCAATGTTCCTCTGTCCTTTCAGGAGAAGACATCCATAATCAGGTTGAGGACCCCCAAACCTCCTAATATTGACCAGATTTGAGTAGGATACGTTGGAGCTGGGGAGCCACACCTCATTCAGCCGGTTGTGGAGAGGCTGGGGTGTCAGATGAATGTAAGAGTGCAGTGGGCACAGGTAAGAGTTTTGGATTGTACAAACATTCTTGTGTAGTCTCATCATTAATGGGAGCCTCAAAACTGGAGTCTCCATTGATCATTGAAAGATGATGGCACCATGATGCAGATCTCCATTGCCTCACCAGGGTGACTAGCATGCACAGTGACAGTATGATGACTTAAATTAATGACGCCATTGTTCTCCCTTAGATTCACCAGCAGGCACTCGATCATAGGGCAAAGAGCCATCCCTGACCCGAAGAGCCACCCCTGACGCCAAAGGAACACCGGGTTTCAGCTGCACCTCCGTTATACACGCTCTCTGAACCAGGCACCAGCGCAGATACCAACATTTTGGTAGGCATTAGATCTTTGGCTAGAATGTCATTGCACAGCGCTGGGGGCACTTCACACTCGCTTGAGGTGCAGGCAGAGACAAAGAGTGCCCAGGGCACCAGCAGTCAGGGGAATTCTGCAGGCCAGGACAATGCTGAGTTGAAAGCAGATGATGAGCCTCATTCATTAGGCAGCAGATGCAGGTTGTCCAATAGAAGGATCTGGTGGAGATCCACAAGGGTATGCGTGCCATGGACTCTATTGTGGAGGAATCCATGCAGAGAATGAGCACTGCATTGACCCTCATGGCCAATTGCACTGCCGCCTCCATTGAGAGAGTGGTGATTCTCATGAGAGGCAGCTCCAGGGCACTGGCTGCACCTCCCAGGTGGGGCCTGCACAGCCTCCACTGGCCAGAGCGCGACGACCACCAAGGTCATCAAGGCCAACAGCACAGCAGAGTCAGCAGGCTGTCTCCAATGCTGTCGCTAGCGAGGGGGAGGCAGGGTGGACAACAAAACGCAGCACTCATCAACGTAAATTTAAGGCACCATGAGCACAAGAGGTACTGTTCACAGGTGATCTTCTGTTGTGTAATGTTTTGTTTATATGATTACTGGTGTGGAAATGAATATCAGAGATGGTAACGTTAATTTGTTTGGAGTGTGAAAATTATATAAATTTTGCTTTTGTCGTAATAGCCAGGGTCTGCTTCACCTTTATTTTTTAGTGCAGGGTATGCCAGTATGTAATGCTCGATGTGAGTGGTTCTAAACTTTATTACACAGGCACTGAGTGGACTTTGGGTTCAAGTAAAAGAGTCATTTCAGTCATCTGGGATGGAGGCGGCAGCCCTGGCATGAGGTGGAAGCTGAGCTCTGGCAGCCTAGCTGAAGGAGCATTGGATCAAGGTGTCCCTGGCTCCCTGAAAGATACAGTGGGCTGCCGCCACACCCTCAGCGTGCTCCTCACCATGCTCCTCTCCTGACTCATGACTGGATTCATCCTCTGTGGCCTATGCAGTTGCGTCAAGATCATCCTCCTCCAGCGGGTCCCCCCTTGCCAGTCCCAGATTGTGGACAGCGCTGCATACAACCAATATCAGTGACACCCGCTCTGGGAGGTATTATAGTGCTCCCCCTGCACAGTCCAGGCATCAGAAGCACATCTTCAAAAGACCTATGGTCCTCTCTTTCACAGGCCTTGAGGAGGCATGACTCTGTTCTTGGGTGGCAGAGAAACGTCATAAGCCACCTCTTCAACAGATAGCTCTTGTCATCCAGCAGCCATCCATCCAGTTGGGCTGGAGCATTGAATACCCTCAGCACCTGGGATTGTCTCAGGATATAAGAGTCATGGGAGCTGCCAGGGTATTGTGCACAGACTTAACAGAATCTGCATCTTATGGTCACAAACTATCTGGACATTCATCAAGTAGAATCCTGTTGATGAAGGCATCCAGCTGACCCGCTGGCACCTTGATGGCCACATATTGCAGTCGATTGCTGGGTTCCCCCACATCAAGGGTACAATCACTGCAAACCCTCTGGCTCGCTCAGCCTGGCTGGCCTTGTCCATACGGAAATGCATAAATGTCATGACTCGCCTGAACAGAGTTTCAGTCACTAGCTTGACGCAGCTGTGGACAGCTGATTGGGAGACTCCACTGACCGCTGGAAAGAGCTAGAGGCATAGAAGTTGAGGGCCACTGTGACCTTCAGAGCCATTGGCATGGGGTGTTCACCCACACAGTTGGATGTGATCTCAAGCCCAATGAAATGACAAATGGAGGCCATGGAGGCAGAGCCTCCTTCAGCATTGCATCTTAGACATACAGAAATAGGTGCATTGCTACCTGTAAACCCTCTCAGTGGCACTTCTGCGGCCCCTCCTATCTTAGACTACCTACTGGCCCGGCGCCCCTTGTGCCTCCCACAGGTCACTCCTCTGGAAGCTCCTGGACATCTGGCCTCCTCTCCCTTCTGCCCCTCTCTTCCTGCTCAGAGGAGGTGCCTCCAGTGAAGACCACAATCCCCATTACCAGGGTAAAAGGCACTTGCCTGATACCTGGAAGGGTCCACATGCTCAAAATCCTCTGAGGTCCTTGGAGACACCAATGAGTCCTTAAACGAAGCCTGGAAATGCTAAGAATGAAGCTTGGACCAGAGACAAAGCTGTTAAGTTCAAATAAGCTAACAGCAGCAAACTCTCTCCTAAACTCCTCACTACTCACAAGGGCAATGTTGCTGACCTTTTCCATCCCTTCCTTGGATGAAGTTTTGCAAAATGTGGGCTGCCTGCCTGCCCGTGCAATGAGCATGAAATCACACAGGCAAAGTAAAATCGGGGTCAGTTGGGTTTTTAATGATGTAAGCTGCCTTTTAATTGATGGCGGGCATGGCTCCGACACCCGTGCTCGCTCTGCCAGATTGCATGAGTGCAGGACGACGTGGGACCGTCATCTCGTGCGATTTTACGCCCGATCGGGTCGGGCCTGTGCAAAGCCTAAAATTCTGCCCTCGGTTTATTAGCACCTAAGAATCTTATCTTTAAAGTTCTAGGTAATGTTATTGTTAATCAGGTGATGTGACTAACATTGAGCAGAAATCACAACAAACATGAATGTGCGTACGTCAAACAGTTTGGGTAGAAAAAAGGCATTTGAATGAGTTCAAGGCCTACACAAATTCTGAATTAGTTTTTTTAAAGAAATAGGTTTAGGAGCCAAATTTAAACTTTCCTGCACTGAGATTGATAACAAATAATAGAAATATTCTTCAGTCCTGGATGGAATTAGATTGAAACAATCTCCAACCTTTCAAGAAATAAAACAACAGTTTGCCATTATAGTCCTCTTTAAAATATTGCTTCAATTTACATTTAAAGGCTGTGAATTGTTGGCTATGATACAATGGCTAATTTTCATCTCTGATTAATTAGTATCAATTCTAGCTTTCAAAATAAGCATGCCTTGTAACATGTAATAAACTAACTATGAATAGTAAAATCCTAATACTGGCTATTAGAAAATAAAGTTCTAGGCTCAGACCATCTCAATGTTTAACTTACCCTAAAGTTTTCTATTTCTTCTGACCCTTACGAAATCATTTACTTCCTGCAATTGTACTGCCAGATCATTAATCAACTCTCAAGCTTCCTTCTATATTGCTCTTGAACAAGCTACAAGTAATTATACATTATCAGTGAGGTGATTCACAATTGATGTGCACTGCTTGAGTATCTGTTCTTCATAACCGCAAAAGCACAGCAGACATTAGAGACCTGTGACATCATTCAAAAATAATGGAACTACAAAGGGTCTGGAGTGAGTTCAAAACTAGAGGTCATATTATAAGGTAGTCACTAATACACCCAGTTGGGAACTCAGGAGGAACTTATTTTCCCAGAGAATAGTGAGAATGTGGAACTTGTTAGCCGAAGGAGTAGTTGAAGTGAATAGTATAGACGCATTTAAGGAAAACCAAGTTAACAATGAGGGAGAAAGGAATGGAAGGATATGCTGATAAGGTTAGATGAAAAGAGATGGGAGAAGGCTCACATGGAGCATAAGTGTGGGCATGGACCAGTTGGGCCAAATGAACCTGTTCTATGTTGTTGACTCTATATAACTATACGGCTCTGTGTTTTATCCCAAGATTCTATCACAGACCATGAACTATCTCCCATTTTGTGAACTCTATCCTTTCAACGTAACCTAATGTGGGAAAATCTGCCATAGTTCCTGTGCTTTTCATCCTGTCTGGAGGGGGGTGGGGGTGCTTCGTGTATGAAAATCAGACCAAGTTATGATGGACTCCACGGCCTAACAGCCAGGTGCAAAGCACCTGTGAGGTTTGCAAATGATTGATATTTATTAACTTCACCTCAAGGAAATGAACCAGTGAGAAATAATTGAAAGATTTATATTATTTATATAAACAATAAATAATGTTTACATTTATGTTGAACTTATTACATCAAAACATTTCAAAGCATGTGAGATAAGAATTGCTTTTGAATTGTAATAGCTGTTGTTATGAAGACAAACTTGCCATTTTCCCAAATAAGTCAGTGAACATTGAGGGATTGAAATTGGACACCATTGCACCCATTTTCAGGCAAAAGCACAGCCACCCATTAGGGGCATTAATGGAGTATTGTATTCGTTAATGAGGCTCACTTAGTGTTTTAGGTCTTCTTAGGGAAATTGGATGTCCTGAGCATAATAGTAATTGCACTTGCAGAATTTCCAGATATGGATGTCGGCGAAGACCACTTCTCCTGCCCCCACAGCACGCTTGAGGGTTGTTGTTGGTCTGGGATTATCCCTCACACCCATTTGCTACATTCAGGATGTAGCAGCAAGACAAACAGTCCAATATTGACCTTTCAATTGGGAATCAACAAAGAAGTGGCAAGCACCTGCGGATCAGCTCAATAATGCTAACAAGACTCAATGCCCAATTTCAACACAGCTTATGGCCTCTCATTTGAGACACAGATACTATATGTTAAAATGGATCTAGGGAAATTTTCACCCCTGAATGTATGCCTACCACTTTATGGCACCATGAGTTGATACTTCAATGTTCTACAAATGTTCTGCAACTACTAGCTCTCCCAATTAGACCTTACCCATTGATTCTTTCTTAAAGGAGAGCACAAGGATCTCCCTCTGTATAATTGACTTGTCATATTTTGTCTGTAGTTTAAATATTGGAAACGTGCAAGAGGTTAAAAAATGCTACATTAGATAGCCAACGATTGCCATTGTCATGAATGTTAGCTCACTCCAAAGCCAGATAGTGAAGTAGGAAACTAGACCCCAGTCATTTACATTTGATATCAGATTTATTTATAAAATGCAGAATTACATGCGTCTTCCTCCTCCCTCAACAACTTTTGTGTCCCAGCAGTCTCCATTTATATGTGCTCTAGGTTCTTAACAAAACAATGTCCTTCACCTGTGTATCCTTAACCTTGATAATATAGTTAACACACCACTAACAAGCAAAACAGAGTCAGGCATAATTTCAGCTGAAGAATCATTGATGACCGAGATCGAATTTTAAACACCGATATGATGAATGATTCTCTTTGTAAGTGTAACTGAGCTATACAGATCAAGAATGTTCTAGGATTTATCTCTACTAGGTGCTGAGTTAGTTGATTAGCAGTATGACAGTGAGGGCCTCAGCACTACTGAGCTTGAGAAGAAGGAACAGTCAGGCATCCTGCTCTTAATGTCTATCCAGAGACTTTGCTGGAAAGTGCAATCTGAATAGACATGGTCAGGTTTGGGCATAGGTATGGTACCTACCAAATGCCAATACTCAACAATGGATGGCCATTCGAGGAAGACACCAGCATGAATAGTCAGGTCTTACAAAAAGAAGAAAAACACAGGGGAACAAAAAGTTATGGAACAAAGCATTGTTCACAGAAGTTTAAAATAATAGGTTGGCAGGAATCCTTTTAATGACAGGTGAAAAGGTGAACTGCCATAGGAATCCTTAAGATGAATTACCATCAATCAAATTATGCAGAACAATGTTGAGATGCACACACACAAAAAAAACTACACTTGCACTGATCTGTCTCCCTTCAGCATGGCATTACATGACACCTTAGTCTCTAAAAGGTTATAATATGATAGATGTGTTATTACCAAGCAAATGAAAATGCTTGAATTGACAGGGTATGTTTGCTATGAATTAAAAATACCTGCACAGGGAAAGGCCCACATCTTATCAAATGTCAGACAGTGTGATTACAGGACTATATTCAGGCTGTGATAATGCAATAAGCATCAGAGTAATTCTCCCTGACCTGTTCTCAAGAACCATTAATCAAAATACATTAGCGTGAAGGACTACATTTCAGACGCTGTTAAAATTTTGCATTCCAAATCAATTGAACATCTGCAAAGTTTTCCAGTGCTTCTGATTAAAATAGTTGTTCTTAAAGTACTTAACAACATTGATACTAAATTATAAAAATTAATTTGAAGAAAACACTAGCTAAAAGTTAAGCTTCCAAGCGTTTGGAATGCTCCACTGGATAATATTATAAATTGAACTTTTAATAGAAATAACCAGCCACATATTCCAATTTTTCACAACGTATAGAGAGCAGCTTCATTTTGAGGCGCTTTCACGGTTTTCTTCCTGCCTCAGCAGCATCCACCTCTCCAACAGCTGGCCAAATATCAATGCGGGCCCGCCTGTTGGGCCTCCCTCTTCCCTGGACCAGCCGTCCTTAACTGGACGGAGCTACTAGAGGGGCTTCTTAATTGGCTGCCTCTGGGAATGTCTCGATTGACATCCTGCTATGGCCACTTCAGTGTTTACAACCTGGATTTGAAACTAACATTAGAATCGTGACCCAATTGGTTAACTCTTTATCTCTCAACAGATGCTGTCAGACCTGCTGAGTATTTTCAGCATTTATTGTTTTTATTTCAAATTTCCTACTTTTGCAGCATTTTGCTCTTGTACAGGGCATAGGTCAGACACACCTTAAGTCCTGCACCCGGTTCGAGTTGCCAAGATTCAAGGAAGCATTCAAGAACTGATGCACTATCGAGAGAATCACAAAGTTGATCCCTTGGGAGGAAATGCGGGTTCTGATGGCAGAACCAGAAGTAGGCGCCACTTCCATTTACATGTTGTGACCTGGTGCACAAGCAATTCAAATTAAAACTTAAAGAGTCAGTAGCAGGCAGGGAAGGTGCATGCATTTACGCAGCAGAATAGGTATTCATTGGTGGATCCCACTATCGATAGACAGTGCAGCAAGTACAGGCGGGCTATAAAAGAGCCTGCTAAACAAACAGGGAGGCTCTGCATTGTGGCCGCAACTTTCCTGTCTTATCAGTTAAGTTGTTTCATTTCTTGTTGCACTGCCTCATCACTTTCACCACCACCCCTCAAACCACTTACCTTTCACTCCCACCTCTTATTATTCCTTTGTGTCCTGGGTCACCTCCACGCTCAAGACATCCAAGTTCCTTCAAAGATGTCTTGAACATAGACAGATACCAGCTCCATACTTTCGTGATGCCTTCCTGCAGATTCTCCTCTAGGCTGTCAGAGTACAGTGGGAGATGCTTTTCCACACGGGTGGCAACAGAAGATCCTCCCGCTGACCAAGGTGGCCTGGACAGTGATTGCAGTGGAGATGAGCAATCATGGGGTCCACCAAAGCTTCTGGGTTCAGTGCAGGAAAAGGGTCAATGACCTGCTCCGATCTGCTAGGGTAAGTGGCACTCACATGTTACCAAAGGGTCTCTCGTGGAGTCATCAAGTGAGTGAGTGGGCAGTTAGGCCATTTGGGGGAATGCGTGATCAGCCTTAGTACTGAATGGTAAATGAGGCTAAAATATGTGACAGTTTGGCTTTCGTGAGCGTTTAGACCCAACATACCACTGACGGGCCAGTATGTAAGATGGGAACGCGTGTAAACAAGGGGTTAGGTACCACTTGACATGTCACTAAGTCTGCATGTTGTCACGCAGGAGAAGCTGACCCACAAAGTGAGGGAGAGGTCAAAGATTGAAGGTGGAGTGCCTGACCTGAAGCTCCTCACCCTTGCAAAGAGGAGGAGGACAGCTGAGCAATTACAGATAGCGAGGTTGGAATGGCCAGACGTAAGAGTGAGAATGCATCCAATCTTATGCTGGAATATTGGCACAGGAGGCATGTGAGGAAAGGTGATGTGCTCAAAGACTGTGCTGATCCTTAATTTGGTTTTGTCTGCTCTCCTCCATAGGTCCTCACAGTCCCAAGTCCAGGTCACAGCCATGGCAGGAGCATGAAGACTCCGCCTCCGGGGTCAATGGCACCACTGCACCACTGATCCTCAGGATGCATCGTTGCCTGCCTCTTCCAAAACCCCACCAGCACAGTGACACCCACATGGTCACAGAGCATTTAGATTCAGGAGCACAATCTGGTGAGCACTTTGCACACATGTCCCTGCAGCTGAGGAATGACTGTGGGGAACAGATCCATGCTGAGTCCTATACTGATGATGGACATCTGATCACCCTCAAAAAACCTGCTGGAAATGCAGCAAAAGGCAGGGGAACCATACAGTGAAGGTGTCAGAGGCCATGTGCAGCTTTTTGCACAGGCAATGGACAAGTCCATGCATGCATGAGTCCTGCCATGTCTCAAGCATGTGAGCACATGGATTCCTCCTTGGAAAGGTTGACAACCGCCTTGGGGAGCCAGGTCCAACATATGACCGATTTGTGCTCTGACCTGTATTCTGTCACTCTAGCCACTGGCTCCACACAGTATTGGCTAGGCAAGTAGAGAATGAGGCACCCTGCCTGCCCCCAGGTGCCCCTTCTTCTTAGGGAGACAAGGAGGTGCCATTGCGCACAGAGAGGGATGAGCAGTGTGCGCTTTTCACCCGGAGGGCTTTCTCTCAGGACATTCCAGGGGTGGGGAGCGGCCTCTCTTCATCCCCTCTGCCATTAACCTCAATGTCTCCAGTAGGCAAGGCCATGAAGAATGCCCCTGCATGGATACAGCAGACCGACCCCCAACCCCCATTAGGCAGGGCCCTCAACAGGAGCCTTTGGACCTACAAAGGACAGCGTCATGGTCATCAAATGCAACAGAGGAGTGCATCAACCAGACTGCCTCTACCTCAGCTGCTGATGCCAGGGTTGCCCCAAGAGAAAATTTATGACTTTATGAGAGCACAGAGGTGGCACAGGTGGTTTAAAAAAAGCTCAATTTTTCACATGTAAATATTTCACATTATATTGGTTTCACTTTATTCATGTGGGGGCTAGCATAGTCAGAGAGCTAAATGCACTGGCATGCTTCATGGTTGCCACGCATTAAAGCTAGGGACATTGCCTTTATTGTGAAAGAAACAATGTTGCGTGTGTGTGTTCAGTCTTTATTAACATGAACATTCAGTGTCCAGTTTTGTGCTTGCCAGTCTGTGGGACATGGCTGAATATACAGACTCAGCTGGCCCTCCCTCATACGCACTGTCAAGGAGATTGTCTGAGATTACCTTCAACAGGGATAATTGAACTGCTGTGGTGCGCTCAAAGCTCTGTAATGATGGTGCAGGATCTGAATTCCAGGTCATGGTAGGCTGTATATCCAAGTGCAAAACAGGAGTTCTCGGGACCAGTATTCACTAGCGAATGTGTGTGACAAAGGTTCACTCCCCTTGCTCTTCTAGTTGGCAGAGGATGCAGATTCTGGAAAGTAGGCTGGCAGGGGTTGGTAGACATCCTGAACAGGTAATGGAGTTCCAGCAATGGGACAATGGTCATGAACTGTTCTTGGGCAAAGCAGGTGCATAGGTTGCCCCTGGTATCTGTTACACATCTCTCCATGGCTCTGCAGGCTTATGCACATTCATTGCCTCTTCCAATTCATCCTAATCTGAAGAGCAGTGCTGCTTCTCCCTTTCACCCTGTAGCAACGATTCTCCACATTGCATGGCCACACGGTACAGTGCACAGCAGGCCATAACTATTTGTGATACCCTCTGTGATATGTACTGCAGAGCCCCTCCAGACCCATCAAAGTAGTGGAACTGTAGTTTCAGCAGATCAATAGTTTACTCGATGATGACTCTGGTGGAGGTGTAAGCTGCATTGTACCACTCTTCTGCTGTGCTATGGGGATGCTTCAATTTCATCAACAACAAGGGTAGGGAGGATAGCCCTGGTCATCCAGGATTCAGCCACCAACCTGGGCTGGGGCCTCAAAAATCCCAGGGACCTGTGAATTGTGCAAAACCTATCAACCCTGGGAAATGAGCACAGACATGCATGATTTGTTGCCTGTGATCGCAGACCAGTTGTATGTTCAAAGAGTAAAAGCCATTGAGATTCACATATGCCACTGGCTGGTCCCAGGGAGGCTACATTGATGCAGTTGACCCCTTGCATTCTAGGGAAATATGCGATGGCACTGAAGCCCAATGCCCTTGCTGCCTGCCTGTCCTCATCTGTGGAGAAATTAATTTATTCACACGCTGGAAGAGGGCATTGGTCATTTCCTTTATGCATCTATGTGTGGCAGCCTGAGAAATGCCACATGTCACCCATGAAGCCTTGAAAGCAACTGTTGGTGAAAAGAACTGAGCACCACAGTCACCTTGAGGGCCACTGACATAGGGTTCCCATTAAATCCAAGTGGCTGCAAGTCTTGCTGCAGAATCCCACATATATCTCTTCCTGGGCTTTCCAGGACACCCTCAACCATCTCTGGCATTGGCTTACTGACAGTTGCAGGTAGTTAGTTCTCATCCTGAAGACTCAGTGACATCTTCTCCAATGCCTTTCCTGAATGCCAGCCTTCTGGCCAGTCTCCCACTCTGCTGCTGCTGAATAAGGCGGGCAATGATATGAGCAACTCTGTGTTCATGGCTTTCATCCATACAGCTACTGAGCAATGAGATTTTAAAATCCTCCTTTGGGCCGCACCCAAAACACCTCCCCCAACCCAATAGCCTTCTCTCACTTGAACCTAAATTCCTGACAGCTTAATCATAAGTTTGGAGCAACGGCCAGCAACAGAAAACGAATCACCTTCCACCCTCCCTCTGTCACCTTAGACTTTGAGCCCATTACTCTTGACCCTTCAAGCATCATTGTGCACCTTACCTGTCACCCTCAAACCTCCCACTATCAGCCTTAACCCTATGACATGACATTGGGCTTCCACTTTCTCCCCATTGACCCTACCCCTTCACCAGAGACATTCCCCCTCTGATTCAAGGCCCTCCCTCATCAGCCTTGACATGTCCTTATAACCCATTGGCTCACACTGAGACCATTATCCCTCCCTCTAATTGGACCTGCCATCACATCGACCTCCCCACTGTAACTGTGGAGCTTCTCCATGAAGAACAGTTTCCTCAATTTGGCACTAGACAGAACTGAAACCACCCTTTAGGTCCTTCATTCTGCATTTCCTGAACGCTCCCCCTCCCCAGCCACAACCAAGAAGCCAGGCCTTTCCTGTTGCACACTTCCACTCCCACCCCGTCCCCTTCCACAAAGACCTCTAAGTCCCCATAAATGCTCCTGACCCAAACCATCCCACTCCTGATTCACCCTTGCCCCTTCTGACCGCCCCCCCCATCCAAGCTGGAAGTCTTCTACTCCCCTCCCATGTGCCGCAGATTTCCACAAAAGCAACCACTAACTGCAGGTCCAATTGGACAAACTCAACTCATGTATGCCACTTTTAAACAACCGTGAAACTGGCACCACGAGTTTTCCATGCACCGCAGAGGGAGGGTGGATAGTGATGGATTCCAGGTGGAGGGCGATTCGGTTTCTGTCACTGGCCATTGTTCCAAGCTCACAATTAAACTGGCAGGAGTCTAGGTTCAAATGTGAGGAGGCAATTGGGGGAGGGTGGTCATGAAGGTAGGACTTAATTTGAAAAACTTTTAAAATAATGAGTATTCATGGATGTAGGTATTTTGAAAATAGGAACCTGCCACCAGGTGGCATGAAGCCCGACACATTGCTGCAACACCACTAACTTAATCTCTGCATCTCAACATGCCTGACATCTTGGTTGTGGCTGGGGAGGGGGAGCAGTCAGGAAATGCAGAATGAAAGACCTAAAGGGTGATTTCAGTTCTGTCTAGTGTCAGGTCCTGGGTGCCAAATTGAGGAAACTGTTCTTCATGGGGAAGCTCCACAGTTACAGTGGGGAGGTCGATGTGATGGCAGCTCCAATTAGAGGGAGGGATAATGGTCTCAGTGTGAGCCAATGGGTTGATATTTTGGCTCCCGCCTAAATAAATCCCTCCACCTACCACATTTCCCACTATTACAGACCCTATTAAATACTGCCACTTATGTCAGGGGTTAACGATACGAAGAATATAAAAGAGGTATCTGTGAGGACCACAAATGTTATGGGAAAGGTAAATACAGAATATTAATTTAAATTGTGGGAATAGGACAAGAGGGGCATAGGTACAAAACAGTGAAAAGATAACTTTAGGGTTGACTTCAGGAAAGTCTTCATCTAGAAAATGCTCAACACCTAGAATGGATTTCCATGTACAGTGATGGAGATGAAAATTCTGGGTGTATTTAAGAAACAAATGAATAGAGAGTATAGCATGTTTCTGGAAGAACTAATATGAGCAGACTGTAATTATGTCATGTTCTTGTAATTTATTAGTTCAGCCACTTACTGAACCATTAATGGATCCTTTACACATGAGATTCTCACTTCGATTGGCAGTCTCCAATTGCAAGAATTAAGTGTTAATTATAAATTAAATGACTATATAGTAGAATTTTATTTAACCATCCCCAAAAGAAGAGTGAGAACTGGAATTTTCTGGATGCTGCCTACAAGCTTTCAAAAAGGAAAGAACACTTTTCAGAAAAGTTCCAAGAGTTAATTTTCTAACTTCTCATTCCCTGTGGGGAGCATTGCCAACTGGAAGCACATTTCAAAAATCTGGGATAAAGTCAACAGAGCATTTGTCAGAAATTCCATTGTGAGAGCAGTCAGAACACACCTCTGATAACAAATCATTAATGTGTCAAAACTCATTTCCAACTACCCACCAACAGCAAATGGATGACTTGGGAAAAGTAACAGAGGCCCAGGGATGAAAAGGAAAACCTGGATCAACTTGCCGTAAAATATAAAGTACTCATAAGTGATGTTCCCTGTAAGCTGTACACATGTATGCAAGCAACCCACAAGGTATCGCACAGGCTACAATCTTCAAGGGAGATAAATTATGTGTAGAAACTATCAAGGTATTTCCCTCTTGTCCATAGCAGGGAAAATCCTGACACACATTCACCTGAATCCCTACTTCCCGTAGCTAAGGAAATCCTGCTGGAAATAGTGTGGTTTTAGACCTTCAAGAGGAACCTCTGACATGGTCTTTGTTGCTAGATAAATCCAAGAAAAATGTCAAGAACACCAGGAACTCTTCATTGCGTTCATCACCCTGACCAAAACAATTGACTCAGTAAGTCATAAGGCTCTGTGGATTGTGCTCCAACAATGTAGATGCCAAGAAATTTCATCACAATCCTACAATTGTTTGATGACCTGGGTGCAAATTTCTTGAGTGGGAGATCTGAAACAGACATTTTCAAAATCCAGATTGGGGTCAAGCAAGGCTGTGACCTGATAATGGCTCTTCATCTCAAAGGTCAACTGCCAAAGGTGTAGCTATGAAATACTGTCTAGATGGAAAACTCTTTAATCTCAATTGTCTTTGTGCCAAAACTAACAGACCTCCATAGATATACATGATCTACAGTTTACAGACGGCTGCAGTGTTGTTGCCCACTCTGCACTAGGTTTACAAGCAACTCTCAATCTCTTTGATTCTGCATACAACAAACTTAGTCTTGAATGTTGCCAAAACAACACTCATATCAATCCACACCTGGTCAACCAAATATTCCATTTCCCAAAAATGCTGAAGGAGAGACTGTGATATATGTTGAACACTTCCCATATCACAGCAGCCACCTCTCTCAAAAGGTCACCATTGACAAGGAGATCCAACACCGGAGCAACTGCGGTAGTTCAGCCTTCTACAAACTTCAGCAGCAAGCGTTTGACAACAAAGACCTCGCTCCACAAGTAAACAAAAATCATAGTGTACTGAGCAGTTGTCATCAGCATGCTCCTGTACTGCAATGACTCCTGGACTATGCAACACATAAGAATGCTTTTGCCTCTGGATTCAATGGGATGAACATCAAACAACACTGGCATCATTTTTGAAGCCAGCTCCAAAGCATTCAGAGAAAACTCCTGCAAAATCAACTTTGATGGACAGGATACTGTCGGGACAACCAAAAACTGTCTCCCCTGCCAGGTCCTGTTCTCTGAACTTTCAAATGGCCAACATTACAGGCAGGACAAATAAAATGCTTCAAAGGCACACTGAAGATCTCCTTGAAGTGCGGCAGCATTGACCTTAATGACTGGGAGGAGGTTAATTGCTACCAATCGTTTAGAATGGCAACAATTTGTGCAACAAGCTGTATCGCTCTTAGTCCCAATGTCTCTGTAATGATGCAGAGTGGTGGCAGAGAAGAAAAGGAAGCAAATCCTGCACTGCAAATACCACTACTGCATGAGTCATCCTGACCCATGTGCCCAAAGATTTGCGAGGGAGAATCAGTCTGCCAAATCACACAAAGGCCCATGGCAGAAATTCACAACGTTGAGTGGACATCATCCTTGAATTGAGGGACAGCCACCGCCGCTGACAAACATTGCACAGTCTGCTCATAAATTGTCCCCTTTAAGATTCTATGTATGAGTGATTATGCAAAAAAATTAAGTACTGCACATTCAAATGAACTGACAGTGCATAATGGAAAAAATTCAGAAAGAACGTCAATAGCAACATGTTCACTGGTCAAAGTGTTCAGCCAATGGGGAAGAGAGACAGGATTACAAAAGTGTGTGACTTTTGTAGTGTGCTTAGATCTTTTGTACTGCACTTAGATCTAACATTATTGTTCACATGTGGGAGCCAAATTATTCAGCTTCACATGTTTTGCAAGTGAAGGGAAATATGGGGAGCTTAAATCCTGCACTAACTTTTGTCACCATATATGTATACCAGGTGGGAAACATTGATGTCAGCAGGAAATGCTGATGGGTGGGATGTATAGACTAGGAAGGCGGTTACAGATAAAAGTAAACTACTGTGGATGCTGGAAATCTGAAATAAAAAGCAGAAAACGCTGGAAAAACACAGCAGGTCTGGCAGCATTTGTGGAAAGGAACAGTGTTAACGTTTCGAGTCCACATGACTCTTCTTCAGAGCTAAACAAATGTAGAAATGTGATGGATTTTATACAGTATAAAAGACATCATATTTTTTATTTCTCTTTAGCTCTGAGGAAGTCACACGGACTTGAAACATTAACTCTGTTTTTCTCTCTCCATAGTTGCTGCCAGACTTGCTGTGTTTTACCAGCATTTTTTGCTTTTTATTTAATACAGTTACAGAAGTTGGCAGAGGGATGAAAGCATTTTTGCTCCTGTTCTTCACTAGAAGTACAAGCTATATGCACAGGACAGGATATGGTAGATCTTAACAAAAACATTGAAAACTAAAATTAAAAAAGGATTATCAACACCTATTCCACAAAATCTAAACTTACCCTCTGGACATATTACTGTATTTTAACTGGGCCAAACTACACTATGAAATAGCCACTTTTATTTTATCAGACTGCTTTGACATCTATTGAGCACAAATACACTGATTACTTGACATATAGGGCAGAATCGTGTGTCCTTACCGTGGTGAGTTTTGTAGTTGGGGTGGGGAAGCATGTAATCAGGTGGGAAGATGGCAGTCGGGGATTCTGCCGCCTTCCCATCTCAACCCTGATTAAGTCCGTAGCAGAGTGGCCTTCCTGCACCGTCACCAATCGAGGCCCGTTAAGTTGGGAATTAAGATGATAAAAACATAAGAAATAGGAGCAGAAATAGGCTAGTTGGCCCCTCAAATCTACTCTGGCACTTGATAAGATCATGGCTGATCCGATTGTGACCTTAACTCCACTTTACTGCCTTCCCCACATAACCCTGGCCTCCCTTGTCAATCAAAAATCTGTCTAACTCAGCCTTTAATATATTCAATGGCCAGCCTCCACTGCTCACTAAGGAACAGAATTTGAAACAATGACAACCTTCAGAGAAGAAATTTCTCTTTATCACTGCCTTTAATTGGAGACCTCTTATTTTGAAAAAGTGCCCCCTAGTTCTAGACTCCCCAATGGCTGGAAATATCCTCTCAGCATCTACACTGTCAAGCCCCCTCAGAATTTTACGTTTCGATAAAATCATCTCTCATTCTTCTAAACTCTAACGAGTATCAACCCAAACTGCTCAACCTTTCCTCATAAGGCAAATCCTTTGTCACAGGAGTCAGCCTATTGTGAACTTTCTCTGAACTGTCTCCAATGCAACTATGTGCCTTGTAATGTCCCTAAGACATGAAAATGATCATAAACTGTTGAATCAAACCTTACCTTTTGGCTCATTTAAAAAATGGGCTTTGCTGAGCCAAAAGATGGCTGCTACAGGTCACATGATTCACAAATGGGCTACAGTTTCTGGAAATTTCTAACAGTAGTTACAGGACAAAAGCTCAGCCCTCATTCTTGTGGAATCTCACACCTCTTATTGTGAGGACAATTTATAACCTATGAAACCAGGGACTAACAGATGACCCATTTCCACAGCCTGGTCCTATAACAGAGGGGAAGCCATTGAAATTCATTATACCTGCAGAGCCACTAAAAGCCACCATTTATCTCCGAAGATGAACAATGGATTTTGACCAGAGGCATAGAGACTGCTTATTAGCCTGCAACTGACTCATTAATGGGCAACATCACAGGACCTAAGCTTCTGGCCTTCGGAAAGTTTTAATACTATATTTTGAGGCTCACAACTCAGTCTGCTGTTTAAACTCTAACCTGAAAACATCAAGGCAAGACTCCAGGCTGACCAACAATCTTCATCAAGTCTAAGTCTCCTGGCTCTCTGGTATATTCTGCCATCGCCTGCTGAGCAGACCAAGTCTCTATATATAAAACTTATCTCACTGCATCACCATCAACCTTAAAGGAACTCTGCAAAATCCTGCTTCAGCTAGCTGAAATGAACTGCCTCTGTGAATAAACCCTCACTGGACTCTGACTTTCTGGACTCTGGAAATCACGTGAACTGATGTCCACATGTGGTGCTTTTTCTTCAAGTTACTCTTAGTTGTAAAAACTCCTCTTTCCTATCTTCTTATTGTGTGCTTGTTTGTGTGTGTATGACGTTGCAACCATTCCCTAGGTTTCAATGTGTGAATAAACTATACCTCTGATTTAACTCTAAAGAGAGTTTGCTGTGTGTCACTTTCAAAATTGACCTCACAGAGGGTTTGGAGAAACATGTCACTGCCTATTTCAATAATTAAAGCACCTCTGCTTATGGACAGATGGTGAGAAAATGAAGAGTTTAGTTTTGTCTCTCTCCACTATCCATAACAGCCTCTGTAAGTAAGGTTCCCAAAACTGTACAAAGTACTCTAGGTGTGGTCTCACCAATGCCCTCTACACTTGAGCAAGACTTCCCTACTTTATACTCCACCCCCACCCTTGCAATAAACGTCAACATTTTGTTTGCCTTCCTAATTTCTTGCTGTACCTGCATGCTAACTTTTTGTGATTCATGTACAAGGGCACCCAAGTGCCTCTGCAGCATTCTGTAATCTCTCTCCATTTAAATAATATTCTGTTTTGCTAGTCTTTCTGCCAAACTGGATAACCTTGTGTTTTCCTACATTATGCTCCATCTTCCAAATTTTTGTCCACTCATGTAACCTATCTATATTCCTTTGCAAGCTCTCTGTATTCTCCTCACAACTTGCTTTCCTACCTATCTTCATATCATCAGTACATTTGGCTACAATACGGTCTTTCCCATCATCTAAGTAATTAATATAGATCATAAATAGCTGAGGCCCCAGTACTGATCCTTGTGGCACTCAACTAGCTACAGTTTGCCAACCTAATAATTCATTTATTCTGACTGTTTCCTGCTAGTTAGCCAGTCCTCTATCCATGCTAATCTATCATTCCCAACACCACGAATCCATATCTTGTGCAGTAACCTTTCATGTGACCCCTTTTTCAAATGCCTTTTGGAAGTCCAAATACACTACATCTACTGGTACCCCCTTATCCATCTTGATTGTTACATCCTCAAACAGCTCTAATAAATTTGTCAAATAAGATTGCCCTTTCACAAAACCATGTTGACTCTGTCTAATATCATTGTGATTTTCTAAATGTCCCACTATTTCCTCTTTACCAATGGATTCTTGCATTTCCCAATGACAGACGTTAAGCTAACTGACCTATAATTTCCTGTTTTCTGTCTCCTTCCTTTCTTGAACAGAGATGCTACATTGTGGATGAATTTATCTATCCTATTACAAAGGCAGGAAACATTCAGATAGAGTCTTTAATTCTGTCTTTTTACCATTTTTGCTTACTCTGACTTTATTTGCATTGCACTCTTATATAAATGTTTGCTCTGTCCCTTCCTGTCACACTCTAGTTATTACTACCTGTATCGCTATCTTGCACTATTGCCCTTTCTCTTTAACTTTCCAAACCTCCCCACAAGTGAAACCTCCCCTCCCCCCCAACTAGGTCTGCAGACCTAGTTACATGATTCCCGTGGACACAGGTCCAGGTGCAATTCAGGTGAAAGCTGTCTCAATGGTACAGCTCCCTCTTTCCCATTATTGGTACCAGTGCCCCATGAATTGAAGCCCATTTCTCTCACACCAATCTTTGAGCCATACATTCAACTTTCTCTGAACTTAATGCCGACTTAAGGGTGCCATCCCACTGCTGCAGGTATTAACCCAATGGTGGGCAGGGGATTCGCCATGCAGATAGCATGACTAGCAAACCCTAGTGTGTTTGCCTACAGTCTCCTGATTGGGGGACTGGGTCCCTTCGTTCAATGGCATTCAGTGCCTGATCAAGGGTCCCAGCATTGGGAAGGGAGGGGACAACTGAAAGCCAACTTCCTGCCCTTGCTGCTGACCCCGCTCACTTTTCCCCTGCGACCTCCACCTATGACCCCTTTCCCACCATCACTCACCTGTGCTTGGGTCCCTTCTCGATCCAAGGCCTCAGGTGGGTGTAGTACCCAGTGGTGCTGCTGAATGCAGAAAAGCTGCTGGCATCTGATTGGCCAACAGCTCTCAGCAACTGTGACTTTGGCTCCCCTGTGTCCTTGATCCTGGGCACTGTTAATTGCCTGGATGGCACTTGGATGTGAGGGGCCATCTTGAAAAGAGGCAAGGCAGGGTCCCATCAGCTCTCCAGGTGATGGCCGAGACCTCCATTGCCTCCACAAGATTCTGCTCATAATATCCTCCAACATTGAGACAACCACTAAATCTTTCAACATTTCCATTTGAAACGCTAAATAAAAGGAATTCATATTTTTTTGCTAGCGAGCATTTCTTTGATTCAAAATAAATGGTAAAAAATTTAACTTGAGTGGAATTGTTACACTGCTTTTTATTCCCAAGGTTATGCATACAATGATAATGCCCAAACCACTCATCTTGAATATCCAAATCCCTCAAAGTTAGCAGAAAACAAGCACGGAGGAGGTAGCAAGCTTAATTCTTGAGTGCTTAGTAATGCTATAATAACTAAGCTAACAGTTTAATATATACATGTATCCTCTCTTGTGAATAGCTTGTAAATGATAATCACAACCACATAAACAATATAATATCCTAAGGAGCAAAATATACTAATGAAAAGTCAGAACGTTTTAAGAAATCTAACAAAACAGATTAGTCCATGCAATTAGAGAAGGGGCATTCTCCATTCAAAGTTTTGTTGGGTTACATTAAATCCATGTGTATGTTTTCCTGATGGGTTAATGGGCGATTGAATCAAATGTGATGGTACTGACCAAACTGAGGACATCACAGATTTGACTGCTGACCGGTGATGTGTTAGCGAGCTTCAGCTAGAACAGTATTTGGAATTCTATAATTGATATTAATACACCTGGAGTGGAGGAGAAAATAAAACAGTTTGGATTTCCTGCCTGTTAGCCAGTGACCTTGTGCTAGAAAGACTATGCATGTGGTTATCAGGGAAGAACAATATCAGCTTAGCTGTCATTTTCACTACAGTTGAACACCCGCTTATATTCACTGCCTACAATCATACATGAGAAATTGCTTGTGAATGCTCAATTAAATTTTATTCTTTTAAACTTTAAAATTTAAACTTTATTCCTTTCTCTACACATGCTGCTTAACCTACTGAGTGTTTCCAGCAATTTCTATTTTTGTTTCGGATTTCCCCTGTATCTGCAGTATTTTGTAAGAAAGAGCTAAGTTTCAGGCCCTTGGTTACCCTTCCAAATGTCTCTTCCTTTGGTCAGCATATATTTATTTGATAACTCTGCACAGTTCCTTGGGGTATTTTTCTATGTTAAAGGCACTATATTAATGGATTGTTTGTTTTTGCACCTTTTAAAACAGAAATATGCTAATAATGAGATGAGTGAAGCAAAAATGTACAACTTGGACAGTAAAGGAAAGAAAAATTATGGAATGCAATAAAGTCAAAAATGACAGAATTGGGCTGAAACTGGATTGCTCCCAGGTTCAAGCACAGGGGTCATGATTTGCAATTAGGTTGTGCCCACCCTGATGAGGAAGGCAACATGCAAACTTCCCACTGCCTCCTCACCTGAATGATTGTGCCATTCAGCCGAGCACAACCCTCACTGCTGGCTAACTGAGCAATCACAGGCGATCCGCAGTGTGCATGGCAAGCACAGATTTCAGCTAGCCAGCATCTCTTTGAGGCAGCCTGCCTCTCATAAAGGGGAGCTGACCACATTTTACAGAAGCAAGTGCTGACTGCCTATAAATGGATGTAAGAAACATCACCCCGAATGAGAAAGAGGGAGGGCTTCCAGGTTCACAGATGTGGCTTGGATGCCTTAGGCCACCACACCCCACTCACTTCACTCGCCCAAATCCTCCCCTTCTGACTTACTGCTTTCAGAAATCCGAGAACCACCAGCAGGTCTGCCACTGCAGCTTAATGAGGAAGAGCAATGAAGAAGCAGCATTATTTAATTTGACATCTGAATCCACCAGCTCAGATATTGGCATTACATGTACCTCAGAACAGAATTGAGTCAGTAACTACCCTGCAGCCAGGGAAAGGGGATTAGACAGTTAGTTTTCCAGTTCCCTAGAAGGTAAGGCTGCAAAAGAGGTTTGCTACAGGGGTTTGGATGATGATCTCAATAAGGTAGCCTACCGGAGAATGCTGATGAGTATGTATCACATGATTCTTCGTGCATTAGCAGGCCTGCCATACAGCCAGTTATCACTGTCAAGGAGCATTGTGAAGAGCAGCTCCAACTTGGCACAGGGTTTCATGCAGAGCTGAGCAGAACCTTTCCAACGCATAGATGGTGGGCAGCTTCATAACAGCTCTTGTGGACCTGCCCATGATGCAGTTTCTGGTAGAGGTCTCAACTTCCATTGCAGCACAGGTGGAGGCCTTCCAATGTCTGAGTGCTGCAGTGGAAGCGCAAACTGAGATCATGAGATCCGTACTACTTCCATCCAGGCTCAGACCGCTGTCATCATGGCTGTGGATCTTACTGCAAATATGGACTTACAAACTGTCTCAGCATTCTAGCAATCTGTCCTTCAGCAGAATATTAGATTGCTGAGGCGTCACCCCAGGGAGTAACAGTGGCTCTATGGTGCACAAACCTGTTGTCTTACCTCAGAATAACATTTGTGCTACCACCTTTGCCACTCAGCCAGTATCCTTGCTGTCACTTCTCAGGCAGCTGAGACTGCTGCTTGTCCATTTCAAGGTGGTGCAGTCCAAAGCTGGGTCCTCAAGGTCCAGGGCTGCTCAAGGGAATCCTGCAAGGTCATCTGCAGAGTTCACTGGTGAAAATCAGCAGCGGCTTCCACCACGATACAGGCACTGGGGTAGCACTGTTAGGAGCACTAGCACAGGTGAATGCAAGACAAGTACTAAGGGAATGCACATGGGTGATTACTTTTGTTTGTTTTTTATTATTGGATATTTGTTGGATAAAGTTGTTATGGAAAGGCTTTTTTGTTGGTGATTTTTAATTGCAGGATTTTGGCCAAGATGATGTTGTGATGGGCTGTAGAAGATGGATTAAAAATGAGGAATTAAGGAGCAATAGTGGTGATAGGATAAGGTCTAAAAAAAGCAGAATCTCAGTCGCTCTCAAAGACAGCCCATCCAGAGCAGAGGGGTGCTAGATGCCTCCTCCTTCTTCCTCTCAAGATGCTTTCTGTATAGTAAGGGCTGCGGTCTCGTAATAGCGATGTGGGGAGGACACAGCACACCATCTTGAAATTGGAGACAAACTCTAGCAAGTATAGTGGGCCTCCCTGTTCCACTCCACCCACTTTATTCCTCACCTCCCATCATTCCAGGCAGCAGAAACATTGTTTAAGAATGACAATGGTCTGCTGCATGATGTTACTGGTTGCAGCATGGTTCACACTGTCCTTGTGTGGTTGGGTGATGGGAGGGAGTCATGAGCCATGTGTATAGAGACAGTAGAACGAGCAAGTCTTTTGGAACACCAAGTCCTGTGGAAATCCATTGGCCTCCCTTCTCCATGCACTTCTCCCTTGCCAATGTGAACATTAGATCACTTGTTGTGAAGAAGTGTTTTGACAACTGTCATGGCCCAGGTTGGAAGCACTCTGGCCAATGTGCCACAAGTGTCATAGGCAGCTGCGTGGTCCAGTAGTACTGTGCCTGTCTTCGGGTTCTTTTTGAAGGCATTTTCAAGGTGGGTAGTGAGTGCCAAAACTTGATCACGTGCTGCAGCCCTTACAAAAACTAGCTTGGCTGACAATAAGGATGGTGCCTACTTCCAGAGATATGCATTGCAGGACAACCAGGTGCAGCAAATTCATCTATGCTGACGACATCTGCTGTGCCACGCAAGTTCCATCTTTCTGCATAACTGGAACCCCTCCTCTGACTTTTTGTCCTCTCAAACATCACTCCTTCACATATCCTCTGACTGATGAAAACTCACAAACTGGTCGAAATCATCTGTGCTGCACCTCACTTACTACTCCTTGATGACCTGTTCAACCCACCTACTGCCCACCTTCCATCTCGTTACCACATATGGAGCAATATTTGTGAGCAAGATCTACCAGCAGAATTTCTTTGGAACAAAGAATGGGAAACACAAGATGTCACTAACAAGTTCCTTGTGACAAACCCCACCTATCGAATGGCAGGCTTTGAGATACAACGGTGAGTGTAGCCCTGGCTAAATATGTTAAGGGCAGGCCAAGGTCCATGTGAAGCCAGCCTCTTCCACTGGGGCTTCAGTACAAACCCCTTATGCACTTGTGGAGACAAACATACTAATGCTGCACATTACCGAGGAGTGTCCCCTCTACAGATTAAGTGGCAGACTAATCACCAAAGGCTCAGCAAGTGAGGAGGCTATTGCTTGGCTTTGGGAATTTGCATTCACTAAATAAATAAATAAGCGGAAAGAGCAGATTGCCTCAGGATGAAAGTATTGTGTCTACTACCAGGATAGCAGACATTCACCGGCATAATGGTCTGAACATGGTCACACATTGCTGGTATATTAACGGAATGGAACCTTTTGCAGTTCCTGTCCCTCTCCCAGTTTACATTTGCAGACCGCAGAGCCACACGTCTATAGTCAACGACGCCCGACACCATTGAAAATCCTGCTACCCTGGGAAGGCTACACGCCCACTCCTCCTGATTCACTTTGGTTAGAGAAAAAAACGATGAAATCGCCTCTCCTGGCATATTGGGCCTCTGGCACCTCTCGGCTGCAGTAATGGTCAGTGAACTGGGAAATTCTGGCAATGATGCCACCTCCCACCTGGAGGAATATGGTTGCTATGAATTTGAGAGCGATGGTGATCTTGACAACTACTGGCAGCACCATCCCGGCCCTGCTGTGAGGTTGCAGGTCCTGTTAAAGGAAGTGACACAGTTCAGTGACTACCTCCAAGGTGAATCACAGGCACCTCAGCATTGCTCTTGACAGAGAAGTGCTCCCTGAAAACTCATGATGGGTAGGGCTGTGTGTGGAGAGCCTTCCTCCTCCTCCCCCTTGTTCTGCAGCCTTAGTTCTGTCTCCTTGTCATGTTGCAGGCCAAGAGGGATTGCAACAATAACTCTCATAACTGTAGCAGCCTTTCTGTGGACAGGACACAAAACTCCCCTGACCTGCCTGTCAAAACCAACAAGTCACCAAAACTCCTCCAAGAACACACCACAGTACTTCTATGAACACAGCAAGAGTAGAAGTCAAAAACACCACACCTGCAAGATGAATGGCTGGCCCTTTAAATAATGCTTGTCGGAGGGAGAGTTCCCACGTGTAGCTGCAAGTGAGTAGGAGCAAACTTTAACTGGACATGCTTCGTACAGTATGCGGAAAGTGCATCAAATCAGCCCGAGAGGATGTTTTACATCACGATCTGTTCATTGTCAAAGCTTCCAGCATGTGCATTGCATGCCTTTGCTCGCAGCCTTCCAAACATGGAGCACCACGGGCTCTGCTGAAAATGGCTGGAAGTGCTGCACCTGCTATTTTTTGGGGACTTCTGGTTTCCATAGCACCATCTCTAGCAGCACTATGGAGTTGAATTTTGCAGCTTGGTCTTTGAGACACTTCAGTTTGTATATCTTGCTTTAATCTGATCAACATGCAAAATTAGATAATTAAGCAGAATTTTAAGGACTACATGGGATCTGGGACAACAGCAATTTAATATGTTTTGCATCCATACAGTAATTATGAAGTTACTTGTATACATAATTTATTCCCCTGTAGTTTTCCTCCCTCCCTCTACCTCTGACTTATACTCTATTTCTTGTTAAGAAAACTTTATTGTTTTTTTAGTGGACAAATAAACAAATCAAAATGTATCTTTTCCTGAGTGATACAATTAAAATGCTATTTACTATGACAATAGTTAAATCGCTAACGGACTTAGTATTTTTGCCTGAGCAATAAAGACAGGGTGGAGAAGAGTAAGAATACCTCAGCAATAACACAAATAATTAACAGTGCATTTCTGTTTATTTCAATTTTCCCCCTGTCCATTGTCTCCTGCAGGAAGCAACTTATAGTGGGATGACAATAGCCCCCAATACTTCACTGCTCTATATATCAGCAAGATATTTGACTACAGGGACATCACCTAACCAACACACACATGCACTATTCTGCAAGAGTTAATGGAAAGAGAGGAGGAGTGAGAATCCTGGGCAATTTTTTTCTCCTCCTTTGCTGGGGTCAGCCAACTGAAACATATCAACCACTGATGAGCTAATTAGTATAGACCGAGGATGGGATCTGGAAAATATACCAGTCTGAATGGCTCAGTACCACATTCATGCATTGCAATTATCCACTCAACTATCAGAGTCAATTTTTATCCTATTTTTCCCCAAGACCAGCAGATTACATTTTGTAACAAAAATCCAAGGTGGTATTTAATCGTATTTAATACGATTGGTCTCTAATATAATTATAACCATGTAAAAAAACCTAAGAGGACCCTTGTGTTCTTTTACGGGTGAAATAGTAGCACCATTTATTAAATATGTTTCCCATGTTTAGAATATTTTAGAATTAGTATTGTACTTAAACATACAGCACATTTTATTTTTAAAGAAAGTTTTTTTTTAAAGACATGTTCCTTTCCTAGAGGTTTTGGGGATTTTTTCTGCCTGCCACTCACCTGAAAATCAGGCAACGAACAGTTGAAGATCTGGAGGAGTGGGGGTGGGGGTGGGGGTGGGGGTGGGGGTGGGGGTGGGAGGGGGCTTTCCCGTTGCCACCCAAGGGCCCCAGCTGATGTATTTTTTCCCGATGAGCCCGAATGAATGAGCAGCTTGCTGACCTACTCTGACCAGAGGGAGCAGATGCTGAAATATGCAAATTGGGATCCAATGCCAGTTCTATGACCCCATTTACAACATTCAGTTGCAAAAGGACAATTTGGGGGTGTTTGCTCTGTCTCTTTTTATCAAATTTGGATAGCCTAACCAGCAGTTCTTAAAGCAGTCCTGAGCTGATAAATGGCAGGTAATATTTGCATCAAACAAATGCCAGCAATGACCATCTCCAACAAGAGAGAATCTAACCATCTTCCCTTGATATTCAATGATACTACCATCACTAAGTCCACCACCATTAGCAGCCTGGGGATTATCTTTGACCAGAAACTTAACTGGACTTGCCAAATAAGTACTGTGGCCACAAAAGCAGGTCAGAGGCTGGGAATTCTGCAGCAAGTAACTCACCTCCTGACTCCCAAAGGAGTCTACCATCCATAAGGCAAAACAAGTCAGGAGTGTGATGGAATACTCTCCACTTATCTGGATGAGTGCAGCTCCAACAGCTCAAGCTTCACACCATTCAGGACAAAGCTTCCTGCTTGACTGGCACCCCATTCACCAACTTAAACATTCACTCATTGCAGCACTGGCACGCACTGGCAGTATGTATCATATACAAGATGCACGGCAGCAATTTGCCGAAGGTCCTTCAACAACACCTTTCATGTTCACGTCCTCTACCACCTAGAAATAGAAGAACTGCAGATGCATGGGAACACTACTACTTGCAAGTTCCCCTCCAAGAGACACATTATGCTGACTTGGAACTATATTGCCATTCCTTCACTATCACTGGGTCAAAATTCTAGAACACCTTAACAGCTCTGTGGGTGTTCCTGCACCATATGGACTGCAGCGGTGCCAAGAACGTGGCTCGCTGCCATCTTCTTAAGGGCAATTAGGATTGAGCAACAAATGTTGGCCTAGTCAGTGATGCTCACATCTCATGAAAGAATATGTGGTGATTGTTGCTTTAAGGCCAGCCTTACTAAGGGTCACATGGTCATAACAGCCAATCAACACTAAGTGCAGGGAATCTCATAAGGGGATGGAGTTTTCCTAGCCTGGGGAAGTAAATTGTAGCCTTGCTAGAAGCAAGCAGTTAATCCAACAGTTCTGTAAATAAAGTTTGTTATTCAACTAAAGAAGCCTCTCAGTAGAACATCTCTATATCTGGTTACGAGGATAAATGATCCTGGCGCTACCTCTTGCCCTACAACTGTCAGTATCTCATTTTAAAGGAGGAAAGAAAGAGAAAAAATAAATACTCACCAGGATGCCTCTCTTCCGGAGAATCAACCCATTTGACTCCTCCACCGAGGACTGGAGTCAATATATTGACTACTTTGGATTTTATTTCCAGGTCAATGAACTAGGGGAGGAGGCAAAGCAATTCCCTTAAGCGTCTGTGGGAGTCAAACCTACAACCTTATTCAGTCTCACCGTCCCAAGCGCGCCCGACTTCAAATCGTTCAGTGAGCTTGTGAATTTAATGAAGGACCATTTTCATCCCAAACCATCGGTCATTATGCAAAGATACAAATTTAAACATGGGTCAGAGCCCCAAGCAAATTGATCGTCACTTATATTGCTAAGTTGAAGCAATTGTCAGAGCATTGTGATTTTGGAGCGACCTTGAAAGACATGCTACAGATTGGTTTGTTTGTGGTGTGCGCAACGACGCCACTCAATAATTTACTTGCAGAAGTCAATATAACTTTTAAACGAGCAATGGCGATAGTGCTGTCCATGGAAGGCGCTGAAAAAGATTCACAGGAACTACAGAGCTTGCAAAATGGTGCCATTTACCAGTTAGGGCAGGAACCTGCAGCCAGACGTGGTGCTAAAACCACTGAAGCAGCTGAGAAGTGGGAATCATTCCCAATCACCCAGAAATTAAAAAAAAAACAGAGACAATCAGACAGTGATCCTGAAGTTGAAATGTTACCAATATGGGAGTAACCACACTCCTGAAACATGTAGATTTAAGGAAGTTGAGTGCTATTACTGTTGCAAAAGAGGTCATTTGATAAAGCAGTGCAGAGCTAAGTCCAGACTGCCAATTAACCAGCCAGCAAGGATGTTACAAGTACATAACGTGAAAGAGCCTGAAGTAATAGATTCTGACATTCACTTTCTTTTTAATCTTAAAGCAGTCAAAGCAACTGCCACACTCCAGGTAAACGGCAAGCCTTCAATTATGGAGGTGCTTCCAGGGGCATCAGCCACAGTGATGGGTGAGCACACATTTCAGTACCTGAGCGAAGGTACCCAACCCTTGAGCCTGAAGAGAACTATTGCCCAGTTGAAGACTTACATGAGAGAAGACATAAAATTAAAAGACACTGCCATGGTACCTGTGAGCTATGGGCAGCAGTCAACCCAGCTCCCAGTAATAATAGTGACTAGCAAAGGACCAAGCCTTCTGGGCTGTGTTTGGCTAAAAGAAATCAAGTAAAATTGGTCCAAGATTTTTCAAGTGTGGGCAGGAGGACTGCTAGATTTGTTGAAAAAATACAACAGCGTCTTTCACAACGAATTAGGAAGAGTCAAAGACTTGAAGCCAAGATTTGTGTTGATCCAGAGGCAACTCCCCAATTTTTTTTAAAGGCAAGACCAGTACCATAATCCATAAGAGAAAAAGTGGATGCTAGGTTAAACAGGTTGGAGGAACTAGACATCACACAGCTGATTCAATTTTCAGAATGGGCAGCGCCTATTGTCCCCGTACTGAAACCTGATAAGATCATCCGCATTTGCAGTGATTATAAGCTAACAGTTAATTTGGCTGCCAAGTTGGATAATTATCCAATTCCAACAATTGAAGACTTGTATACAAGACTGGCAGGAGGTCAATCCTACACTAAGTTGGATATCAGCCAAGCGTACCAGCAACTCGAGTTTGATAACACACGCCGGAGATATGTCACAATAAACACACACAAAGGCCTATTCAAGTACACATGCCTACCTTTTGGTGTGACCTCAGCATGTGCAATATTTCAAAGGATGATGGAGACCTTGACAACGTCCTCATAACTGGATTGGCAGAGGCTGAGCATTTAGCAAATTTAGAGGAGGTATTGAAAGCATTTCTGGAAGTGGGAGATCACCTACAAAACGAGAAATGCACTTACCAAGCCACCAAAGTTACCTATCTGGGGAACCGTGTAACTCTTTCGAGTACAAACCCGTTTCCATCTGTTTCAGATGAAGTTACGTTGTTTAATAGTTTGCCATTGTGAAATTTGAACTCTTGATCTTGGGGTTACAAACCCAGTACCATAACCACTTGGCTATTTAGGCCAAGCCTGGGGAACCGTGTAGATGCACAAGGATTACACCCTGAACAAGAAAAGGTTAAGGCGATAAAAGAGGTGTCTTCCCCCACAAATATCACTAAACTCAAATCATTTTTAGGGATGGTAAACCATTACGGGTGATTTTTACCCAACTTATCGACTGTACTGGCCCCCTTGCATATACTGATGAAGAAACACCATCATTGGTCCTGGAAGGCTCCATGGGAGGCAGCCTTCAACAGTAAAATAACTGCTGCAATCCTTAACCTTGTTAGTACATTTTAGCCCATCTAAAGAAGTGATATTGACCTGTGACACCTCTCCATATGGCGTTGGTGCAGTATTGTCCCATGAAATGGAAGATGGCTCTGAGAGGCCAATAGGTTACGTATCATGAACCCTCTGTGACCGAAAAAGGTTATTTGCAGATCGAGAAGGAAGGACTGTCAATAGTCTTTTGAGTTAGAAAATTCCACCAGTACTTACATTTCAGGCACTTTACTATTGTCTCTGATCATAAACCGCTTTTGGGCCTTTTCAAAGAAGACAAGGCGATCCCACTGATAGCCTCAGCAAAAATTCAGTGATGAGCATTAAATCTGTCTGCCTATGAATACACTTTCAAGCACTGACCCGGGATACACATAGCAAATGTGGACGCTCTTAGCCATCTACCCTTGCAAGAAAGCATTGTCTGTACCACTGTACCCCCAGAAATCTTCGTATTGAATTTTTTTAGACATATCGCCCATCTGCAGGAAGCAGACCAGGAATTGGACCAGTCAAGTTCTGCTTCTGTCCAAAGTGAAATACCAGATAATTACAGGATGGTTAAATGAACCAGTCTCTGAGGAAATGAAACAATTTTTTTACCCATAAATATGAATTGAGTTGTCAGGATGGCATCATACTCTGGGGAGGAAGAGCAGTCATTCTTGTATCAGGCAGGGAAATGCTCCTAACCGAATTACACTGCGCTTATCCTGGCATTTCCGAGATGAAAATGCTCACCAGAAGTTACGTGTGGCAGCCTGATATAAATGCAGATAGAGAAGCTAGTCAAGCATTGTCAACAGTGCCAACTGCAGCAAAAGTTGCCCCACTACACCCTTGGGAATGGCCTGGCCAACCATGGGTGCGGATCTATATAGACTACGTGGGTCCATTCCTAGGCACACGACGGTCATTCAAAATGGATGGAGATTTGAGGTGAAATCATCCACGTTGCATCATTTACCATTGAAAGGTTATGCCAACGCTTTTCAGCTCATGAATTGCCCGAAGTTATCGTATCAGACAATGGAGCCGTATTTACAAGAGCTAAATTTCAGAACTTCACCGATCTAAATGGTATTAAACACATCCGAACTGCGGCCTAACCACACAGCATTAAATGGACTAGCTGAGAGGGCCGTCCAAACTTTCAGGTCAGGACTAAAAATATTGTCATGAAGAATCTTGGAAACTAAAATCTCACGCTTCCTTCTTAGCTACCGCATGACTCCACATGCAACAACGGGAGTTACACCAGCAGAACTGCTTGTGAAGCATCATCTCAGAACAAGACAGAGCCTTGTACTTCCAAATTTGCCAGGGAGGGTAGAGAAGAACCAAGGCAATCAGAAACCAAGCCACGATTGCATTGTAGAGCCTGGAAATTAATGATAGATGAAGCCTTGTATGTAAGAAACTTCGGTAGCAGTCCAAGTTGGATCCCAGGGATTGTTGTCTGAGAGACCGGACTCCTTTCATACCAAGTAGACAGGGAAGGCCGGATCGTTCGTAAACACATGGGTCACCTGAGGAGCAGGGAGATGCTTTCACAGTCAGTGTTGCCCCCAAAGAATGTTATCGAACCTATAAGCACCGAAGTACCAAATCAGCCTGTCATAGACATAACTGATGTCTCTGCTGAATCAAATAGTGATGGACTGCCTGTGCCAAAAGAGGTACCCATTAATCACAGTTCTTGTTAGTGTCGATCGCTGTAGGGGAGCCTTAAGTTATAGAATTACTCTACTTTACCCGGAACAGAAAACCCCCTCAATGACTTGATTTGTACTTGCTGGGCCTAAGTGTATAATCTTCAAGACAAAGTGCAAGTGTGATTATTTCTAAGATTTTTGATATTGTTTTCTATTCACCATTATAAAGTAATTTTTGTGAGGAATGTAAAACAATGAATTAAAGGGGGAGGGATGTGGTGATTGCTACTTTAAGGCCAACCTCACTGAGTAAGGGTCACGTGGTCAGAAGAGCCAAGCAACACCAAGCATGGAGGTGGAGCTTTGCTAGCCTGGGGAGTGTATTGTAACCTTGCTAGAGGCCTGCAGCTAATCCAACAGCTCTGTAAATAAAGTTCATTGTTCAACAAAAGAAGCCTATTGGTAGTACATTTCTACAGAATATAAAATGGCCACTGGAGAAAAGGCCCCAAACTGTTCTGACCAGAAATAGCAAGAGAGTGCTCCTTTGGTCATCTTAATTAGATTGGGGGTCAATGCTGACCAATGCATAACTTTCCAGGATCAGGTGTTCCCTCTCTGACCCAGCTCCAACCTACCAGCCAACTCGGGGTAGGAGCTGGCTGATCTCCTGACCTTCTAAAACTGATGAGCTGCTTCAAAGTGCCTATTTGGGGGCCACTATTCACCAGTAACAGTCAAATGAGGCCTATACCCAAAAATTATTTCAACCTCTGAAATCGGCTTTCGACTTTCCATTGATTTTGCACCCATTTTAGGCAGATGTCTAAAATGGTCATCATTGATTCTTTACTAGGCTAGAGTCCCAAAAAACAGGATTGGCTAGTGTTTCTGGCACAAGTTGCTATTAATATATGACCCTTGAAGTTGGTGTTGCTACGCTACTCTATCACAGGAAGACATTACAGTCAAGCTTGAATCTGTCTTCACTTGATATCCCTTTATGTTAGGCTTCCATGAAGAGTCAGTAGATCCTGGACTGGAGCTGGAATCCAGGCTCTAAGATTAATTGTAGCAGCTCCACTGTCAACCTGGCTCGTATTGCACAAGCCCTTGACCCAACCCGAGACCTTCTTAGTTGGCAAGCTCAATTACCCACTGGATAAACTCACTGCGATATTGGGGAAAGTCCAGAAAATTTTAATCAATGCAATATTCCTTAAACGCTTTTCACTTTACACACACGTCCCATCGTCTAAAGACAGTCCAATGTAATCTAACATTAACAGGAGTTGCCATTTTGAAATTAGGATTCCCAATGACAATGCATTCCCTGAACACATCTTTTAATTTATATTTTTATTAAAAATAAATTAGGACAGTTATGAACTGAGTGGCGCAGTGAACTGGCACCTTGGCTTTCACTTCTAGCATTTGGGAGCCAAACTAGCTGGATGACAGGGCAATAAATTTTATTTTCTAGATCAGATGTAGGTGTGGATAGTTTCAATCCAATTCTTCAATATCACGGAAACTACTAACTTAGAACTAAAGATGCAATCTCAGCTCAGATTGGCCACAAGGATGAGTGATGTGAGAAGTGGAAAAATCACACTCAAGTTAAGGTATATTGTTGGACCACACTGGAGGGAGCTGTTCTATGTTGGTTGTGACTGGCTAAGGAACGAATGCTGAGACGTAGATATGTCTGAGCTATAAATGGTTTATTGGATGAACATAACTGTATGCAGATATACAAGACTAGGGCCAGGATTTTCCGGCCCCCTCATGGTGGGACCCATCATGGGAGGTTCAGAGGCCCAGCCAAAAGTCCATTGACTTTCAGCAGGACTGGATGCTCCCGGCAGCTGGCGAGGCTGGAGAATCCTGCCTTAGATGTAACTCAGTCTAAGCCATGAGCATTCTCCCTCCAACTCTTGGTCATGTGTGTTTTCCATCATCATGTGGGTGGTACTGTTTCTCCAGTCCCACACATGAACCTCTTCAACACTGAACACCCTAATACTACATGAGCTTTACACAAAAACAAGTTCTGCCTTGCCTATAGACTTAATGTAGTGATTGCACCTGTTAATATTAAGTCAACATTTCATCTCTTAGAACTAACATCCTTCATGCTGGCAAATGCAAAAACAAAACCGTTAGCTTTGAAGAGAAAAAACAGTTTTTATGCTGCACTCTAGCCTGATATTAACTGGGGCTTTGGTGGGCAGGGTGAAAGGTGAGCATCAACACCGATGTTCCTTGTAAAATTTTGTTGTGCATGACCAATTTTGTTTCCATGCACTGTGCATTTATTTTGAGTGGCCATGCATGTACAGTACTTTGTAGGCTGCTGTGCAACTGTGAAGATGCACAGCTTAGCAGGAATTTTGGTCAACAACCCCACTTCTGCCCCCACCTGGAGCATTTAGCCTGGGTAGTTTTAATTTCTAAGTGTTATGTAATGATGCCTGTCAACTGCCTGCCTGAAATAGGTGGGAAATGGCAGCTGGCCACCAGATGCAAAAAGAATTTTGGGAGTTGGGTGATCACTGGCCAACACCAAGGGAATGGTCACTCTGAAAACAAAATTTTGTGGTGAGAGAGGAGTTTCAGAGGGACTCATGAGAAGCATGGGGTGGAAGCACCTTAACTTTTCTTGTGAGCATTTCTGTTTCTCCTAGCCTGACTAGAGTCTTCACCTGGCATCAAAGGCACAACTACTTCTGCACTAAGGCTAACATTTGAAATTGCAGTTGGGGCTAAATTAAGTCATTGGATCCCAATCTGCATATTTAAAGGACCCTAGTTTCAGGTGGGTTGTCTTGCTGCCAGTTCAGAGAAACAGATTAAAGCTCTATTCACTAGAATCTTTGCAAGATAAGTCAAGGGATAAGTCACCCAGCCAATTTTAACTCTCCAAACTCCCAGTTTCTGCTAGATGGATAAGGTTAAAATTCTTTCATATCTGAAAGAAGGCTGCTCTAAGTATACGGTGGTGATGATGTAATCATTGGTGTGTTTCTAAATGCCCTCCATTTTAGGGAAATGAAGCCTATTCAGTGTCTGCGCTCATACTACATATATCACAGCAATTGCACAGTCATTACATTGAGCCTGTGCAGGAAATATCGACACACTTCTTTAAGACTTAATTTTCCATATAAATAAGGTCTGTTCTCTATAACATGGTTGAGTAATTATTAATAATATACGACAGATAATGGATAATTCAGCCCTATCAGCAATTTATTAAAATGGTACAAAAACAGTAGTACAGTCATATAATGGACTCCTTCCCATAATGAGTGATTTTTAACACTTCCTTGAAAAAAAATGACCTAAGTCAGGATATAACCTAAGGCTTGCTATTTGATTTTTTATTAAAGCATAACATGTAGCAATAAATTTAACAGATTTTCCTTCGTTAAGGGAGCTATATATTATGTTTTAAGCTAACTAAAGTATTTGTCTTGCAGCCCAACAACTTGGCTCCAGTAGCCTTTCTGTGCTGCCAATGCTGGTGCAGGGGATATGCCAACTGATATTTTTTTCATCCATAGTTCTGGAGTAAGCAGAGCCAGAGCAGCAATGTCTTTATATAAGGTGTATGGAATATGAAAAGACCATTATGGGCATTACTGCGATGACATCCAAAGACCAGGTATCATCTTCCTATTATCAACTGAGTTCCACATCAAGATAACAAATTTCCCACCTCTTCAATAAAACATAAATAAATGAAAGTCCAAAATATCTATGTAATTTTGTATCTTAAGAGTATTCACCCTTAATTGCTTGCACAATAGTTTCATGATCCCAGCAGATTGCAAAGAAAATAATTTACACCCGATGCAATGACCTATCAGGTACTTCAACCATGTTATATAGAAAAGCTAAAAGCATACTTGGACAGATATCAGGTGAGCACAACTTTGAGTCCAGCCTTATACAGTTTGCCCACAGACACGGCAAAGGCATGTAAATAGCAATCACTTGAGTCGAGTGCAACAGGGCAGCCTGGACACATAGATTACAGGCTCAGAAGGTGCTAAGAAGTGAGAAAAAATACTTTTAAGGGTCAGTAGTTTCAGTGAAACTTTATACAGTTCCTTAAAGCTTATTTTTGATACTCAGTAATACACAGTTGATTCTAATGATTGATTCTACTGATTTTAATTTGAGGCATGTGTCTGCTGAAAACAAGTTCAAGGTGGCAGACTCAAGTTATGCTGATAATCTTTTAAATCTCAAGTTATGCTGATGGCTTTGTCATTCATTTGCCAAATCAAATTGAGCCCTCCTTTTTTGTGTTTGACCTGCTGTACATCAAAACACAATGTTTTGTATAAATAGCATGCAAAATTTGTTTCTTTGCAGATTTAGAAAAATACAATATTGTACTTAGTTGTATGTTCAAGCTTAATTGAAAATGGTCTGGCCCAACTGAAGAGACCCTTAGAAGATGCTGTACTGTTCAATGGAGTATCAAAGAAGATTATTGTGTTCTCCATGTCAGCAGCCATGTAAAATTCTCTTGAATTGTTTGAACCTAGTTAGTGAAGTCTGGAAGTTGCAGAGGAATAGATTCTTACCCAAAAGTTTAAACTGCAATTTCACATTAATAATTAATTATGCTTGCACTATGCTGCTAATGAAAAAGTCAACCAGTCAAACTCATCCTCAAACTCCTCATAAAATATAGGTGGTCATCCATTAATTGTTGATCAGTAAGAAAGGAACCAACTAAATAATGTTTTGCAATGAGATTGGGATTATGATAGGGATAGAGATGATCAACTGCTACACGGAAAACAATGGGTCTTGTCCTGCTGGGGCAAGAGGAATTTTATCTGTGAAGAGCAGCATGCCAGGGTTGAATAGTAAGTATAAGGATGGATTATATTACCATTGGGGGTTCGGGAGTATCCATGCAGAAATTTCACTCTAGAAGATAAATGTGTGGAGTGGTGTCCATAGCTATTGGAAGAAGTGGATTTAATTGACTGGCTATACTTTTTCTTATTCAAAGCTTTCTTTTGTTTCCATTTCTCACTGGTTAAATACAATT
This sequence comes from Carcharodon carcharias, assembly GCF_017639515.1. Taxonomy (NCBI): domain Eukaryota; kingdom Metazoa; phylum Chordata; class Chondrichthyes; order Lamniformes; family Lamnidae; genus Carcharodon; species Carcharodon carcharias. The sequence continues at coordinate 56,259,682 of NC_054482.1, read as the reverse complement.
TACAAATATAAGTCATAGATTTTAAATTAAACTGATCTATATTGGAAACAAACTGACCAAATTGATTACCTAAGCACTAAGCTAATTATGGAATTTCCAGTCCTTAAAGGGTAGCTTTTAAATAAAATTTGAATTGTCACTTTACAAGTCACAAGAGGTTTACAGATTATCTGCATTGGGACTTAATTCCCACTGTTACAGACAAGTCTTCAAATGTACAGATCCTTACAATGAAAGAGATGTGTAATTGGAACATTTGCCTGCAACATTAAAAATCTGGGACAAGCGCAGGGGATCCATCATTCTCCTGCACAGATCTGTAGATATATAAAGTTTCTTGTGAACTTTTGCAAAAGAAAGTTCATTTAGTAGAAGAGGTCAAAGAGAAATAATTTAGAAAGTATATACAATGCAATTGTTTGGACATTCCCTCATTCATTTCAGAAAAAAGGTTCCGATCTTTCACAATGCAAGCAATTAGCTGCTACATTATAATTCAATAGAATGTGATGGATTTCTGGTCATAGTTTTGAAACTGTCAGTTTACACTACCTATAAACATTTGGAGAAAATGTTCAACATCCAGAAATGATGAGAACATAACAATTTTATCAATGGTATATTTTATGTCAAAAGCTTCATAGCAAATCCTTATGAGTATAACCATCAAGCAAATCTTGAGCTAAGGGGAAACTGGGTGGCGCAATGTATGAAAACATGACCACACGCGCCTCAAATATCTGGATTATGTGACATATCCTTCGTGTAGTATTAACTATAATTACTGGCATATTATCAACAAGGAGGAGCTAAATGACAAGTGGACAATATATTGTCAACTTGGCTCAGTTGGTAGCACTTCCACCTACAAGTCAGAATCTTTTAATTTTAACTCTCATTCCGGCACTTCAGAACATCTAACTTTGCATTTCAGTTTATTAGTCTGTGAATCCTACATAAGGAGCAATTGTTCAACTGAGACCCTGCTTAGCAGTCCGGTGGATTTAACACATCCCAAGATATTATTTATTTCGAATATCTTGACTAATATTTAACATGTATCATTATGGAGTGACTTTGGCACTTTACCAGCAGTCTAGAAGTTGAGTTCAAACCACACCCTGGCAAATAACGAAATTCAGCAATTCATTAATGTATGAGCCCACACCAAGAAAATAAGCATGAAAGTTACCAGACTCATAAAAAGCCAACTCCTTCATTAATATTCTTCAAGAAATGGAATCTACTGCTCCCACTTGGTTTGGCTTACACCTGATTCTAACTCACACCGTGGGCTGGATTTTACAGGGCACTGTGGTATCCATCCCCCTGGTTGAAACGTCGGAGGGGGGGAGCCTGCCCATGATCCCAACAGCTGACGTGCAGCAATTTAACATTAGAAGCCACATTAATTGCTTTAAGGTGAGACTTCACCCCTTTCTCAGGAGAAATCCTGCCTTAGAGCACTGTCGGCCAATCAGATGGCTGGTAGCTCTGTAGTTCCAGGCAAGCACAGTGGCCACTACTGGGACTACAGGTAGTTCCACCACATCAAGGAGCCCAAGAAATCTTGGGTCAGGGTCTCAAGGAGGGGAAACGAGGGTTGGGAGGCCGAGTATAAGAGGCCGGGGAGAGAGTTAAGGGAGGAGGGAGGAAATGGGGAAATGACCTGGTTTGTTGGGGGGGGTGGGTGGATGCCTCTAATGGGCCCAGGCCCCCAAGAGGAGGTTCCCCATCTTTTCCTACTGCAACATGTGCAGCTAAAGCTGCAGGGCTTCCCACATGACATGGGCCATTTACTGACCCCTTAAGGGCCTCAATAGGCTAAATGGTGGGCCTGATGCCTCCCACTACCCCCTCCCTGTAAAATTTCAGACAGGTCAAGTGCAGGCTGGTAGGTGGTTAGCAGACCACCCACTGGATTTTATGAGCCCCCACCTTCAAATATGCCAGCGGGGAGCATAAAATCCAGCCCTATATGTTGGCAACTCAATTGGCCTAGCAAGCCATTCAGTTTTACCAATGATAAGTGTGAAGTACAATAATAAATATTCCCTAATATCGCTTTGAGAGCACTGTCACCACAGGGACTTAAGCCAACATTCCACCGTGACCTTCTCAGGGCAACTAGAGACAGAAAAAGAGCAAATTTGCCAGTATTGGCTGCACCCAGAAAACTATGATTTCGTTAAAAAAATTTGTTTAACAAATATAAGGAAAAACTGACCATTTATCTCATTTGTTGTTTGTGCTGTGTCTACACATCATCAACAGCTGCACTTGCAGAAAGAGTGGTACCACAACACTTTATTAACAATACTTGTCCACTATGTCAAGGGGTATAAATATCAGTAGACACAAAATAGTAAAAAAAATTAGGGGCAAAATTTTGAGTTTGGCAGGGGTGGGGGGAGGTGGGGGCGGGTGGAGCAGGGGCAGGCACAAACCCAATCGCGGGTCCATGCAGCTATTTTACAGGGATGGGCCAATTAAAGCTCGCCCAGGTATTTCCCGACTCCCGAGGATAGCGGGTGTATGCACGCAGCGGCGGGCGAGCACAGACCGCCAGGTCCAATGGCGATCCAGCAGTCTGTTTAAAAGAAGGCCTGGCTGCCTTTTGTGGGCTGCTCACAGTGGCCAGTGCTAGACCGCAGGCAGAGGGGTTCAGGTGAGCAGGCCAGGGTGAAGGGTAGGCCGGGGTGGGGGGAGGGGGGGGCAGTGCGCCCCTTGTTTTTTTCTGATGACTGCCTTGCTGCCCTCGAGGTTTTGGCAGCATGGCAGGAAGCATTGAATCATTGACTGCATTTTTCCTTTGCTGGGTGGGAAAGCAGATAGCGCACGGGCTGAGGTCAGCCTGAGTGGGTCATGAGGAGCTCAGTTTTCTCCCGCAGCATCTGTTGATCTGAGTCCCACATGACTGGTTTGGGGGCAACCTGGAGGAGCTGCACCTAGGTCCAGACTCAGAACTCCAGGACATGTCCTGGTCAGGGTGATGAGACGGTGGAAGGGGAGCTTCAAGTGGCGTGGCAACAAATCATCTGCTGCCCTCTATGCTGCACGTGCTTGAGCCTCCTTGCTATGGGAGAAAATACCGTGTGGTTCCTAATGTGATGTTGGCAGCATGTGTCCAAGGGACAAGTGGGGGGCTGGGGAGCAGGCCTAGCATCTTTGTCTGAGTGATCAGCTGCTGCTGGGTGAGGAGGCACTGGAGGCCTGACATGTTCCACTCCGGTTGGGGTGTGCTGTGCATGAACAGAGTCCATGTGCAATTTGCCCTAATCAATGCTCTTCTCTCTTTTTCAGAAGAATGCACAGAACACAGCTGAGTCAGTGAGGACAGAAGGCAGCCAGCACAGCTCTCCATACTAAGCCCTTCGAGCAGGAGCCCCTTGAGCTGAAGAGGCGCCATGCACCCAGGTCTACTGGTGTCAGTGAGGCTGGGGTCCCACGGCCAGGTATTTATACCCAGCAGTGAGGTCAGCATTGTCCTCCCAACAGCCATAGCAGTGATGATTGTTGAATTAGTTATTGCTGCAGCATTGCTGGGCCATTGAAAGGTTGAGCGCATAATGAGCCAGGGGGACAGGGATGCACTTTATCATTATCTGCATGCTGACTGATGCACTGTCCTAGTCCTTCCTTTCAGCATCATCAGAGCACAGCCAGGAGGAGGAGCAGCAGATGCCCCCTCTCACACCTGAGGGGCCTTAAGTCTCACTAGTGTCACACCATTTCTGCGAGGCAGGCATCAGCGCAGATACTAGCACTTTGCTGGGAGTTAGAACAACGACTAGTGTCCCGGGATACAGTGGCGACAGCACTTCACACTCGCTGGAGGAGCTGGCAGAGTTAGAGAGTGCCCATGGCGCCAGCAGTCGGAGGACTGCAGGGAACCAGGCACATGCTCAGTCAGTGCCTGATGATGTGCCTCTGGAGTCGTCTGCGATGCAGCAGGTGCAGGAAATGTGGCCGGGTGTGTGGGAGCATCTGGGGGTGATACATGAGGCTAAAATTGGCTTGGTCTCCGTGGTGGAGGAGACTACGTGGACGCTCACCGAAGCAATGAGCCATATGTCCAAGCGCCAAGTGTCCTCCATGGAGAGAGTGGTGACTCCCGTGGAAAGGCTCCTTCAGGAGACCTGCCAGGGCTTCCTGGGGATGTGCTCTGACCAGCAAGCCCTCATATCGGCAATGCCCTCAGCTGGTCACTGCCCCTGTGGGAGATGGTGTGGGCAACAAGCTTCCCAGCTCAGTGCCAATCCAGCCACGGTGAGCAGGGAGGTCTGACGTGACCTTACGTGGGCGCAACTGCTGCCTGTTGTCTCTGCAGGCTCCTCTCAGGGCTCTCCAGATGAGGGCGGCAACTCCTCCACCTCTCTCCCAGTGACCGGTTCATCTGGTGAGGCTACTCCCTCCCAGGCGGGGCCAGCACATGCTCCATGGGCCAGAGGACAACTGTCAAGGTCATAGAGGCCAACAGGACAGCACAGTCAGCAGGCTGGCTCGGGCGCCACTTCGAGCGATGGGGCAGCACCAAGACATAGCACCCGTAAACAAAAGTATAAGGCACATTGGGTTTTTCACTGGTGCTTTTGTGTTGGCCCAAGATTAGGTCTCTATTAGTTATTTTTGATTGTTAATACTATTGTTTTCTCTTCGTGAAAAGTTCTTTTGCTTCACACATTAAATGCAGATGTTTGGCCATGGCTGAGGGCACCTCATTTCTTCTGCACGTGATGGCTGACAAAAGTGTAATGATTGATTTGTTGGACATTCAGCTTTATTTAGAAAGCCCTTAGTTAGTGCTGCTGACCTGGCAGATTTTGTACTTAGATGTCGAGTATTGAGGTGGCAGCCCAGGATTGTCCTGGTGATCCATCTTTGTTGTGCTAGCTTGGTTCTTTGGAATAAAGCATCCTGGGTCCTGCCTCCCTGGAGTAGACTCGGGTCAGCGTCTACCCCCTCAGCATTTCCCTGAGGCCGCTCATCCTCAGAATCACTGCTGGATTCATCATGCGCAGCCACAGCCGCTGCATCGACATCTTTATCATCCACTGCATTGTCCCCTTTCCAGCACTAGATTGTGGAGAGTGCAGCATGCAACCACTATCACTGAGACATGATCTGGGGGGTACTGGAGTGCACCCCCGAGCTGACCAGGCACTGGAGCGCATCTTGAGAAGACCAATGGTTCTCTCTACCACAGCCCTTGTGGAGGTGTGGCTCCTATTATCCCGCTGCTCAGCTTCTGTTCTTGGATAGCAGAGAGGCATCATTAGCCACCTTCTGAGGGGATAGCCCTTGTGACCCAGCAGCCATCCATCAAGCCGGGCCAGAGCACTGAAAAGCCCCGGCACCTGGGAGTGTCTGAGGATGTAAGCATCATGGGAACTGCCTGGGTACCTTGCACAGACTTGTAGAATCTGCATCCTGTGGCCACACACTATCTGTATGTTAATGAAGTGGGAGCCCTTCCTGTTGACGAAGGCACTGGGCTTACCTGCTGGTGCCTTGCTGGCCACATATGTGCAATCTATTGCATCCTGGACGTGGGGGAAGCCAGCAATGGCTGTGAAGCCTCTAGCTCGCTGCTTCTGTCTTGCCTGCTCCCAACGGAAGTGGATGAAGGTCAATGCATGCCTGAACAAAGCGTCTGTAACCTGCTTGACACAAGTGCGGACAGATGATTGGGAGACACCGCAAAGATCACCCATCGAGCCCTGGAAGGAGCCAGAGGCATAGAAGTTGAAGGTAGCTGTGACCTTCAGAGCCACTGGCATGGGGTGTCCACCCACACAGTTAGGGGATATCTCAGGCCCAATCATCTGACAGGTATAGTTGACTGTCTCCCTCGGGAGATGGAGCCTTCTTCAGCACTGTACCTTAGACATACTGAGATAGCTGCTTCACCGCCTGTATACCCTGGCAGCAGGATAGCGGCATCTTCTGCGGCCCCTTCCACCTTGGACTACCTCTTGGCCCAGCGCCCCTTGTGCCTGCACCTGTCCACCCAAAGGTGGCTCCCCTGAAGGCTGAATGTGCACTCCAGTCCACCTCCCCCTTCTAGCCCTCCCTTCCTCCTCAGAGGCACAGAAGACAGATCAGCTCCCATACCCAGTCTAAGGGAAAGCTTCCTTAAACCTGCAGGCCCAGAAAAGATTCCTCACTGCAGAGTGCTGACTTGAAGGTTAAGAGTCCAGAAAAAGCAACTGGTATGCATTTTGAGTTACTGCAGATCACACAGGCAAGTTTGAAAAACTTTCAACAATTAAGTACTTCACAGAGCAGATTCACGACCCCACTGAGCTCTCTTATCCCACCCGTAGATGAGGTTAATACAAATGTGCCCTACTCGCCAGCCCTTTGCGTCCCTGCGCCGACCTGAAGATTGCACAGGTGCCAAAAAATTGACATTGATTGAACGCTAAAGGGCATTAAGTGTCCCATTAATTAATGGCAGGCATGCATCGGACTTCATCGTGCGGCCACCAGCGATACATCGCGATGGCATTTGGTGACGTCGGGACCCTCGCCCGAGGTCACCACACTTCAAATGGAAAATTCTGCCCCAGGAGTTAAAAGATAGTCAGATAGAATTTCAACACCATAGGGTAATTAATAGACTTGTGCATTGTTACATGGGAAGCCACTGACCTGCACGGAATAAATGGGTTCAAAAGCCAGTGGCCAGACTCTTCCAGGCCCATCGACAGTGGGAAGCTTGGCAGGTGGGAGAACTTAATTTGGCAGGAGGCAACTTTTACAATTAGGTTCTTGGGACTTTAAAGGTAGTTTGAGCTTCCCAACGAATAGTGTTGGGAAGCCCTTTTGCATGCATTGTCATGCTCACTAAAAGGCCAGCTCACCAGAATTAAGTGCCTTCTCCAAATTAAGTTCTCTGCCAGCAAGAAATTAGAAGGTTCACATTTACAGCTGCATATAATTGGCATGCACCTGGTAAGGTTGACTTCTCTTCCTGGACTTTGAAGTGAGTAGTCGCTGCTTTGGCCTTTTTAGGGACTGCTCAGAAATGTCAGCCTCCTGATTAAGATCAGGTGCCGATAGTCCAGGCTACATGAAGGCTAGACAGGGGGACAGACCCAGCAGGAAAAGGTGGGATGGCTTCCAGGGAAGAAAGCCAGACTGTCTGGGGCGTGTCAGGAGGGTGTGGAAGAAAGCCAGGCTGTACCTGGGGTTGTTAAGGAAGGTAAGAAGGTCATGCATGCCTTGGTCCTGTTGTAGGACAGTGGATGGCCTCGCTGGGCAATGATTGCTGAAGAGAGATGGGTCTAAAGGGCATGGTTGGTGAGCTCAAAGATTTGGTTCTAAGGGTTTGACTGAGGGTACTGGAAAGCAACGGGTATAGTCGCAGTCACAGTCAGAGGGGGCAGTTGGGTCAGGTAGGTGGAAGTGCTAGGCTCATGGTCATGTAATGGATAGTCTCATGCAGGGGATTGTGGCAAGGGACAGTACAGCTGCCCTCAAGAGCAGAAGGGGCATGGGCACATCAACAGTTATGGGAACAGGGGGAAGAGCTGGAATGTCCACATAAATGATAATAGGGTCCAGGCTAATGGCGGTGGTTGAAGGGTTACAGGAGAGAGAGGAATAACAAGGTGGTGATTGTGTAGGAGGATGGGGCAACTTGGTGAGTAACAGGGCAGGGTAGACACGCTGGCAAACCTAACATGCACCATGCTGAAGTTCTCAAGGTTTTTGTGCAGTTCATAAAACCTCGCAAGCATTTGATGCTTTGGGGTGGGAGAGGTCTCTTTTTGGGTGAGAGGAGTTAATGCCTTGTATTTTTGAGCTGAGCAAAAGAGCACCCTATTAATTATTAGTCCTTTCCATGGGCCAGGATTTTCCCTCCATTGGGGGCGAAGTTGAAGGGCGGGCGCGCACAGGCATGCTTCCGATTGGCGCCATTTTACTTGGGCGGGCCAGTTAAGGCCTGCCCAGCATGACATCTGCACGGAAGCGCTATGTGCTTCCTGTGCGGGCTGGGGTGGAAATCCCAAAATTGAGAGTGCGCTCTTTTGCGCATGCACACGAAGGAGCGCACTCATCTCCTTGAGGCTAAGTGTAGTTTCAGGGAGATCGGCTCTAAATGTAAAAAAGCTAAAAATAGAAATAAAATTTCCCTAACATGCCCCATCAAGTGACACTGTCACATGAGTTGGGACATGTCCATAATTTTTACAAAAACTTTATTAAAATTTGTTAAAACCTACATGAAACCTCATCCCACCCGTGTATGAGGTTACATGCATTTTCTAATTCCCACTGGGGCTCCTGGCCTGCCCGCCAACCTTAAGGTTGGACGGGCAGGTCCAGCAATTAATTTAATTGATCTGTCAATGGCCTCAATTGGCCATTGACAGGTTAGCGGGCACGCAGCTGATTTTGCTGCGCTCCAGCCTACCGGAAAATTTAAATAGGGTGCAGTGACGTCGGGGGGGTTCCACCTGATGTCAACGCGCGTCATTTTGTGTGTCGGCAAGTGGGCCCCGTCCCCCGGTAGGAAAACCCTGCCCATGGAGAACCTGAATTCTGTTCTTGAGGTCCAATGCCCAATAAACCAGCATTGTTCCCTAAGTAATGGATCGCATTCCAGCAAGAACTCATTGTTTACTGTTGCTTTCAGAGGTATGGATGAAGGGAGGGAAGGAGGGAGTAAGGGAGGGAGGTGGAAGCCCCCAAGGGGCGTGGGTGGTGGATGGCAGCAAACTCCTGACTCCAACCTCCCAGGTAAATGGTCATGGCTGGCAAGGGCTTATGTGGCAAGTCTTTCTATGATGCCAAGGCAACGGTTTCTCTATGGAGTCTCAAGAGTAATGGAGGTAAACTGAATAGTGTCTGAGGGAGGGTTCTCGCAAATGGCTGTCATTACCCTGATCAATGTACAATATCCCCATGCACAATCACGTATAAACGGAGGAATCTTCACTGACTATCCATTGACAAGGAAAAATTAACTTGTTTAAATTTAGAATGAATAAATATTGCAGTGCTTAAAACTTGAATTGGAAGCTAGGGTTTAGACTGAACAGAAGCAGTTTACTTTGTATCAGCGCTGTAATATATGTGACCCGGGAAAGCCATAAATAATGAAAGCCAAGAAATTTTGTGAGGGTTCTCCCAGTCTCTTGCTGTAAATTTCATTGGAAAAATAGCAGGACATCCACAGGAAGGGCATACAAGGCTATTTCTCTGAGTTGTGCTGGTTTCCCACCAATGTTATAGTGAGAGACCAGGAGAACCTCTGCCAGAATTTCAGGCCCATGTTCTCCAATACAAATAACTGTTCACCTCAATGGAAATCCATGAAACCATCTCTATTTTTTTCTCAAAATGCATTAATAAATTGATTACATTAATTGAATCTTTGAAAGGAAAGGATTACTTAATACTTTGGGTGGTTCACATTATCTGAATCCTCAAGCAAATTTTAACCTATCTTTCTTTCCCAGACGTGCATGCCCAATGTTTTATTATGCATTTCAAGTATTATTCATATTTAGTTTCTGCAGTAACTAGCAAACTGCCCACATTATTGCTTATAGTCAATTGATAAAGATGCTGATGGAGTTGGGAGAGAAACTTAAACACACTTGACAGTGTCACCTATTTGCAAGAGCCTGCATCTAGGCGGTTATGGGCAACTGTTTACATAAAGGATTTTTGCTCTAAATATTCATATAGGTACTGAGATGATGGTATTAAAAGAGTATCTACAAATTACAATGACAGAAGTGTATACACTTGGAAAACTTCTAATAATACATAGATGTAGGTGAGGAAAAACAGGAGTTGTCACAGAATAAAGTGATGTTCTATTAATTATTCATTACAGTATGTGCAACTGAAAATTAATTAAACTTTTAAATATGTAGACAGGATAAAAATAAATGTAATAAAATATGCTACATAGTGTTTGCATGAGTTTTTTGATTCTCCTACTGATGTTAATTGCCATCAAATATCACAGCATATATAGGAAATATGCAGAACAACCTTGAAATGTACATACGACATTGTAAACAATTAATGGGTCTTTAAAAGTTAGGTTGGTGAAATAGACAGGCATGTAGAAGATGCAATTTAATGTGGATAAATGTAATATATTTTGCAAAGAAAAACAAAGAATGGGAGTATACATTCAATGGAAAGACACTAAGGGTATGGGTGGAGAATGAGATCTAGGGGATTAAATACATAACTTCCAAAAAGATAAAGCCATCAAAATGGCCAATAGCATTAATAAATGGGGTATGAGTATAAGAATAAATGAGTAATGATAAATCTTCCCAGAATATTTTTGGGCCCCAGTTAGAGTATTGTGCACAATTTTGGGAGTCCCATTACAGGCAGAGCATTAAAGACTTAGAGTGTGGGCAGCATAGGTACACCAGGATTAATAGAAACCAATAGTTATGATTTGAAATGCCAGGACTATATCCACTGGAGAGAAGGCTAATAGGAGATTAAAAAGAGATTTTTTTAAACTATGAAGGAGTTAGGGATTGAAGCATTGTCAGAAGTTACTGAAAGCTAACACGCAGGTGCAACAAGCAAACAATTAGGAAGGCAAATGGTACGTTGGCCTTTATTGCAAAAGGATTTGAGGACAGGCGTAAATAAGTCTTGTTGCAATTGGACTGAGCCTTGGTGAGACCACACCTGGAGTATTGTGTACAGTACCAGTCTCCTTACCTAAGGAAGGATGTACTTGCCATGGAGGGATTGCAACAAAAGTTCACCAGACTGATTCCTGGGATAGCGAGATTGTCCTATGAGGAGAGATTGAGGAAACTGGGCCTGTATTCTCTAGAATTTAGAAGAATGAGAGAAAATTGAAGTTTACAAAATTCTTTAGGCTTCACAAGGTAGATGAAGGAAGGATGATTCCTCTGGCTGGGGATTGGGAAGTCTAGAATTAGTCTCGGAATAAGAGGTAGGCCATTCAGGGCTGAGATAAGGAGGAATTTCTTCTCTCGGAGAGTGATGAATCTTTGGAATTCTCTACACGAGAGGACTGTGAAGGTTCAGTCATTGAGTATGTTCAAGATAGAGTTCGATAGATTTCTAGACATGAAAGATATCAAGGGATATGGGAATAGTATGGGAAAGTAGTGTTGAGATAAAAGATCAGCCATTATCCAGCTGAATGGCGGAGCAGGCTCAAAGGGGCCAAATGGCCTACTCCTGCTCCTACGTTCTTAAGCAGAGGTCATATCGACATTTAAGAATAGGCTTGTTAAGTCATTGAAGGAAGAAAGAACAAAGGAATATTGGAGCAGGGGTGGCACATGGGATCATGCAAACAATAAACAACAACATAGAAAACTGAATAGGCTCCTTCCATATAATTTCTATGTAACTGTATCTCTGAATTACTGAAGCTTTGGTGACCAGAACAAACTTATGGTGCAAGATCTTCTTTGCCAAATGGCATTAATCAATATTCTGTAGCGTTCCTAGAATGGCTTAGTATGGAATGTTGATTAAGATCAATGGCAAGATCCTGGAAAATGTAGACTATTTTCTGTATCTTGGGAACCTCCACTCAATGGGAAATACCACCAGCAGTGTCACTGAAGATCCTCCAAATCCAGTATCAAGAAAGGTGGTTCAAGAGCAGCATACTCTCCCAAGCCAGCTTTCCCAGCATTGAGGCATTAATCATTCAAAGCCAGCTCTGCTGGGAAGGATATGCTCCACTCAGAACTCGGTCGCAGCAGGAAACTCCTAGGAGGACAGTGGAAACCCTTGAAGGATGTCTTCAAAGCATTCCTGAAAAAGTCAAACATCCCTACTGACTCATGCGAGTCCCTGGCTTGTGACTGAGCAAAATGGAGAAGGCTCAACCAGTAAGGCACCAAAACATTAAGAGACCTCACTAGGACCATATGAGGCAAATTTGAAGCATCGAAGGGAGCACTCAAACCTCCTAACAACCCAAATCCTTCAAGCATATCCTATCCCGCTTGTGGCAGAGTCTGGACTTATCAGCCATCTCAAAACCCATCAAAAAGAGTGAAGCAACTCATCCTCGATCCCGAGGAACTGCCTAAGAGAAGAGTTAGACAGTTCAGAAAGGTCCCTATTTTGATTCCTAGTTTGCGCTGGGTAATTTCAGTTGGGGTAGGTTCAGGAGACAGGAAAATAAAAGAAGATTCAATTCATTGATTAAACAGCTACACCCACTGAAGGGTCCTGTTGAAGGATTATGATTTTACTTATCGTCTAACAGCCTACTAACATTCACTGGTAGGGTCTCATAAAAAGGGCCCACAAGCCAATCCCTGGCTCTATCCAGCCCCACCCCCCCGGGCCACTTTCACAGAGGTGGAATGGGGGAGCTGCAGCTTGGGTACCTGTCCAGAACAGTGTGTAGCCAATATGACTTGTTAAAGGCCACTTAAGACCAATGAAAGGAGGATGACTAGGATTTTCCAGTCAGGTTTTTGCAGGCAACAGGGTCCAGTTTAAGCTACCTGCTAGCGGCCTCCCATCAGCAGAACAAGGGGCCAGTATTCCAGGTTGGCCAAAAGGTCCTTGAATGTCAGGTGCAAGAGCTACAGGCAGGCCTGTGAGGGGCTCCTTCCTCAACCACACCTACCCCCACCTCCCAACCCACAATAGTGACCTGGCTGCAAAAACCATTTTATAACTGGAATTGTAAAAAGTTGGAGGGCATCACCATTTTTAAGAACCCTCTCCCTCACTGACCTTCCACTGTAGCCTATTCCTTCTCCAAAGCAGCAAGGCCTCTGACTGGCCGACCAGTTTCAAGAGCCACCACCCCTGCCTGTCTATTAAATTTACTGCTCTGGGGAAAATTACAATGGATAACTGTTTCCCCGCACAGTGTGGGCTTCTGGTGCCTTTAATGGCGGGATTCAAAAGCCCACAGGGAAATCCAGCCCACGGATTTTCTCTCCTCACTCCTTATGTTCCCCTCTGCATCTGCTTAAATTTCTACAAAATAGGAAAACAAATAAATAAAACTCTAGATAATGCAATATAATATAGTATGACGTATTCATAATAATCTGCATAGTACAGCTTAAATTTTATTGATCACCCAGCTTGATATTTAAATTATTGCATTTTCTGCACTAATTATGATAAATTTGAAGCTAATATATAGATCCAAATAAATGAAATTCAATGTGTTGGTGCAATCTGAAATTAGGTCAAGAAATAAAGGAAAAGTATTAAAAAATAAAACACTAATTCCTAGCAATTAGCTGCTCTTTCTAACTTGAACATTTTTATTAATGCAACAGAGTTAACTTGAAAACAAAATCAAAGTCCCCAATCTTCACCATGCTGAATAAAACAGCCTCTATCTCGTTAACACGGTATTGTTAATGTTTTGCCATGAGCCACTTTCCTAAATAGTATTCTTCTTAAGGATTACTCTTTAAAAAAAAATGCTCCATTATGTTGCAACATGCAGTAATGGAACACAGATTTACAATTTTAGTGGAATTTTTTCACTTGCTATACAGACGTTGGACTAGCCTTTCTGATATTATTGCTTTCTCTCAACAAACTATAAGAAGGAAGCAGAGTGTTGAAATTCAGTTCTGAAGGCATACCGCTGTGATGCAGACATGAAAGAAGACCAGAGAAAAATAGAGCAGCATGCCTGTTGAGGGTTACAGGGGAATGTGAAGTGGACTGTGAGTGCCTCTAAACAATTGGAGTATCATTGCATTGCCACAGTAAAGCCTGTGGCTAATTTTAAAACTTATATAACAAAAAATGATTTTTAAAATACTGCCAGTCCTAAGTAGTATAACGTAATTTTTTTTCATGAAAGTCTTATAGCGGCACCTTAAATATGAATACCAAAGTTAGGCATCTTCCCTCTTGGCTGTATGAACTGTTCCACTGGATGGTATCACAGGTTGAACAAATTATGAGCAGCATCACTGAGAGTCAGACCACAATGTCATCAATGGAGCAGTCCATCAAGAGCTGGGGAGGGACATAATATATTTGGCAAGAAAACAGAAGGTCTATATTAAGGAATTTAATTTAAATCATGAAATACTCATTTGAACTCATTGCCTATTATTTGGCAGAAAAATATATTTTTTATTTAAAACTAAGGGCGAGGACTTGCTTTAAGAGTTAAATTAGAGCACCAATGGCCTCCCATACTGCAGATATTTCAGACTAGCCAATAGAAGCCTATTTACAAATGCTGTTTTAAAATGTAGTAATTCTGCTATATTCCTCTGGATAATCCTGAAAGCAAAACACTTCATAGTATCAATACTTCGTCCTTGAAGAGATTTTTTTCAGTTTCCTTCAATAACAAAGGAATATAGTTCAGAACCACACACTTTACTGTGACATGATGATGAAGTGGCGCATTCACTGTGCTGCTTATACAGCTGTTCTGCAGGTGCAACTGCAATCATTGCTAACCATCACTGCATCACAAGCACTCAACAAGACATTTTTCCATAGTAAACATGCTAAACTCATTCATCAATGGGTAGTTCTTCCAACAGCTCTTCTAGTACAAAAAGTACAATGATTTTATTTCTCACTACACTGCATCACAATAACATATTTCATTCATCTAATTCAATTCATCTTGCTAATAGCTCCTGTTAGGATGTCCCTAATGACCCAATTCATACAGAAATTAAAAATACACATCCCTATAATTAAAATCTTACCATGTATGTGCAACAGTAAACCGCCGGCGTTGACGAATGCTTTTATTCACCAACAACTTTCTGAATAGATGTGGAGAATTTCTAGGGGAGCTTCGAGGAGAGATTTTTGGAGAAGTGGCTCTCTTTCCTGTCAATTTAGAAGGTTCCAGTTCCAAATGCATATGCTCCTTAAAAGTCCTTATACAAGAATCCTCTTCGGGAGCAGTAAGCTCACAACGAAAAACGTCCTTTGTTGTCATATTGCTGATGTTTAACAAATTTGTGCCATTGAAAATTCTTGTCCTGTGTCACAGCTAGCCTTGCTGGCAGGAAAGGATTCAGCACAATAACATTAAGCTGCAGTTGTACATCAGTTAAAAAAGATGATTTGCTCTTAAAGCAACAATTTAAATAAACAAAAATGCAACATTTAAAATCATTGTTTCAGTAAACATTAGACTTGTCAAGCCCTTCTTGCCACAAGTAATGATGGCCAGCTTCTTTTTATAAGAGCTTTACCACTACTGATAGTCATCTTGAATACAAGCCAGTGTGTGCTCATTTATGTCAGAAGCCGCCTAGTGGATGCAGCATGAATGTGAAATACACACTGAATCTCATTGAATTCATTCAGCTCAAGGTACCACCCTCAAAATTTTAATGGAGCAAAAAAACAATTCTTTCAACAATTCATTGGTGTAAAAGACTATTACAAGATGCTCATCATTTATTTAACATTGACCACAAGGCAGTCAGCTGCTGTTTCTAGTAGATGCATATAGAAAAATCATACAACTTTGAGTTGTGATGAAATTTTCATTCAAAATTATTTTTTCCAATAACCTGTGAATGACACTTGCATTCACATAGTGACACATGGAGCTAATTCACATCAACTAAACGAGCTGCCCTTCTCCATTAGAAAGGGCTTTATTATAAACAATTTTCGGTGCACCAGTAAAAAAATAAATATATTCTCCTCAAAGTCAAAATTTCAATTAAAAATACAAGACGACAGCTACAGTACCTCCTTCTGTTTGACGTCAGTACACAAGTTGGTGTGCATAAAGTTTGGATCATCAAGTCAACTTCCATTCCCTGATTATTGTTTAAGCAAAGATGTTCTAATATATATAGCTTTAATCATATTCTTGGAGAATTTCAAAAACTAAACATATCTCTAACAAAAAATATTTAAATATTGAAAGTGGAGTTATTTTTCCTTTAAAAAAAATCACTACAAACGTAATGACTTCATAGTGGGGCAGGATAGAAAATATCTTTGTGCAGAGCAAATTTTAAGCTGTCCCTTCCGGTGCATGCAGAGATCATTATGGAATTGATGAGCCACTCCTGAAGTCTAACACTTTTCACAAAATGATTAATGATCAAAGATATGAACTTCAAAGTTGATTTCTGCAAATTTTTCCTGTTTTGTCTAGACTTTAGTATCCAAGGGCTGAATAATTCAGTGGCACACCAAGGGCGGGTTCCGCACAGGAAGTTGGAGGCATTTTGACTTCCAGGTCTGCCATCAGAACATGCCCAATAATGTGCAAATTGCCGGCAATTAACAGCAAGGGCAGGTTAGAGGCCTTCATCCCACCCAACGAGTGCTGGAGCACAGGATATCCAGTCTCGGAGGTCATAGGCGTAACATGGATTAAAGGGCCCCAGCACAGAACAGTAGCAGGAGAGCCAGCAGATAAATAATCTTGTGAAATCATTGTGGAAATACTTGTGCAGTTTCCAGTCCAGCAAGGTAAAAGCATTTAATTTTTAGTTATCCTCTGCAAACCTTGTCATTCTTCACAGGTGGCACTCTTTTTAAACATCAACAAGTCTACCACTTCTTGGCATGGAAGAGCTGTACACTTGTTACATATTATATGCCTGCACAATTGGAGGGGGGAGAGGCGGAGTAGAAGGGCCAAACTAGCCCCTGGATTCAGTGAGGACTCATTCAAATCCCTCCTGAGTGCTGTATCAGAGCAACGTGAGCAGTTTATGCCCATCCCTGGCAAGAGGAGGAAGCATAGCCAGACACGTGTTGCGTATGAGGTGGTCAGCAGTATGGGTGTTATCAGAAGGACTTGGCCCCACTGCCAGAAAAGGCTCAATGACCGAATGAGGTCGGCCAGGGTGAGTCTAGCCTTAGCTTGAGCTATCTTGGTCCAGTGTGCTACAGATCTCACTTGTGAATGCAGGAAGTAATTGTGTGTTGCTGCTCCTCAAAGACAGTATAATTCCCCAAGGACACAGCTGTCCTCGACCATGCCATTGTGCACCTAAAGCAATGGTCTAGTTCTAGGGTGGGTGGTTTACAGGGTAAGTATATGATGCATGTGCATGGCCACACACACATTGAGCTTGTAATGGGTGGGAGGTATACCATGAGATTGCTTAAAATTGTTGATGCCTGCTACCTGACAAATCTTTTCAGGAGAAGTGAGTCCACAACACATCGAGAGAGCCCATACAGGTGAGGGAGCTCCAAAGTCTTGACTGCTTTCGAAGAGAATGTGCTGGTGATCATGGACCCTGACTCCTCCAGGAGTATAGGCAGAGGCAAGATTGGAGAAAGGCCTGGGTCTGGTGAAATGGCAGAAGGCTCAGGCTGATAGAAAAGAGGAGAGGGTAAGTGGAAGTTTAATGGAGGGTAGGTCTTATCAAATGTAGCTGATGAATATAGTTCATACCTTGGAAGCCTGACAAGCTTCATCATCTGAAACTTAAAATGTTCGCCCAAGGATACGTTGTGTCTGTGGAGACTAATCACTTATCTCGGACAGTGGAACAGTTAATGAGCGTTGTGTGATTGGACTCACATGGCAAAATCTTTGATAACCAATAACCCTTACTGATTTATCTGTTACGGGAGAAGCCTTTTCCGCTGAACTTCTGCCAGAAGCTATGCCACCACCTTCCTCCGAGGAGGAAGCACCTTCGAGGAACACCATGTCACATCCTCTCAGCGCCCAGTGCCATTGCAGATACTGGCACCTTGGCAGGGAATATCACGTAATGCACAGTCTGGTGAAGGCACTTCACATTCGCAAACGGGGCTGCTGGAGAGTGTGGTGGAGCAGGCCTCGGGCAGTTGAAGGAATATCCGGGGTGATCCAGAAACTGATTCCGAGTCAGATGATGTGCCTCAAGAGTCAACCGTAAGGCCGCAAATTCTGGATGTCCAGCATGAGGTCAGTGAAGATTCAGCAGGTATACCAGAGGGGTTGTGTGCTCTGGCCCAGACTATGGAGGTAACCACCCAGGCCATGTGCACTGCGATCACACCTCTGAGTGATAAACTTCATCCATGAACAGACTGGTGGCGGTCTTGGAGGGTAAACTGAGGGCATTGCAGATGCCTTTGTCAGGGTGCACTCTGACCTACATACCATCACCCTGGCTCTGAGCTCAGGCACAGTGCTAGAGGAACAGGGGAACTGGGAGCTTGGTTGCATACCCACCTGTCGGAACCTCAGCTGGTAGAGAGAACCAGCCAGTCTGCATGGCGGAGAATGAACAGCAACTACCTCCACCTGGAGGTTCCTCTCATGTCACTTCTGATGTGAGCAGCATCGCCTCCGCCCATCTGCCATTGACACAGACCTCTAACATTGCTGGGGCAACTGAAGCCTCGCATACAGGTCAACAAGGTTCTCTTGGAATGGCGGGCTGCTGAAGGCCACAGCCTACAGAAGCCCTTGCCACGGTCATCCAGTGCAAGGGAGGTGGCAATCAGCTGCTCCTCTCTAGTCTGGCTGCAAGTGAGGGGGAACACTACGCTGGAGCACCCGTAATCTCGTAACTAAATATCCATATGAGTCACAAAGAGGGACACATGGGTGATCTCACATAATCACAACATCAGCATGAGGGTAAATGTTGAGGCTTTGTAACTGGCGTCTGGAGATTGAGGGAAGCTAGAAAAGATTGAGGGAGGATGGGAGGAATTGTGTGCTTGTGTGGGGAGATGGATAGTGCGTGGATACGAGGGCAACATGACTTGACACAACTCCCTCATAACACATGGGCAAAGGAGCGCCCAGATGGTCCCCAACCAATTCTGTTGCAATGGAGACACAGACTATTGAAACCTCTGGCATAGCATATTAAGGTATCCCTTGTGTGATGGCCATCTAACCAACCATGGCCAGGGCCATCAACAGGAGCATCGCTGTCCCTCAACTCTTCATTGCCCTCATCCTCAGAGGATTGGCCATCATCTAACGTGCCCTCACCCTCCAGTACATGTCCTCTTTGGATTGCAAGTTTGTGGAGTGCACAGCAAACCACGACCATCAGGGTCACATGGGAGTGGGGGGGAGGACTGCAAAGCTCCTCCGGATCTGTCTAGACTTCGGAACCTCATCTTCAAGAGACCAACGGCCTACTCCACTATGGCCCTGGTGCTGCCGTGGCCCTCATCGTACCTCCTTTCCGTTTCAGTTTTGGGCACCCTTACAGGTGTCATTAGCCACCTTTTCATTGGAAACTTCTTGTCACCTATTAGCCATACCTCCAAGGAATCACGACTGATGAAAAGAACCTGAGAGCTCTGAAGGATGTAGGAGTTGTGACTGCTGCCCGGGTACCTAGTGCACACCTGCATGATCCGCTGATAATGGCCACACACCAGCTGGATGTTCAGTGCGTGCAAGCCCTTCCTGTTGATGAAGGTGAAGCTGTCCAGCAGGTGCTTTTATAGTGGTGTGAGTGCAATCAATCGCTCCTTGCACCCTGGGTAAACCTCAACTGCTGCAAATCCTCGAGCTCTAGCCAGTTGGCTCTGGACATCCTGTGTGAATGAGATGCAATTCCCTGCCTTTGGGAACATTGCATCTGTGAAGATCTTTATGGAGTGGTGTGCAACAGGCTGTGTGATGCCACTGAGGTCTCTACAGGCTGCTTGGAATGAGCTTGTGCAAAGAAGTTCAACACCACAGTGGCCTCAATGCAACAGGCATTGGGTGCCCCAAACCCAATTGGATGAGATCTCCCTGCAAACATGTCACAGAGTGATGTGACCGTGGCCCCTGAAAGCCTGAGTCTTCTCCTGCATTGAGTTTCAGTCAATTGCAGGTAACTGAATCTCTGTCTGTAGGCTCTGGGGGCAGCATAAGACTGTCAGAGCCTCCACTAAGGGTCTCTGAGTTCCACCTGACCTTCAGGATCTGGTGCTGCTCTATCTCCTTCATTCAAAACCACTGCATTCTGAGCCTCCCTCTGTGCCCTTCTTCCTCTCACCCTCCGCCTCCTCCTTATCCTTCTCTGCTCATCACTGGAGGTTGTGTCTCCAACAGAGACCATAATGCACATTTGTCTCAGACTCTTTATAGGCCTGGGAGATGGCCGGGAAAAAAAAATCAAGGGCTCAGAATAGTCATCCTCAGAGGAAAGGCCTCCAACTCAAATAATCTAAAAATGGATAATCTGCTCATTTGAATGAGCACTCCCTGCAGTCACTAATGTGTTATCTGCAAAGTGGAGACTCTGATTTCAGCTGAAACCCTTAAACCCGCCATTACAAAACGGATTCCCACATGGCGTGATTCTCACCCTGAAGATGTATTATTGCCTTCAGAGCGTATTATTGCTCTCAGTTGGATCCTTAATGATCTTAATTACTTTTTCAATTGACATTTTAATAGTGCAGACGGGTTTCCAACTTTAGCCCCGCCTGAATAACGTATTAACGCAAACCTGCGTGATGACGTCAGAAATGCCGCCCAACGTCATCACACCTGATATTACGTTTGGCGCCGAGGGGAACACTCCCGATCTGGGAGCGTGTTACTCAGGCCCAAATGTGTGAAAATAATTTGTTGCATTTGCTTGGTGAAAATACAACAAATGATGAATAAACATATTGCAATTATCTTTAAGACACAGGCCTGGATTTTCTTATAGGTTCATAAAATTGTGATGTGCATGATTTTGCAGCTTGCAAACTACACCCATGTGTGACTTTGGCAGGGATTTTTGTTTCTGCATGCAGGGTTCATTGGTTCACTGTGCAGTTTGCGAGCCACAATAGACTGTGGGAGGATTGTGGGTGAAGAGGTGGGCTGATTATAAGGCCCACCTACCATCTCCAACACAGCAATCCAGCTCTCAAAAATTGTTTAAATGACCCTAAAGATCACCATCCATCCCAAACTCCCGCCCGTCATGCCACCCCATGTCCTCTCAGATCCCCCATTCTACCTCCATAGCCATTCACTCAGTATTGACTATGTACAGTCCTCAGGAACTATGCAACAGCAATGGGAATTGCAAAAAAAGAGCCTGTAACAATGTAATAAAACTTGCATTCAAAGGTCTGTCATTGTTACTGCAAAAATAGAACTTCCCATTGAAAAAAAAGGCAATATTTTAACTGGCCATCAAGTTGTGTAAACAACTAACCATGTATTCTGAAACCGCATCAAACACAATCTGTTATTATTGCCCTATAAAATGTTCAGTCATTCCCCTGAACTGCAGTTGACAACAGAACTCCAAGTGTTTTGGGAGCTCAGCCGAGCATTCATAATTGCTACAGCTATCAAAACATTATCACAACGGTGAGAGCCTGCTTTAAAAGAGCAGGTATCCTCTCCATTTCACAGCAGATTTGCTTGTCAATCAGTGGAGGGGAGTAGGTTTTTTTTGATATTTTCAAAAGCAGCTTTTTTTCCCCACAGACAGAGCTGCCTGTACACTTAAATCCCAGTGCCAAAGGTGAAAAGGAGAGTTTGCCAACACATTTTTCTACATTTTTGAATGCTTTATGGTACTTTCTCTAGTGGAAAAAATACTATAATGCATGTCAACATTTACACAATGGTAGTTAATGTAAGGTTAACTTACCTTTGCCAGACAGAATCCCACAATGAATCGCTGCATTGAAAACACATCTACATTACAATAAAGCATCTAATAGTGACGTTTGAAGCTGTCAAAACATTTTACATTTACTTTTCAGAATATTCAGACTCCTTAACAGACTTCGCCCAGTGGTCACAAACTCTGAGGGAGTGCATTTTTTTTTAGGACTCCCAAAACTCACACCAGCACATGAAAATAGTGGGCAAAATTTTACAGCAGCGGGATTTTATGTTCCTGCTGAAGCCAATGAAGTTAAGAAAGTCTCGCTGCATTTTACGGCCCCATCCCCACTGAAACGGGGCCGTAAAATGCTGTCCAGTATGTGGGAGAGAATACAAGTTTCCTGTGGTCCTCACAATGAGGTCCTGCATGTTTGTTGTACACCCCAGGCCTTCCTGACCTGCAGAAAGGCCACACAAAAATGGCATGGGGTTGGGTAGGCAGAGGAAAATTGTATACGCAGCAAAAAAAAATGTTCAGCATTTTGTAATCCGATTCACACCTCTACTGGGAGACAATAATCAGGCCCCTAGTGTAAGCAACCATTTAGGGGTTCAACTATAACAGCTGCAGATAAAGTTCCTTGATGGTCTCAATATTGTGCCTCAGAAGAGCACCCTCTACTGCACTGGTGTAACATTTTCAATTCTCTTATCAATTACCCTTGTGATTTCTCTAAGTGGGGTGGGGGGCTGTCAATGTAATAATAAACTGGGAAGAGTAGGCAACACACCTTAGGCTGGCCAAGCCAACAGAAAAATAAGTTTTCAACTCACTAGGGTGGAATGGTTGATTCAGAGATCCAGCACTTGGAGAGCAAAACTTAGGAAGTCACAACTATGGACCTTAGATTTCTGGGATGCTCTCCTATGGTGAGGGTCATTCACCATTGACAATATTAAATTGGGGGACCACCTCTTCATTTTACTTTCAGTTTACTTTCTTCCCCCCAACAAATTTTACTGCCTTGTCAGACGTTTTTGATCCTTTGGTGGAATGCCAAAATGGGAATCTGGTGTCCTCCAGTACTTAACATAAATGGCCATTTTTCATGTAAGAATGTTGTTTGTAAACTAGTTTACTAACAGGAGGCATCACTGTCAAACCTGGTCTGGTGATCATACAATGTTTGCACATGTATATTTCCAATCAGGGGCAACCTCACTCTCTAATCTGGGGGTACCCCTACTGTCGACCCAGATTCAATAAATGTTGGAAATCAAGCGTGAGACCTTCCTGGTCTGAAAGTCTAGACTTCCTATTGGCTGAACTCAATGAGCAACTGGGGAGGTGAATTTGGTTTAAAAAACTTGTTTTCCTGACAAAATGACAAACTGCAAAGCATTTGATTTACTCAAATGTTCTAACTACTACAGAAAACTTTCCCTGTAAATGTTATGACAGAGCCAAAGGGGAGGTGGTTGTGCGATTACTTGTTGATAGCATTATTTCTTGGTTTGAAATAGATTTTTTTCAAAAATTGATAGGATTTATTACTTTCATACATTATTTTCTTCAATATCAGAGCGCATGAAAACCAAAAAAAACCCATTGAAGATAAATTTGACTTTGTGCTCTGATGTAAAATGAATAATAAGGAATCAACAGCCCATTTTATGTCTCTCTCAATTTTTTTCTGGGGAAAGATGGAAAACAGGTTCTGAGTCCACTATAACCTGCTTTATATCAGCGTACAATATCAGAATTACCACCATTAGCAAGGAAATGAAACATGCCACTTGAGTGAGCAAAAGAAGAACTTTGGATTTTTGCTGTGTTCTTTCAGATGAGCACTGTTTGGCAGGCATGCAAGTACTAGTCATTAGTGGTGCATGACAGGCTATATGAATTCCTTGAACCATTGAGAGAGGTGATGCTTGTGTGACATCTAGCAACTTTTCTCACCTCTCTGTTTTACTGATTCTGCTGCTGTCATTGCTCCTCTGAATTTTGATCCTCCCAAGCTCAAAATACACACTGAACAATATTCCTCCCTTCTATATCTTTACTACGTTAAAAAATCAAGAGCCGGGTTTTTGTGAAGGAGTCAGAAAGTTCAAGTTGGGAAACTTTCCAATTTATTAGAGCCATCTCCTTTAAAGAGGCTCCCATCATTTTGTGAAGGTGGTGGTGGGTTGGAGTTAGGCCTGCTGTCTCCAATGGCAGGCCCAAAGAGACAATGGAGGCAGGCTGGAAGGCTAGAATTCCCACATTCCATTACTGGAATTTTGACACAGTTGTAATAATGAATAACAGACCCTCAAACCTTTACATGCCCTCAAACCCCCTCCATGTCCCCTCATTCCCCAACGCCCCTCCATGCCCCCATGCTCCCCATGCCCTCTCCATTTCCCCCATTTATGCTCCTTAGCCGTTCACCCAGTATCCACTATAGATAGTCCTCAGGAGCCATGTCTTTGAAATAGACATGAAAAAAAAACTCGTAATCTAATAGAGGTGTCAATCAAACGTGTTGTGCAAACAGATCATACTGAAAAAAACTTCAGAGCCATTCAAAAAAATGTTAAATACCTTTAAGTGGTCAATCTGTTGTTATGGAGGTAGAAATAAGTGGTCTTAGTGATTGCAAAAACAAACAAATACTTATTCAGTAACCACAGATTTTCCTTAAATGACCTATTCTTAAAACTGTCTGCGCAACCCCCTGGTGACATAAGTGGTTTGGGAGCTTCTGAAATTTAGCCAAGCATTCATAATAGACTCATCTATGAAAACAAACCTTTGAAACTACAAAAGAGATGGCCATGTTTTTTCCAACTAAACTAGATGTCCTATCAATCAAAGCAGTTGAGGAACAGATGTGGTCTTTTTTTTTCTCTAAGCGAAAGCTGCAGTCCAGATATTTCTTTTTCTAGTTTGAAGCACTGTGAACATTTAAATCACTTCAGATCATGACACTTCCCAAGCAGTGTCTTTTTTTTTCAGTTTTGAATGCATAATGCAACTTCTCCTAATTGGAAAAGTACTCTAATGCATCTGAACACTTATATAATGTTGATCAATATAATGGTCAATTTACCTTTGCAGGATAGAGCCCTATGATCAATCATTGCAGTAAAAACACATTTTAAATTATAATACAGCCCTTAACTATTGAAATTGAAAGAGCAGGGTTTTTTTTTGTATTTCAAAGCCTGTCAATGAATGAATTCCAGGAACAGGTGGCTTTATTTTGGTTCCCCATTTGGGACTGGGGTTCCCCCATGGCTCATGACTCCTCTGAGGCGCCGTGAACCAAATCTATTATGGAAGAGTCGTGACTCCACAAAACTAGCAGGAGCGGGGGATTTGAACTGCCCACCCTGCAATGTAGCCAGCAAGAGGGGGAGTGCTGTCTGCAGGCGGGCTACCCACACATTTGTCCCATACTGTCAAAAATCCCCCAAAAGAGGAATAGGGCAGGAACCCTGTCACCTGTTCCTGCTCATCATTTTATAAAGGCTCCCGAGTCAGCCATCTCAGCGAAAATCCACGTCCAAGAGTCATCCTTTTCTCTGTCACTCTGATTCTTTCACGATTTCAAAACATATCACCCTTAACCTTCCTATCTGCCTAGTTACCATTCAAAAATCAATCTGCCATCATCTAACTATTACTTCAAGAAAGTTAGAATGTTCAACAAGGATTATTATTTGATCCACTGAAACACTTCCCACTACTATTCTAATTCTGAAAAAAAGAGATATGTCTAAGCTTTTCATCTTGCACTCATCAGGACATTCACAACAACACCAATACAAAGGGGGAGATAACAATTTATACTCTATGTGAAGAAAGTGCTGATTGGTTGGCAAGTGGCATTGCCATGGAGAATGCACCACTGATGGTGACTGACAGTTAAGTGTCAAACATTGTTTGAAATTTAAACCAGGCAGCTTGATGATCAAGGCATTGCCCTGAGGAATGAGTAACCAAATGGCTGCCATTTATTTTGTTTAGCTGAAACAGGCACAATGTATGTACATGTTCTTTCTGTCTGCAAAGAACAGGGCCCTGTATATTAATATATATAGTTCCATTAGACGCAAATGTGCCACATTGCGAGCCCAACTGACAATCTTAAATTGGTTGTCAGCGTAATTCTTAACACACTGAGGATTATTTAGCAAATGGTCTGAGGGCTCTCTGCTTCTTCCTCGAGCAGAGGCCTGAACAATCCCCATCCACCACTACTCTCCTCCATCTGTCTGAATTTGTTCACTCACTGAACAATTTCTCCTTAAACTCCTCTCACTTCCTCCAAATAAAAGATGCGGCTATGGGTACCCACATGGGCCCCAGTTATGCCTGTCTCTTTATGGGGTATGTGGAACATTCCTTGTTCCAGTCCTACTCAGGCCCCCTCCCACAACTCTTTCTCTGGTACATTGATGACTGCGTCGGTGCCGCTTCATGCTCTCGTCTGGATCTGGAAAAATTTATTAATTTTGCTTCCAATTTCCACCGTTCCATCATTTTCACGTGGTCCATCACTGACACTTCCCTTCCCTCCCTTGACCTCTCAGTCTCAATTTCTGGTGATAGACTGTCCACCAATATTCATTACAAGCCTACTGACTCCCACAGCTACCTCGACTACAGCTCCTCACACCCCGCTTCCTGTAAGGACTCCATCCCATTTTCTCAGTTCCTTCGCCTCCGTCGCATCTGTCCTGATGATGCCACTTTCAAAAGCAGTTCCTCTGACATGTCTTCCTTCTTCCTTAACCGAGGTTTTCCACCCACAGTGGTTGACAGGGCCCTCAACCATGTCCGGCCCATCTCCCACGCATCCGTCCTCACACCTTCCTCTCCTTCCCAGAACCGTGATAGGGTCCCCCTTGTCCTCGCTTATCACTCCACCAGCCTCCGCATTCAAAGGATCATCCTCTGCCATTTCCGCCAACTCCAGCATGATAATCTTAAATTAAAGCCATAACCAAACACATCTTCCCTTCACCCTCCCCAGCGGCATTTCGCAGGGATCATTCTCTTTGGGACCCCTGGTCCACTTCTCCATCATCCCCTACACCTCAACCCTCTCCCACGGCACCTTCCCATGCACCCGCAGAAGGTACAACACCTGCCCCTTTACTTCCCCCCTCCTCACCGTCCAAGGGCCCAAACACTCCTTTCGAGTGAAGTAGCATTTCACTTGCACTTCCCTCAATTTAGTCTACTGTATTCGCTGCTCCCAATATGGTTTCCTCTACATTGGAGAGACCAAACGCAGACCGGGTGGCTGCTTTGCGGAACACCTTCGGTGTGTCCGCAAGCATGACACAGACCTCCCTGTCGCTTGCCATTTCAACACACCACCCTGCTCTCATGCCCACATGTCCATCCTTGGACTGCTGCAATGTTCCAGTGAAGCTCTACACAAACTGGAGGAACAGCACCTCATCTTCCAACTAGGCACTTTACAGCCTTCCGGACTGAATATTGAGTATAACAACTTTAGATCATGAACTCTCTTCTCCATCCTCACCCCCTTTCCAATCCCCCCTTTTCCAATAATTTATATATATTTTTCTTTTCCCACCTATTTCCATTATTTTTAAATGTATTTCCAACCATTGTTTTATCTCTACCTTTTAGCCTATTTCAATACTACCCCTCCCCCACCCCACCCACCCACTAGGGCTATCTGTCCCTTGCTCGTCCTGCTTTCTACCCTTAATGTTCCCATTAGCACATTTCCTAGTCAATATCACCACCGGCAACACCTCTTTGTCCTTTTATCTCTGACATCTTTTGGCAATCTCCACCTATCACTGGCCCTCTATCCAGCTCTACCTGTCCCACCCTCCCTTAAATCAGCTTATATTTCACCTCTTTTCTATTTTTCCTTAGTTCTGATGAAGAGTCATTCAGACTCGAAACATTAACCGTGTTCCTCTCCGCAGATGCTGTCAGACCTACTGAGTTTTTACAGGTATTTTTGTTTTTGTTCTATATTTAGCAAATGTTGTCCAATCACGGGGTCAGATCTACTGTTAGATGCTGTTTGAGTTTTATAAGCACAAGCTGGTTGGGTATCACCTTTACCGTGTCCATTGCGAACAGCATCTGGGGCAGGCTGTTTGATATGATCCGCCAGTCTTTGGGACGTAGAGGAGCTACCATGTGATATACAGGACAGGGTTCGCCCTCACGGTTTGCTACGCCCTCATATGTTTGGGCTGCCCAAGGCACACAAAAGTGATGTCCCTACATTCTCCATCTTATCTATGACTGGTTCTGTACAACATGAATTGGCCAAATGATTGGGTGAATTGTTATAATCAGTTCTGACCAAGTTTTCCACATACACAGTGAAGGACTTCTTAACATTTGCGAAGGCCATACAGGACTTGCATATCAATAGCAACGCTGTGTCAATGTGCTCATGTGACATTGCTAGCCTATCCAGCAATGTCCCACTTAAGGAAGCCATAGATATTTGCATTATATCATGGTGGCCTAGACCCAACACCACTTCAATGAAGACTAATTCATGCACTTACGAACTTGACAACTCACGCAGGTGAGTTCAGGCTTAAATGACGCCATGTACGCCCAAATAGATGATGTTGCCATGCAATCCCCTCTAGGCTCAGCTCTCTTTTTGGGTTCCATGAGAAAAGTGTCTTCAATGGAATGACACCTAACCTCCTACCCCGCGCATATTTCTGATATGTGGATGATGCCATTTGCTATATTTAAATCCGCAACTGCATGTAACAATTTGCTTATGTGTCTTAATGGGCTCCCTTCTGCAATCAAATTCACCTATGAAATGGAGTAGTCAAATTTACTCTCCTTCCTTGACGTACTAATCAGGAAATCTGCCAGGTGATTCTCTACATGATCTACTGCAAGCCTACCTTCACTGGTCAATATACACGTTGGAATTCTTTTAGTTCCACATGCTATAAGATTGGTCCTTTTGGCAACCTTGTAAATAGGGCCCGAGTTATTTGCTCACTACGCAAGTTTGATGCTGAAATAGGGTGCCTCAATAACATCCTACGGGGTAAAGGCTACCATGATCAGATCAGTTTGCACTGTATATCAAGCAAACTCATAAGCAGGCTTAAGCCCATCACTTTCAGCCCTGAAAACTCCCCAGTCTACCTCAGATTACCCTGAAAGGGCAAGATATCTCAAAAATTTGAGCAACACGTGAAGCTAGCTGTTTCACGCTGCTACTATGCAGTAGCAACACAAATGGTATTTGTCACTAGCAGGATGCTGCCGTCAAGCCAAAAAGATGTTCTACCTGTCACACAAGCAGGTACTGTGGTATTTGAATTTCAGTGCCAGGGTGATACTAGGTACATAGGCTGTAGGTCCCAATGACAAGGCGGATCATATCAAACAGGATATCGCAGCTGCTGTTCACAATGGGCAGGGTACAGACTGTACCCAATCAGCCCGTGTTTGTGATTACATGTGATTCTGTGATTGGACAACATTTGCTAAATAATCCTCAAGGTGCTAAGAATTATGCTGCCAATTTATGATTGCCATTCGAGCTCGCAATGTGGCACAATTACATGTCCTGTAAGCTACATGTATTAATACATAGGACCCTGTTCTTTGCAGACAGAAAGAACATGTACATACATTGCGCCTGTTTCAGTTAAACAAAATAAGTGACAGCCATTCGCTGACTCATTCCTCAGGGCAATGCCTTGACCAGAGTCAAGCTGCCTGGTTTAAATTTCAAACAATGCTTGACAGTTAACCATCAGTGGTGCATTTTCCATGGCAATGCCACTTGCCAACCAATCAGCACTCCCTTCACATATAGTATAAATTGTTGTTTTCCCCCGTATATTGGTATTCATGCGAGTGTCCTGAGATGTGCAAGACGAAAAGCTTAGACATGTCTCTTTATTCAACAAAACTCAAGTTCTGTACTACCAAATGACTATTCTAATTCTCCCAACCTAGGATTCAACTGCATCTTGAACTCCGCCAAAATTTTCATCTCTATTACTCTGCTTCACAGATTGGAGTAGCGGGTGATCTCTGCACTCGAGTTCCAGTACCTTGCACATCCTTGGACTTATCCACATATCATTAGCATACTGGTTGTTTGTTCTATTTGTATCTTCATAGAAGCACATGCCTCATCAAAATGTTCTTGTTGCTATGTTTTATAGACTCTGCACTGGTCTTATCAGCCCTGACTCAAGAGGTTATTTCTCGTCACCAAGATTTATTCATTTTAGGTGAAACTTTCTAGAATTAATTGTGGACAGTACTTTGGTGTAAACTGAAAACATTGTGACATGTAAACTGCATGATGCAATTGAGATGATCAGAGACAACCTGCAAGTAGATGAAACAGTAGCCACTCCAGTTAATAAATCCCATAGCTTTAATACAAGGGACCCATTTAGCCACTATGGGTTCCACTGAAAGTCAGCCACTCTGAAAGAATCAAGAGATCATGCTTGCCTTAAAATGTCATTAGCTCTAGTAACTAATGAATTAGTGACTTGATTTATGCAGTCATGCAATGCTTGGCTGATCAGATATATGTCACCTGAGGTGGCTTGAAAAGTACCAGTAGCATAAAAGTTGTTTGCCATTGTGACTTTGATAAACACAGACAAAGCCATCACAGCCAATATTTGCAGGTGATGGCAGTCCTTTGACACTCTCCCTGGTGAAGCACAAGCAATAAAGACAGAGGTCCTCCAAGCAAATAGAGAAAAAAAAGAAAAACTTGCATTTATGTAGCATCTTTCACAATCTCAGGATGTTCCAAAGCACTTTACTGACAACTAAGTAATTTTGAAGTGCAATCATTGCTATAATGTGATAAACGTGACAACCAATTTTTGCATAGGAAGACCCCACAAACAGCAATGTAATTATTTTTAAAGTGATTTTCATTGGCCAAGGCATAAGGAGAATTCCCTTGACTTTTTTCAAAATAGTGCAGATAGGACTTCTGTCCTGCCCAAAAAATAGCATTTTCAACAGTACAGCTCTCCCTCAGTATTGCACTGGAGTGTCAGTCTAGATTTTGTGTTCAGTTCTCTGGAGTGGGCCTTGAACACACAATCTTCTGAGTCAGAGAGAAGAGTGCTACTACTGAACCACAGCTGATACCCAAAAGTGAGGAAGTGGCGAAGAATGCAACAAGGACTGTTAATGCCGACAGGCTTTAAGCACATTTTCTAGACAGGGGAATGAGCAGGCTTTGGAATCATTGTGCAATTAACTCATCCGTCACATCTCTTACTACAAAGCTTCAATGTGGGCCTCCTTCTGCTGCTTCTTCACCTTCACCTAGGTTTTCCTTGGCCAATGCAGGTTGCTTGTTGCTGCTGTGCCTCCTACAAATGCAAGCCTCTCATAAGAGTAAGGTTGTTTGGATGTACACCACTATGACGTGGAAAACTCTTTGTGGGACATATTGTAGGGAACTCCCACATCAATGCAGACCCGAACCACTGCTTGAGAAATCCTATAGACCTCTCAACTTTGATCTTGGTGGTCCTGTGGCTGTGATTGTACCTTATTTTCCCTTGGTAAAGTTGTGGAAGGATATCATGAGGCACATATGTAGGGGTTATACCCTGTCCAGGAATGATCCAACGTTGGGTGATAGTTGTGTCACAGGATAAAAGCATTGTAACAACTGCCTGGGTACCTTGCATAAACTGGTTCTGTCATCAGGGATGCAACATTAACTGGCAAGACCTAATCCCCAAGATCAGTGACAAGAGGACCTGTTGCAGAAGGCAGCAGAGATTTGCTTGGAGAAGTGCAGTCTCCTCAAACAGATATGAGAAATTGACTCATGGCCTGTACTATGTGGTGTATGGGCTCCTACAACTAACCCTCCTTCACTGCCGTCTTCTAAAAGGCACTGCGGCTGTTGATGGTGGTCGCGGAGGCCTCTCTTGCTCACCTTTTCCTATATCCAAATGAACCTGGCAATAATAACACTCAT
Organism: Carcharodon carcharias; assembly: GCF_017639515.1. NCBI lineage: Eukaryota > Metazoa > Chordata > Chondrichthyes > Lamniformes > Lamnidae > Carcharodon > Carcharodon carcharias. The sequence goes on along the minus strand of NC_054482.1, from coordinate 56,228,173 downwards.
GATAAGCAGATGGCACTTACTACGGGTAAAGGAAACATTGTTAAAATGAAACAATCTAAAGCTGAAATCCCTCCTGGAAATCCAAATGGCACAATAACACACATATCTTAAGATCCAATTACTGGTCGGTGTGTGGCCCTTTAAATACTGTTTCCACGGTTTTGAGAAACTAATTCCACTAGGTTTTACTGGTGACTAGACACTGGCAATGGCAATTTCATGATAAAATTGTGTTAAAATTAGATTTCTAATTGTGACATAGAACCTTGATTTGCACGTACTCAGGAATACACCCCCCCCCAAAATCAACAAAACTCATGCTCGGTTAAAATGACAGCCATTAGGAACACAAGAAATTTTAACTGCTGAGTTGCCTTTTTTATGCTCAGGATGCATCATTGGCATGGCTGGCATTTATGGTCCATCCCTGGATGGACTGGAGTGTGGTGGTGGGCTGCCCTCTTGAATTGCTACCGTATGGCAATAGCAATTTGATATAACTGAGTGGCTTCAGACAGCAGTTCAGAGTGAAGTACATTAGTGTGGGACTTGAGTCATATAGGCCAGCTAAAGACAGCATATTATCTTTTCTAAAAGACAGTAGAGGACCAGGTTCATTTTTACAACCATCAAAGAGCTTTGTAGTCACTTTTACTGATACCAGCTTTTCATTTCTGGATGTTCTTTTTGAACTGCCTTGTTGAAATTGAACACACCCTCTCTAGATCATTAGTCCAGGCCTCGGACTACTATGCTGGGTGGAGAAGATTAAAATCATACCTATGATTTTTATCTTTCCTTTTCCAGAGAACCCAGTACTCAAAACTTAAGCATCATACGATATTGCATTGTCAACTAAATCCAACAGTGTGCCCTCTTATAAATATTACTTTTCTGATTGATGGAATGAATTACTCAGAACACAATGCCCAAATTTTTGATGCATTCTTAATCTTCTTATTTTGTTCAACATAATAATATCTTTCTAGGTCAGAAAACAATTCCCTTAAGAAATATAGAGAACTGAAGACCATAATGAAGTCATAACCTTTATGACATTTCTGCTGAAATGGGTCCCTTTGTTCAAAGTACATCAGAATAAATTTTATTTTTAGGAAGCAATTAAGTAAATGTTATTCGAACTGGCGCATGGCCTGTCTATTCACAAAGCAGCTGTGGCCAACTCAATGCAAATCACTGTTCACCCTGTGGCCCACCAGTTCACATTGCATAGCCCAAACCATCACATTTTGAATTATAAAGTATGTGTGGTTGCCTGCAGAAGTGGACAAAAAGTATCTGGAGCACATGAATCATAACTGCATCACCACAATCAACTGCAACATTAATTAAATTAGTCCCTTAGGGACGTGATGGAAAGTTGGAACTGGCCTCTTCTAAATTATTGCACTGCAATTTTGTTCCCTTTAAAATTATAGCAAGGTCAGAGGTCTGTGATCTTAAAAATTGCAGCAATTGCTGCTATCTCTGTAAAGTTTTCAGCCTGTGGGTTCAGCATAATATCAAATTAGTGATTTTATACTAATCTATTAGTGTGATTCTTTTCCTCCTAATGATGAGGAGTGTACTGTAGAAATCCCTTATTCTGTATTATCTACCTATAAAAGGACAGATTATTAGACCTAATTAATGTCATATATCATTCACTACACAACACAAGGCTTAGTTTTGGTTAGTTAGTTGCAGGTAGTTGCAGGCCTGCTTCTAGAAAGGCTCATAAGTCCCAAGATGACCTTCCAGCCTCATATTCGTGTGAAGACTAAGACTACTATTTCTACC